>NC_045744.1:10307669-10659335 GCF_008692095.1 Etheostoma spectabile | reverse complement strand
TAACATCACACAAGCAGGTGTTAAATAAAATGGTGAAGTCTGAAAAACAACCATTTGATATGAAGCTACAGCCCGCTGTTGTGCCAACTACAACCTAATCGGTGTGTTTTCATAAGTCTCACTTTGGCCACAGTCAGTATATGACCATTGGGACTAACAACAGCATCTTTTTCATTTGCCTCCTTGGACTGTGTCAGAGCTTAACATTTTATGCTATGGGATTGCATATGTGTGTATATTGTGAGTAATTTCAAAGTTTTTTTGTAGTACATTCAAAATGAACAGCGGAGTAAGTTTGACGGCAGCACATGTTACAATTCTCTTACAAAATCCTGAGGGTTTACAGACTTCAAAGGCCTGTTCAGGTAAGGGGATGCAATTCCTTCCAATTTCGTGGAGCATATATAAATATTAATATGTGTGAAGTGGTCTAAAAGGTTTATGCATTTTTAAACCTTTCTGTGTCCTATTTCATTTGGTGCGTTTATTCAGCTCTCCGGATTGCTAGAAAAGCACATCACTGAAGTTGAATCAGAGTTGTTAGATGTGGTTTGAGGTCATTCATTGTCTCTACTTTGTCACTATCATGAGATGTGTTTTCTGTCAAGCCTTAGGCAAGACAAGATGTTGACAGTAGTAAGAGATGAATGCTACCTCTGTGTTTGAGTTCAATGTCACTGAGGCGACATGCTGTCAGCACAGAAAAGTAAACAGAGTTTGAATTCAGGATCACTGTTT
Organism: Etheostoma spectabile; assembly: GCF_008692095.1. NCBI lineage: Eukaryota > Metazoa > Chordata > Actinopteri > Perciformes > Percidae > Etheostoma > Etheostoma spectabile. The sequence goes on along the minus strand of NC_045744.1, from coordinate 10,658,597 downwards.
CTATGAAAAAACATTGTTGATTCTCTTATCAGGATTAATACAGTCCGAGACATATCAGCGCCAAGGTGTGTATCAGATTCAGAGAGAGGAGTGGAGCTGCTGCAGGGTTGCTTGTTGGGGTTACAGCTTGATGCTTTATTTAAAATCAGAGGTGAGTCTGTGCAACATTACCTTGTCATTCGGAGGTAAACATAAAACTGAACTAAATCAATGAATAAACAAAGACCTGGGAAATCATCAGACATGGAATTGCGAATTGTTTTTTATCATATGTGAGAAAGCACCAAACATCTGAAGCGATCCTTCTGCTTGTTAAAGGCTTACTCTTGTGTATCATCAGCATAACCTAATGACCAATAACGTTTTTGATGACAGGCTAAATAAGTGCAATAATGCTTTGCATGTTCTTGTCATTGGGAGCTGTCCTGTCCACATATTTCCCTTGTGGAGGAATAATATAAAACCTGTATTTCTACCTTAAATGACATGCACTGACGCCAATGTACAAAGTGCACATTTAAAGATGGTTACAAATGGTTTAAAATTTCCAAACCACACAACATCTTATTTTTCCATGCATGGTTTATCATGCAGCAAATCACTCATTTCTGGCTGCTACAACTGGGGCAATTTTTCTTTGCAGTGATTGCACAAAAAAACCCTCTGTAAAGCTCTAAAGAATGTACCTCGCTTTAAATTGTTGATCTACTTCTCCACAGTGAGACTGGGTAAGAGGTTAGTCAGTCAATAAATTTAGGTCAGCATGTGTGTGGCAAACATTTCACCAGCCATTGCACACCAAGTTCCCCAGGGGGTCCACTCAGTATAAGACTCCCATGGCAGCACACACCACAGGCTCAGCATCCACACAAACACTACAGTACAAGACTTAAACTGACATTTTTTAAGCATCTGCAATACTCACAACCATGGTTACTTTTAATGAGAATAGAGCTCTAAGCTTTACATTTTAGGAATTGTATTTGTATGTTTTTTAAATAATAGTCAAGTCCCACTCTTATTCCCTTACTTTCCCTTGATAAAAAATACTTATTCAATGTATTGTCTATCATTGATCAATGATAGTGATATTCTACAAATGATTACCAAACTTGTTACACATATTCCATTGTTTTTCATAACAGGGAATCCCTTCCGGATTAGCTTTTTCACACATCAAAACTCAATGGATCGACCATTGCTTGTTAAGATCTAAAATCTCAGCATTTGTTAACAGAGGTAAGGGTGGATCAATGGTACTAATTGACGACAGTTGTTTAGTCCTCTTTTTCCATTTTGTCCCCTTGGAGATGCTTCTTCCTTTAGTTTGTGACTGTCACTGGCAAATGTGCTTATGTGTGTTACTTCATATTTGTAGTTGTGGAGGTTTGCTAGTAACTGGGGCTTTCAAATAAATTACTTTGTGCAGAATGAAGATGTATCAATTCCTGAATTAAAACAAAAATAGGTGTAATCCAGCGCAGCAACAATGTGAGTAAAATTACACATTTTTGACAATAAAAAATGACACTTGGGACTTCTGTCTTATGTATATGAAAATACTCAACTGATACAAATTAATTGCTTGATTTTAATTTTTATATAACAGTGGGCTGCTATAAATGACTTGGATAAAAGCCTTATGGAATGTGACAGAATATGCTTGCTTTTAAGCTGTGTAATGTGATATAATATGGTCTCATTATCCAGACATGCTATCTTCCATGTTTGGCTTGGTAGTTACCTTCAGGGCCACATACTCGTTTCCCACATCCTTTAGCTAATTTTCTCTCACCAGCTGACTTCAGTACAGCTGTGAAGTTTGAGAGGAAGAACAGGGCAAGCATTTGAACAATTATATTGTAATTATTCCTAATGTGTCATGAGGAGAAACAGGAAAGCTTGAAAGACACAGCTCTGAGTAAAACGTTACCCAGCAACACATCCTCAGGTTCTGTTGGCCTGTCTGATACACTGGTCATCACTCAAGGCACAAGGCTGTTGGAGAGAGTTGCAGTGTTCACTGCTGAACAAGAGGCAATAGGCTGACAGTAACCTATACTCCCTTCCATTGTAATTATTCATGTTGTGATTTTTAGACAATGTGCAGTGAAGCTACTTGTCAAGCTTATATCCAAACCTTTAGTTGTTCATCCATCCAAATGATCACACTGGATGTTGAAATTGGCCTAGTTTATCTGCCCCAAACAGTTGGTGGAAACACGCTAAATCTCTTTTTGCAACATTTTAAAAGTTTGCTTTGAATTTGCTTGATAATTAAATAGTTCTTAATACGAGTACGTATCCTCACCTTGCACTGTGCGTCATGCCTCTGACATGTTGTCCAGCTGGGGGCATACATGCAATTTTATGCCAAGACCCTCACAACCTTTCAAAATCAGCAAATTCTTAAATCAAACAATCTTTACTGAGAGGAATAACAATTGTATTAGGTAAGTCTTCTCTAACTCTTTCTCTCTCACTGGGCTTGCATATTCCAGCCGACTGACTCTGAAACCCAAATAAAACCTGCTCCCTTCCTATGAATTCAACCGAGAAAAGCTGCTGTCTTTTCACTTTCAATTCTCTTCTAGAAAATAATCCCCCCATTAGACAACTGAGGATGTTCAGATCCACCCATGTCTGTAATGGCTACACAACCTCAGGGCAGAAGCAAGTAAGACAATAAACCTATGTCGTGTATGTACACCATGCTCCTTCCTGTTAGTTAATTTATAAAATTCAGTAAACCATGTCAAGTGTAATGGTCGTGCCAGCCATAGTTCTTTCCTCTTTTCCCTCACAGGGAAAATAATTATTTAGGCCAAACTCTACGATTGACATTTTATGAGACATAAATATCATCAAACCCCGGATTAGACAAAAAACAGAAATCTCACAAACGTGTTCCGTAACCTCAAATTGTCTGCTGACGTCCTACTCCAAGATGTGTTAAAATTTGGCCCCAAAACTGAACAAGGTATTTTTTGTGAATTGGTATATGTTTTAAGGTTGCTCAGTCTCTATTTTGCCACAGGAAATTGCCTCTGCAACACATCAGAACAGAAACGTTCCCTGATCCAGGTCACCAAGTCACAGACTGCTGTTTTTTTCCAAGTCCTTCAGAAAATATCAAACATCACTCCCTACATGGCAATCTGTGGCATATCACGAGGCCAAAATAAGTGTTGTGCAGTTGTTTAATTAATTTCTTAATAATAATAATTTAAAAAAAGACACGATTATGACTCTTCAGAAGAGGTAATTATCTTCACTTGAGTTTCTGTGCGGGAAAGTCACCGGACATCACAATCTTCTGGACACAGCCATACTGAGAAATACAGAATTTTTGTGGAGCTCACAGTCTTTTTTAGCGGCGGTCAATGGGGAAACTGTGTTTGGGCCACAGGGGTATTTTTTCTTGCAACACCACATGTGGCCACTGAAAATAAATTGGCAGCATGGCTGAGTGGCAGCTCCCTATCCAGTTTAATAATACATCCATAGGCTGTAATTAAGCACAGCAGTGCTTTCAGCTTAATGTTAATATCGACATGCTAACACGCTCAAAAAGCAATGTTAATATGCTAATGTGAAAATGGTAATATTTACCATGTTCATTCTTGCTAACATCCAATTATTAACTTCTCTCTGTTTTAGATCATTGGAAAGTGGATATCTTTGGCTTTTGGACAATTGGTCTGCCAAAACAAGCAAGCAATTGACAGACATCCCTAGATGTTGAGATATTTCAGTATGTATGCATGTACGCTAATATATGTTAAATAATGGATCATTATACAAATAGTTGTATACTTGGCTTTGAGAACATTGCTAGAGTACAGCAATCAATATGTATTGCATGCACAGTTCATTTGAGACCAATCTTTTTACTTTGACACTGATCATTTATAATGGAGCCGTCAGTTATTAACATATTCTATACCTGAATGATTTTTTGAGTATTTGCTTAATTTGCTAAATACTATGGATGATAGAATAAACCCATATTGGGTGAGTAAAAAGGTTTTGACATATTTTCAAAGATGTGTTTAGGTATAAGTTTAGTATACAGATAAGCACAGAAGTAATAACATGAAGCTATGACTTTGCAGGTGACTTATTATTATAATATCTGCCTTTTGGGAAACTTGAAACAGCAAGAGTATGATTACACTGATAAGAATGTGTGTGAAATTTAGCTGTTTCTTTTTACATGTTGTCAGCTGGCTTTACTGGCAGTGTTCTTTGTTCTGCTTGCTCCATATATTCATGACTTGACAAAAAAAGAAAATGAGGGTTATACATTAGCATCAGATTGTTCCCATGGTTTCTTGGCCTTTTAAAAACAGTGTATTAATATCAAGAACTGCAGCATTATGTGGATGGGAAACTATAGAGCTGAAGTCAGGAATCATTCCAAACGTGAAGGCAAAATAGCCAAGGGAGCATGTCAGTTTTTGTCAGTAGCTTTCTCTTTCTTTATCATTCAAACCAACTATTTACATCTAGACCGCTTCCAATTGAGTGTACAACCACCTTAAAAATATATTGCCTAGTAAGCCCAATAGCTTTTCTGTCTCATTACAAAAACATTTAAGATCAACTCAATCAATGATGAAAAGGATTTCTCATATGTTTCCCCCCTCCTTGTTTGAACGACAAGTGAGTTGCAAAAGCCACTGGGAGAAATTTAAACATCCAAAAGCAGAGAAGTGAATTTCCCTGCTGACCCAGCTGCACACTTGCTCCATCCTGAAGACAAACTGCATGAAAAAAAACAGTGTGGTCTGGTACAGAAAATATATTTTTCTTTTGAGGATTTAGAATTTAGTTTTTTAAACTTTTGTTTATTTTGCTTATTTGCTAATAACTTTCCAACGAATATATCCCTGCACTCTCTATGCAGCATGGGTTTAGGACAAAGGCATCATTGCCACTGTACAGAACTATATGTCCCTGCAAAGGATGGCAGCAGCTGGTTGGCCGGGCAAGCAGCCAAAGCATTTAGACTAACCCCACATGTTTTTTGTTGATTGGCTCAGTGGAGGTTGACCTGAGCTTGTGAGGTTGGATGGTCCGTGCCGGTGCTCCACATTCTCAGACACCCTAAGAAATGTCTTTCTTTAAAGACGAGCATGACTCAGAGGCGTGCAGTCCCTATGAGAAAACAGATTTTTCATACTGTACTCTGGCAGTTTCCTTGCACTATTCTGCCTCGTCTTCTTGGCTCTAATACAAATGAGCACTTTTTCTGTCAGATTCAAAGATGACAAAAATGTTAGTTATGCCTCCAAGATGTATATTAAACTACAAGAAGACGTTACATTCTGAGCAAATTGTCAGTAACATTTCTGCACAAGCCACAGATGTGCTAGACACAGAAAAATGTTGAACCTCTTTCCTTACTCCCCTTCTGCAGTTCCCGTTATAGAAGCCATGAGTGCGCTTCAACATTTCTTTTCAGGGAAAAGATGACAAAACAAAGATATTCAGCACAGTTTGATTTATACACTTTAACATTTATTTGAAATGCAGCTTAATGCGACAGCTTACCCTTCCTGGAGTAGTTCAAATGACATAATTAGATGCATAAACAATCCCTGAAAACAAACTATTTTTATTAAGAGGCATATCAATTTAGCTTTGTAAGCAATGATGTACTACTGGTAGATGTCAGAAGAAATGCATATGTTTAAAAAAATAAAAAATGCACAGATCAGAGTTTAATGTAGAGTATACCTTTTGATGTACTGGATGTGTTACTTTATGGCTATATTCTGGGATTTCACTACCTTCTCAGGATAAACCTCCCAGAGCTGAATTTTAGGTAATCCAGTCATGTTTGGAGCATGTGCTGATAATGCCAGAAAGCCAGGGACTTGCAGGGGACTTTGATGTGAAAAGGATCAGCACCTCTGACAAAATGTATCACAGAAAATGTGAGAAGGATGGGACATAATTTTTTTGTGAAGTGGTTTAGCTGCCATGTTCTGTTTGATCAAACTTGTGTCAATCAAGGGCTTGGGAACAGTTTCATTTTAACGTTTGGATGTTGGCATGTTTGTGCTGACAAGTTAGACTTACTAATACTTTACGATCTGAACCCCAGGTCATTTGAGCAATTAATATGTGATATTTGGAAACTAGAGGCAGTCTGAAAATTTCTCTCAAGATAAAGAACAGTTTTAGTTTTCCATTAAACTGCTCTCAGAGAGAGTGCCTTCTTCCTCCTTTTATATGTGATTTAATTCTCTATAAATAGTAATAAACAGTTGGAACAACACCAAGACTTTTAAAAAAGGACACTTTTGCATCCAAGACAAAAAAGGCAGTGGAGGTTACGATGACCCACAAGCAAAAACAACAGACTAGGAGTTGAGATGCAAGCCCCGAGTTGATAAGAACTACACTGACAATTTAAAAGAATCGCGACCTAGAAACTTCTTTTAAAACAGTTCCAGACAGTTACCAAAAATTTAGTTCTTTCTGTGAGTGGCTCCCCAGAAAACCATCTTAATGAAAAAAGATGATAAGGAAAGATCAGGGGCAGCTTTTCTGATAATGATGGATTTTAGAAGTTAAAAGTGTTTTCTAATAGCATTTTTATAGCTTTCATAAATGTCAACACACATTTCCCAAACCAGCTCTTAAGAGTGAATGCATTCACTTGCCATTAAAAGCTTCTGAATATGGCTATCTGGGGTGCTGAAGGATACTGAACAATCTTTGAAGTGTAGCCGTGCTGTGTTAACAGTACATAAAACGTAAATGTTTCTACTTAGAATTATTTAGCGGTAGTTTTTAAAGACAGGTTTTTATAGACTGATCATACTATTTTAATGAATATGCTATTTATTCCTTCATCATGCTCTTTTCTAAATACAAAATGTGTTTGTAGTCTTTTCACGGCTTAATGTCCTTACTTGCCCGGTGAGGTCTGTGTATGTGACATGGCAGTTTTCCTCCAGTTTCTGCTGCCTAAATGAAATATCAAACTGCAATGAGCTGTTTGATTCCCATGCCTACTTTACTCTGTCTCCAGCTCATAAAATTACATTTCAAATGGCTAGAAGGACATGCCGCTGAAACTGGCTCACATGTGCTGTCGCTGAACTTCAAGAAATTCTAGCCTTTCATTTTTTTGTGTAATTTGAAACTTACCAGAATAGAAGGATCACAATTTTACTGACTATTTCAAGTGGGTAACTGTGATCAGCAGCTTGGTGCTTTGAGGAGGCGTGTAGTAGCAGCCATGTTATATTTTGTGTTTTATCCATCCATCAGGAAACCGACCTCCTGTCTCAAAAGAAACATAAAACTTAAGAGAAAAATAACAAACTAAATCACAGAGCAATCAAATGACAGACAAAGAAGACAGGCTTACACAACCTTTAAGTGAAAAATATTGTACTGTATTATTCCTAAGTCCCATGGTTGATGGTTCAGCAACAATCCAAAGAAAGAAACAGGTCAAGCTCTGCAGCTGTGAAGACACAGACCATTTGGTTTGCCTTTCAGATTAGTTCTGAGGAATCTGTCACACATGTATAACTCAATAAATAACTCAATGATTTTAATCCCCCAATTGAAGTGCCACTTATGCAACAATCAATTCATGCTAAAGTTATGTAATAAGACAAACATTTCCCCCTTCATCTCAACAAACAAGCTTTCAGTCTTTATATGGTGTTGGTTTGCATGTATGTATTCATGCATCTGAGAAAAGGAAGGATTTGGCTGGGTGGTTGGCAGAGGCAGAGGAGGTGGACAATGTTGGCACAGAGTAAGCCAGTCATTTGAGAATGTGTTGAAATGACACATTTCTTTTGTTTCCGTATACATCTGTGTGCATAAGGAAGTGGGGTTGGTGCTGCGTTGCTTCCAGCATTGTTAACACCTTTGAATGGCAGCCCCATCTCCTTACCCAAACCCCAGAGAAAACTGAGTCACTTAGTGATTTTTATTTTTTAAATATAAAGCACTGTAAAATAAATAAATGCAGAGACAAAAGCTTTATCATGCGTAATTCACAGATGGTTAGTCAGCTGCATTGAATTAGTCCTGCGCCTGAGGAATAATTCACAGGGATAAAACATACAACCTGCTCCCCTTTCTCTGTTTTCTGCAACATCACTGCTTGTTTCACAAACACTGTCTGCTATTTGGCTGAAGAGAGGAGAAAACGTCATCTTGAAAGCACCTTGTGCTACTACAATAACATTAGCTCAGTCAACTTCAAGTTGCTATATTATATTTTCCATGATTTCATTTGCAGATACAATATGTTTCAAGATGAGAATAGTGTTCTCCATCATCACCTGTCTTCTTTTAGGAAAACTCAGTAACACTCTAATAGGTCACATTCCAAGGTATTATACGTTGTAAATAATGGCTTTATTAATAGTGGATGAAGGATTTTGCTAATATAAATATGCATGATGTATTAATAAGAACAACATTTGGGTTGTTAGGTTGTGAAAAATGTGTTTGGGCTGATTTTGTATCCAGGCTACTCTAATAAATGTTGGTAATCCAGGAGTAAATAGGTTTCTCACTTCACCATCAGCCATCAAGTCTGCAGATATGTCAAAGGGCGGGTTACTTGTCTTGGATAGGGTTTTACAAAATCTATCAAGTCTTTAGTTGTTCATGATAAAATATACTGTAGTTTAGAATGCTCTCTCTAGAATGCTTTCTGAAAATATAAAGTGATATGCTGGTTAAACATGCCAAACATTAAGCGCCTGGGTAGCCCACCTGGTAGAGCAGGCGCACATGTGTAGAGGTTTACTCCTTGACGCAATGAAGTTAAAAAAAAGTAAGTTTGGCATTTAGGGAACTAGCTAATTAAGTAAAAACATCATAACAGTGCCATCTGAAGACTGATTAACAGCAATTGGGGCATACAGCCTCATAGGCCCACGAGGAACAACTGTGTTAAGTTTTGTGTCCATCACAATATGCATATCAAATCTGGTGAAGATCAGAGTAACTATGTCCGAGTTAAGGACTTCCACATATTGGGGGGAGCTATGGAGTACATAGAATACAAATGTCACATTACGTAGCATTAATTTGAATGCTAAGAATCTGACTTTGCTGCTGCCACTATTGAAAATTCGCTGTCTGCCAGGGATGTCAAATACACAGCCCGTAGTTCAGAACCGGTCTAACAAGGGTCCAATCCACTGGATGACTTTGCAAGTGTGTCAAATGTAGTAATTAATTCAATTTTTTTTTTAAATAAAATGCATTACTACTCCTACTGGTTCCCTGGGGGTTGTGCTATTCTCATAAGAGTAGCAGACCCTAAATTAACATACTGTTATAGACCCACGTGCCTACGTACAGCAGGCTACGTAAGACAACACTGTCAAGCTGAGGGTAAGTTTGTAAAGCCATTCTGAAGGCTGCGCAAAACGTGTGCTCCTGGCTTTTGGCCACATCAGCCTGACAAGGAACTCTGTGGCAAATAAGATTTTAGATCTTGATGGTATGGTTTAAGTGTTGTAGTACTCGTACTTGTGATTGGTCTCAAAAACACTCTTTGAAGGGCTCGTCTCGAAATCGATCGCATTTTTACTCTGTCTCGCCTTGGTCTTGTGTAAAGTGGACTTGGGATTTTATTTCAAGATGGTCAATGCCAAAACTGCAGGGATATCACTACATTAGCTCTGCACGGTCTAATTATATGTGGTAACATAATTACTGTGATTGAATGTAAACCTTCCTGCTTCAAATGTAATCAATAACTTAACCCATTTCTAATTTGCAAAGCATTTATTTGGAGTTCAATATCCCCGGTAAAAATAATTTGTAATCTTTTATTTTTAATAGTATAAATCACAGTTGAAGCTTTTGACAGTAAACTCATAATTGATGTGAGTTTTCATACACAATATTACAGTAACCTAGTACATGCAGTAAATGATGTGTATCTTGGAAGCACAGTGGTTTAAATGATCACTTTAAGTGTCTGGTCATAATAGAATAGAAGAAAATAACTTTTACACATTTATTGCTGCTTTTTCTCCACATAACTCTGTAGACTGTACATTTCTCAGTGTTACAGAGATAAAGGGCCTCCTGAATGTGTGGCGCGGAACTGCAAAATGACAAATTCAGTTCAAAGTTAATTATTGAAAGTGGGCTTAACAAGATATGCAAATGAACTGACAAAGGCTTTGCATTTCCAAACCATGAATACAAATTGCATCGCTGAGTTGTTTTTCTGTAACTTAGACAGATAGTAGTGCTCAACTTTAAAATACGCTCGAAGGAATTACAGGGATGTTATTGCTTACCCAATTGGCAAACACTTTACTATAACCTTGCCCTGCTCCAGCACAGACTCAACTGAATGGTGTCTGGTGGTGAATATCGATGGGAGATTTGAACAGACCAGCTAATCTTACAAATTAACAAGTACTTTAAAACAAGATCAATGTTTGCAAAATTGCTAGACTTACTACTCATTGATTTCTCATCTGTCCTTCTCACTCTTTTCTTGCAGGGAGTGCTTACAGGGAATGCATGGATAATGGAACATGGGCATTGAAAAGCAATTACTCCAATTGTGAACCCATTTTGGAGGAGAAGGTTAGTGTGATGTCACAATCCTGTTGTCCCTTACTCTGTAAGTAATCGGTTATCCATCTTAAATAAATGCTCGTCACAGCTTCTCATCATCACAGGAATGTCACACAGGGAATACCAATCAGATCTAGCCAAAGTAATGTGGTGTTTTGATTACTTAACACTTACTGAATTGAATTTTGTTTTTCTACAAACTGAAGTGCAGTTAAACTGTTTAAACGTTTATTTCCATATGACTTAACAAATACATAAGTACGGTCTTGCCTGTGTCTGTATAAGCAAAGCCCGGGGCCAAACCGTAAAACTGATGTATTACATGTAATGAGTTTTGGCCTGATTACCTCACATCATGTCTCCTAATTATGTGTATTTCTGGGCCTTGCTCTATTTTCTCAGATCATTTTAAGCCATGACATCTGAAGTGCTTTCTCTCACTTTAGTTACACCTCAAAACAAAGAAGCCTAGATAGATAAATACACCTTGGTTATAATAATGTCTTTTAGTATTGCCAACCATTTCTCTTTGTGTTATTATCCAGTAGTTGCATTCAAAAAGTAATTCACGTCTTGTTTTTACAGAGAAAATATCCAATGCATTATAAAATAGCCCTGATCATCAACTACCTAGGTCACTGTATCTCTGTGGGAGCTCTGGTCGTGGCCTTCATTCTCTTCTTGTGCTTAAGGCAAGTACAGAAATAGTCCCTATCTAAATGTGTCCTGTATGCATGAGACCGCATAGAGGACAATCAGGGAAATTCACATAATGAGCTCGGACTGCTTATCATTTGCTCACTCATGTCACATGCACATGCACCACACACACACACACACACACACACATACACACACACACACACACACACACACACACACACACACACACACACACACACACACACACACACACACACACATTGCAGATATTAAACAGCAGATATTAAACAGCTGCTGTGTTGTGCAGATGGATGTGGGCTTCTCAAATTAAATATTAAGTTCTTTCAATTACTTTTAAGACCAAAATAGTCAACATATGTTTTGAAATTAAATCTCTTAGGATTTCATAGAACAATCTAAAACTACTTAGTGATTCCCCACATTTGTTTATTCTTGGCACTTCAATGAATCTGTATTGAAATCATATGAATACACGTTACACCTTAAAGTTCCAGAAGCCTATTGAAACATGTGCATCCATGGCTACAGTGGAAGGAAGGAAGTAAATTACTGTTTGCATGTAATATTGTAGCCTCTATCTGTTATATGAATGGCCAATAACTTACAGACAGTATAATCAAAGGCCAACATTATTCAGCCCTAATCTTACTTCAAACAAGTTGTATCGACTCTATGAAAGCATGATAATAAGACATTCCTTTTATTATAGGAGTATACGATGTCTTCGAAACATCATCCACTGGAACTTGATCACCACGTTCATACTGAGAAATGTTATGTGGTTTTTGCTTCAGTTGATTGACCACAATATTCATGAGAGCAATGAGGTAACAGCATTGTTTTACAATATTGTGTACTGCATGCACTAATTGTATAAAGCCATTAGACATTCTTAAAAGGTTAAGCTACACACAACTTTATATCAAGTATTTCTGTTGCAATTTACTGAGTCTTGTGTTGTTGTTGTTGTTGTTTTCAGCCTTGGTGTCGATTAATTACAACAATATACAACTACTTTGTGGTGACAAACTTCTTCTGGATGTTTGTTGAAGGATGTTACCTACACACAGCCATCGTGATGACTTATTCAACTGATAAGCTCAGAAAGTGGGTCTTCCTTTTCATCGGCTGGTGTGAGTATGTCTATGTTGAAAGTGCATTATTAGCACTTCACTCGGTTTTTGTCTCTGCGAGATTCAGTTAGGTACACTTACAAAAATTTTAATTTTGAATGAACATAGTAAATGGCTGTAGAAGTGTTATCTTAAGCATGGGTATGTGCTTTTTGGTATAACATATTTCAAGTTTATATAATATTTTTTCTTTTGGAATAAAATGTCACATGGCATGAAAACTTCACTTTATGAGGTTTTTTTTAACATTAATTATGCATTCGCCCCAGCCTGCCTGATGGTCCCCCAGTGGCTAGAAATGATGAGAGGTGTAAACCGAGCCCTGGGTATCCTGGCTCTAGTGGCTATAATTCTGCACCAAGGCTGAATTTCAGGAAAAAGACTTCAGATTCAGTATTAGGGGACCACTAAGCTTCCAAAAGCATCCAAAAATCACCATGTCATGGGACATTTAAAATTACAGATACAGTATTAGAAGCTGAGTTGGCCAGGCCAAAAAGCCCAATTTCAAGTCCAGTCCATACTTGATACTTTCTGGCCTCAAATGCATTGATTTTGTAAATTGATATGTATTTGGTGTTTAATGACTCCAAATCAATATAATTAATTGTGTTTCAAAGCTTATTCTTTATCTTGAACACAGTCAAAGTCCATTTATTGGTTTTTAATCTTGATCTTCCTCAGCCGATTTGCACAATTGTCGTGTTCAAATTTCCATATTTACTGGTATACTGTATATGTTTTGGATTAACTGTGTATTTTTGACATAGTAATAGATGCTTACATACTCTAGATTGAAGATATTTGTAAATATCTGCTCAAAATGACCACTTTTAGAATTTGAAATAGTGTACAGATTTAAATTAAAGCCATATTGTGAAACAACTGAACCTCAGTTTCCTTTCTCTCCGATTCAAAGTAAACCTTTGCTTGACTGAAAGGACTTAATGTAAAGTCTTGAAGCAGAGGGAGACCTTTTAACGCTGCAGACTCAAGATAAGGCTTCAAGTTCATAAGAGAACAGAGCTGCAGTGATGTGTGAAAAATGACATTTTTTTGTGCTTGACTTGCAGTGATAGAATGAACATGTAGCAGATGCCCCATCACAACCACATAAATTATCCATGCTCACCTTGATTTCAACTACAGTATTAGAAAAAGTATGGTGTCAGAATATTCCATCTTGAGGCAGAAAAACATGCGCGTATGGTTTCCTGAGCCAGTCTGACATTTCCTTTCAGTCTATTTATGTAATGTACTTTGTGTGTTCTTACAGGATGAAACATATACACATACTTATACTTTAATGCATCTAGGTCATCCTAAAATGACTCAACAGAGATTTATGAAGATAAGAATGAAGTAGATTACCAGCAGATGACATATGATTGATAATGACACATCAATGACATGATTTGGGGTTTCATATTGGCTTTAAAATAGAAATGACCAAAGGCAGAAATCAATCGTATCAATCTAGTTTTAATGACTTGTTTAAAGTATGAAGTTACTGACAGCTTGTCATGATTATATTGTTTGTGCAGCTTCCTCTGTCAGTAAATTCAACAGATCAATACAAGGAAATTTACTTAGCACTCCTGCAGCAGGTGTAGGTTAAACTTGGTTTTAATCCATAATATCTGTGCACACACCATCAAGGGTACATCAAATACTGTACAGTTTTAGAATGTAATACATAAAATAGAAAAAATGACTTGTTAAAGGTCCCATATTATGCTCAAATTCAGGTTCATATTTTTTTTATATTTGGCTTTCTACTAAAACATGTTCACATGCTTCATGTTCAAATAACACATTATTTTTTCAATGGCTGCTTTTCTCATACTGTCTGTCTGAATAAACCTGTATTCAACCTCTGAAACACTTCTGTTTTGCCCAGTCTGTTCTAACTGGTCAGCCTTTTTGGGTCTTCTGCATCTGTACTTTCGAAGTCTCTGCACCATCATTGCAGCCAGGGAATCACTGTAATGGGACTGTAGCAGCATTTTTTACCAAGATACATATAATATAGTTGTGACACCACAACCATACAGACAAAGTCCTGACGATTCACTTAAAGGCACAGTTTCTAAAAACACAGTGTGCATTTCTTTGTGGATTAAGGGTTTTGATATTTTCACGGTATTTACCACCTCAACCAGCTTTATAATCATAAAACACATGGAAATCTAACTATTTACAATATAGGACAGTTAAAGCTGCAGTAGGGAGATCTGAGAAAACGTGGACTTAGCCTAAAAATTTGAACGAGCACACCTTACAGGTCCCTCCCCTTGCTCTCTGCTGCGCTACAGCCCCCCCTCCACAGCTCCTCCCCACAGCGGGGCCTGCCGTGAACGCGCAGGCTAGTAAGCAGGGCCACCGATGCTTTCCACATCCTCATGGACAATACAGGGGATTTACTCTGAGTAGGGTATAGCTTATAAAAAAATTGCTTATTTAAAATATTTCTATTAAAAGTTTTGTAAATATTTTCAATGAAAGGGTTTAAAATGATTTTTTATGTAATCGCTCATTTGTGACAACAAAGTAGCACTTTACACAATACATTACTGAATTACCTTTTGGATCTAAACTTTCAGTAGGAGTGATGAATCAGTGAGGAAGCTCAATAAGCCAAGGAATAACATCTTAGAAATATGTCTTTGGTTTTATTTTGCATATGGGTAAAATAAATCAGCTTTTTCAGAAAAGTACTCCTGCACAAGGAAATACTGAACATTTTGATTTGGACTGAAGACGATTCCTTCACGTGCCTCTGTGTCCGGGGCCATGTCTGACCTGTTGAAGGAGCACAAAGAATTTGTGTCAGACATTTGATTTACAAATTACATCCTGAGGGGGAAGAAAACGTGTTTAAAAATAATCAAAAGTAGAAGTCTGCATTGCCAAACTTCGACAGGGACAGCGCACAATTAAAGTTGTTTAACCATAGCTACATTTGTTGTGATTGACAAAAAAACATTTTGGCTTACTAATTGTAGGTATCGAAACAATATTGCTTATACGGAGGGTGAAGGAGTTAGCAAGTAAAGTTAATCTTCACCTGCTACAACATTCCTGCTGTGCCACAAGCTAACAAGCTAACTGTTAGACTTAGCAACAAGCTACAGAGTAAACTGAGATTTGCGCTATCACCAGTGTACTGAAAGTGTACTGTAACCATCGATATCTTAGTTGTGTAGTTCTTAAAAAATGAAATAAATCAAGCAGGGATACTTACATGTCAAGCAGAAATGTGGCTAACGCTAGCTCTGAATCCGTGTTGAATCCTTCTAGGAGGCGTAGCTCCCTCCACCTCTGAAAAGCCGCTTCGATGTTGACCCTCGCTTTATTTCGGGCTCGGTTTAATTCTTAAGCTCGCTTTTTGTCATCGGTCTTCTTCTGTTTGCCCGTCTTTGTTTTCTGAGCAGGTGTCACTCGAGAAATTGGCAGTTTTCCTGAAAAGTTATTTCTCCGCGATTAGCACAACTGCAGCACACTGGCAATCTTGAGCTTGAACACGGCACGCGCTGTGCGGGGGAGGGGTATGAGCGGCGCGTACACGAGAGTGATTGACACTGCTAAGACAGTCCTCCTTGCTCTGATTGGCTGTTTCTGACCGGGAGCGGTGTATTTCTGCTAGTGGCAGTAAGAGGACAGAGAGGAGCCACAGGAGCTTGATTTTTTTCACAGATTATCTGTCTCATATTCTACTGTCAGGACATAGTGACAGTTTTAACAAATATGTAAAAAATACATTTTTACAAAAGTTACCTACTGAAGCTTTAAGAGTAATCTTGAAGTAGAAACAGGAACTGTAGCGTATGGACTATATATACATATATATATATATATATATATATATATATATATATATATATATATATATATATATATATATATATATAAATACAGGTATATACATGAAGTATAATCTGTACAATTTACTTAGTTTTTATGCTTAAAACTGCTGCATTGTGGAAACCACATGCTAGTAAAGAGATTAGATTCCTCGTTGCATCCCTGATATAAGTCTTGAGAGATTGTTCATTAGAATTCATTAATGAAATGATGGAAGTGGAGCAAATTAAATCTGTCTTCCATCAGAGGCCTGATGATAGCTGGGATCCAAATAGGTTAAGACCTGTACTTGTTCAGCTCCATTAAAATGGATATTACTCATCATTTTACCTTTACAAACATTTTGTTAACTTTGTCTATAAAACATGCCGGATGTGATAAGCTTTCTGTCACCTGATTTGTACACTCACTAACAATATTTGGCTTGAAGCTAAATTAGCTTGCCAGTTCACAGGCAGAGTGAAAAGTTAAGAATGAACTGTTTGTTAAAAGAATCAGTCTCCTTGAACTACAGTTCTGTGGGGGAACAGTGAGCTATCCCAAAGGGCATTATTGCTTTTATTTTAGTACAATCTTACTGTGCAGAAAAAAGGTTCTCGTGCATCACAGTTTGTAATATGCAGACCACAGAAAAGATTAGGTTGTAGTAGACACAAGTGTTCTTGCGTAATTAAAATTAAAAGCCGTGTGAATTATCCCTATCCTATCCCTCTTAAGTCTGTTTTAAAAAGAGGATGACAGCTCAACGATTCAAGCATACTTGGTCTTTTTTTAAATAAGACTCAATAAAATAAAACCCCTTGTGCCAAGTATATGGCACTCCATCTCCTGAAATCCGAACACTGCCGTGACAGGCGCCTAATTTTTGGTGTGCAATGCCTGCTGATTTTACAGATTGGTGTTGAAATGTAATCCATGTTCAGATAGAGCCGGAATGGGCCCACGTGAATGATGGAGAAGTTACCATGCACTGTTCTTTTTCTGTTTTCTTACTAATATAAATCCTTTGGATGTCTTTACTCCAGGTATTCCATTCCCTATAATAGTAGCTTGGGCCATAGGAAAGTTTTATTATGAAAATGAACAGTAAGTATCCAATAAATAGGTATTTGTATTTGCCAATACTGTTTTCTTAAATATGTTCTTCATGTATGTATTGATTATTTGTTTCCTCCTGTCAACAGATGTTGGTTTGGTAAAGAGCCTGGAAAATATATGGACTATATTTACCAGGGACCAGTTATTCTTGTGCTACTGGTGAGTAACAACCCAGAAAGGCATTGCACTGTGCATCCTCTGCCATTATTTTTCACCTTAATTGTTAATCCATTTATCATATAACACACAATTTAAACTAACATGAGATGTATCACTAATGCCTACTTGAAGGTGTAAACTGATGAAAAAATATTGCCCTAAATGAAAATGGTTTCATAATGAAAGTCATTTACATCATGCATTTATCTTGTTAGAAAAGTGGAATTAATTTAGTTGATGGGTTCAGGCATTCCAACACATAATAATAATAAGATCTTGTGTTCATAGGAATGTATCTGATAATGATTTTGTATAAGCTGTTACCAGCATGTAGTTTGGCAACCAGTTCTGATTTATGTTCTTCTCTTACACATTGTTGTTAAGACAGGAGATGGCATTGACTTGTGTTGCCCTCTACTACTATACTCAGGATTTAATGAGCAGATTATGTTCGCTGCAGAAAATGGCTCTCGGTTTATTTCAGTGTAAGCCATTAGCATGGGGTCCAAACTAATTATTTTGTTTTTTGTTGTTTGTCTAGATAAACTTTGTTTTCCTCTTCAACATAGTACGAATACTTATGACCAAACTAAGAGCTTCAACCACATCTGAAACAATACAGTACAGGTGAGTTGATAGTTTGGATGATGTTAAAATTGTAGAAATGACATGACACGCTTTTTCTCTTCTGATTGCTCCTTACAATGACAACATGTAGTCTTTTGAGACTGAATAAACACATTTTAGCCTCAAATTAGCTGATTAGAAAGCCGACTAGAATTACATTTGTATAAATACTGTCACTGACTGGCCGCAATACAGTTTTGCCAATTTCTTCACTTTTTGCTAGCAGGATTTTTTTACAAAGCTCCCTCTACAGCTTCAAAATAGATATTTGGCAGTTCCAGTTCCTCTTTCACCGTTCCTCAATGCTTTCTCAGCTTTCTGTTTCTTCTTTGCCTGCTCAACCATGACGATAGTGTGAAAAAGTCCATTGCGACCTTGTTGCCGGTTCCTGAAGGGGCGTGTATGTGCGTGAAGCAATTTTTTACATCGCGAGACGTGATATCATTTTTTCCTACTCTAGATGTTAAATTAAAGGTAGACACTATATCATATTAAGTTGCTGTCAGCTGTACATTCACCACTTCTAAGCACACAGCAGAAGATAACTTCATCCTGAAGCGGGGCCCCTCTGTGTCTTACCCTGGGTCCAGTTGTTTAAGTGTGCTGCTAACTTATAACAGGCAACTAATAACATCATGTTGGCAAAATACCTCCGCTAATTAAATCCATACTTTAACATTAATTTATAACTGTCAAGCCACTAAGCCTGTTTGGAAATGAACGCCTCTATTGACATGTAAAACAACTTTGGGGTACAATGGTTCAGGAGAAAGCTTTAAGCAGATACCACAGGCCAAGAAATTGGCTCGTTCCAAACAGGCACTTTTTGAATGGGCACTGTACTAGTATAAAGTTAAAAATGTAAAGATTTAGAAATGCGTTGTTACCAAATAAATCATCACAAAATCATATCATTTTAAAACTGGCAACCCACCCTTTGTTTTGATTGATGGCAAAAACTTAATCTCTTGAGCATTAGTAAATTACTCATTAAGCATTTGCCTCTAGTTACATCTTATAACGTCTTAAGTGCCTAAATAAAATGTTGTACTGTATCTTGGAAGGCAAGCATCATTTCTATGTTAAAATGTATTTATTTGATAAGGACATTGCACAATTTAGTCAACATTTCTGTAAATGCGCCAGTGTTAACCAAACGGTTAATTTTTAATTGTAGTCCTTGTTGATAACATTATTATTTATATGGTGAGAGGAAACCAGAGCACCAGGAGGAAACTCACTCCAACACAGGGAGAACTTGCAAAATCCAAACACAAAGGTCCTGAAATCCAAGTTTTTATTGTAATATTTTGTATAAAGGAGGCTGCTGATTTCCCTCCCTGTCTTCACAGAAAAGCTGTGAAAGCAACACTGGTCTTGTTACCTCTGCTAGGCATCACCTACATGCTCTTCTTCGTGAATCCGGGGGAGGACGACATCTCACAAATTGTTTTCATCTATTTCAACTCCTTTTTACAGTCTTTTCAGGTAAGCCTAAGGATTATGATGCAGTATAACACTGGGCAAACTTTAAAAAAAAATCTAAATGAACAATGGGAGTTATACTGATTTCTTAATGTTTTGTTCTTTTATCACAGAGTTGTAATACTTCTTCTCAGTTATAAGTCTTATTGTGGGAAGATGATTTGTAGCATGCTGGCTGTGCTTACAGTACACACAGTGGCTTTTTGTGTTTAGCTTAACAACTTTTGGGTTTAAATGTAAGACTGAGTGGGTGGAAAAAAAACAAGCAGAGCTTATTTTCAGTGAAACATATTTGGCATGACAAGATTTTCTCCCAATATCTCTTTTAATTTATTTAGCTTTTTCTTTTTACCACTGCATCTGAATTATCTGATCTTTAATTAATGGGATACTTAACTGATAAGCATTAAGCTTTGCATCAGGAGAAACCCGGTAGTATTTTTGAATGACCGTGCTTCCCTCTCTCATGTCCCCCTGAGACTAGATGTCTTTGTATTGTGGGTCTGGAAAAAAGCCTCTGATGATGCAAAAATCGTCATTTAGGGTCATCGAAGGCATTTTTGCGCAGCGGCTGTGGACTATAAGCCAGCTAGTTGCGCATGTTTTTACCTGCCCGTAGGGCGTTGGGCACTTTGCCGAAGCAAGTTGATTGTCAGCCATCTTGGAGCTAAGCTACAGCTCTCTCTTTTCAGCAGCAAACTTTTACAACAATTTTTTTAAACTTTATGGAACCTATATTACCTGTGCACTAAATGTAGCCTGTTTCGTATGTGGTTTTATATATTTCAAATGCGTAACACCACTGGAGCTATGGTGAAACGTTGTTTCGTGTATATGGTTGAAATGACAATAAAACACACTTGTGTTGAGTTGAATGCCTCACTGTCTGTCTTTGTCTGTAAATGGTAGCCGTGGCCTGGGAGTTAGAGCAGCGTATCATTAACTTATTTTAATAGTGATGTGTCTTTTTCTGCAGGGGTTCTTTGTGTCAGTGTTTTACTGCTTTCTAAATGGAGAGGTGAGTCACTGAAGTTTTGCATCAGGCTCAGTATTTATGAAATTAATTACGTTGTGGTAATGTGTTTCTTGATCTATGATTTTAATAAAGCCCCACATGGATGCCCTTTGATTAGTTTAGTGTTTTTTTCCAACAATCCTCCTAGTTACAATTTTTGCTAAGTTCAAGCAGGGGGTAGAATCAGGAAGGAAAATAGAAGCACTTTTCCGGTGATGGCTATGCGTTTCTGCGCAGCCTCCAACTGAGCTAGACGACGTAGTTAAATGTGTCTTTAAGTTGTAAGTCTTCTGGTAGCTTTTCCAAGAGAAATTTCAATCAGTCCCAATCAGCAGAGACAGAGAGTGTAGGTATATGTTAGGAGATAACATAGAAACAGGCTAATTACTGCTAACTAACATACTAGTTAACGTTAGTAATTAAACCTAAACAGCTGATGGAAGTCCAAACTGTCTGCGAGCTTCTCCTGACAATACACTGATTTGTCAACTATGCGACGGTAAGTTGCGTGGGTATGATGCAATCGTTAGCCTAGTTTTACTTAAGAGTCTGCTCCGGAGCCATAACGTGAGGTACAACGTAATGGAGCCTTTTATACATTATCGTGTTTCTTTAGAAATAAACAACGGACAAATAGAGTCTTCAAACGCTTCAGATGTAAAGTTATTCATTGTCAAAGTGGCGCCGAAATGAATGGCAGTCAATGGGATGCTAACTGCAGGTGATGGATTTGTAGCATTAAAATGGCGCCATGGGAGCTACGCTTAGAAAGGAGAGGCTTACACCCCCTTGGCAGTATCTTCTAGTCTTGTCCATTTAAAAAATGTCAAAAAGGGTACAAAAAAGGGGTTGGGCATACCTCTCAATCCCCGTCGTTCTCCTTTTTTCAGTCCATTGGATAGTTCAACACAGTCAATACATAATCCTAACATTTCTTTTCACAATATTGTTTAAATGCCCCTAAACATATCATTTCTGTAAATTCATTTTTTTTACTCAAACAGGATTTTATATCATAGGCTTATCTGTAGGATTTAACACTGACATAATAGTTTGACATATCTGCTGAGTATTGGCTTACAGCCAGAAGACACTTCAGTTAGCATAGCATAAAGACTAGAAAAGGGAAAAACAGCTAGCCTAGCTCTGTTACAACCTTTAGCATAGATTAAACAAACAAGATGGAACATATCAACTCGTGAGCTTTCGAGATGCTGATAGACTATTTTCTTCAAATGTTAGATAGAGCAAGACTAGTGTAGCTTCTTTCCAGTCTTTTTGCTATACTATCCCAACTGTCTCTTGGCTGTTGCTTCCTATTTAATGAACATATACAAGAGTGGTATCGATCTTCTCATTAAGCACACGCATTTCCAAAAATGTCAAATTATAAATGTGTAAATAAATTTAACAAAAAGAAAAAGTTCAAAGTTTTGTTAAAACCTTTATATCACATTATTAAGTATTCATAAGTAGAATAATATCATATTCCTGTTCAACATTATAGGTACGTTCTGCAGTAAGGAAACGGTGGCACCGCTGGCAGGACAACCACGCCCTTCGAGTGCGAGTGGCTCGAGCCATGTCCATCCCCACGTCTCCAACCAGGATTAGCTTCCACAGCATCAAACAGACCACAGCTGTGTGAAAAGAAAATACTCTCCACTACAACATCTAAGGGAACAGACGTAATCGGTTTGTCTAGTACAGACGATGAAGTGTTTCACAGAACGGACTGATTCCTCCAACAAGGCCGTGATGTGTCCAGTGTGAATGAAGAGCCAGGCAATTTCTTGTGTCTGGTGAGAACAATTTATTACGTCTAAAAGAAAACTTTGACCATAAACGAAGTCCAGTGGGCACATGATTCTGGAAAATTAATGTCCGTGACATATTGTACATGTGTCAGAGTGTTTGATGTTTTCTGGTGTGTATTTAACAGCCTTAAATGGCATTATCACCAAACTGTCACATCACACAGAGTCTTATCTATCTTCTTTCCTCTTACTGCTTAGTGCTTGTTAGTGGAAGAAGATAATCCTACAGGATTTTCAGCAGGATACTTCAACAGCTCACGTACATGTAGATATCTGCTCCATTGTTACTTAGTGAGAGACATTGACCGAGCTGCACTTGAAATGCTGTCGACTTTATATTTAGTGCATTAAAGGATGAAAGAAAGAAAGGATAATTAAACATCAAAAAACTATTTGGTTTAAAAGACATAAGATTTAAAAGATGCACTGATTTATCTTGTGACAAGAAAAAACACTTTTCAACACATCATCTCAACACGTGGTGATCCATGTATGATACATATGAGATATGATATATGATACAAATGAGATGGTTTTATACAAACAAGCCATTCTAATGAAGCCTCTATAATTTGTCTTCAGAGCAGTCTAAGTCTTCACCTAAAGTCTGTGTTCTTTTACACTGTGTTTTATCTCATACTTTACTGTGAACGTTGTGAAAATACTTGTTCAGCTTCCTCTCTTTTTCAACAAATTGATGTCACCTCTATTTTTTTGCTTCCCCTTTGCTAGGTTTTGCTTTTTTTCCTTTCTCCTTGGAGGTGGGTGTTAACAGTTTAATGTAATGTGTTGTGTTGAAAGCTGATAGATGATTAGTCATCTAACAGCAAATTACATCTCTCTTACAAACAAGTGAAGATAAGATTATATATTACATAGACTTGGAGTAAATGTGGATGGAGTGATTCTGAGTCATTATGTAATGTATATGTATGGATTCTCCATGCAGGCACAGTGGATGCAGATTCAATTCTTTTGGCTCTCTGAAATCCTTGTGGCTTTCTATTAATCTGTGATACAACTAAGCTGCTGGTTTAAGAGAAGATACGCTTGATGAAGTGAGCACCAAACACTTGCCTATAAAGCCTACTCTTACATCAGCTCAGGTTGTTCACATTTTAGTGAGAACAACCATCTATCTGCAAAATGTTTTTTGTTTTCTGTAAAAGGATGAAGAGGGGAGGGGAAATTTCAGCTTTGAAAAGGATTACAAACGATCAAAAAAGTCTGAATTATGTTGCAAGCTTAGGTTTTGATGCAGATGCTCCTTTGTGTGTCCCTAACATTTACATAACATCAGAAGAGGATTACTGTCAGGCGGTACAATTAAGAATGTTTAAAGGAATACTTTTTATGGTCTTGCGGAGCGTTAGATGACAAGATTGTTACCACATATCTGTTCGATATCTGCCAGTTAGCTTAGCTTAGCTTAGCATAAAGACTGGAAACGGGGAAACAGATAGCTTGGCTCTGTTCAAAGGAGTTTCCAGTGGTTGTCTGGCAACCTTATGGAACATCAGAAACTATGGTAACAAGCTGCTGGCTATAGTTTCATATTAAACCAACAGTCACGAAATATATTGATCTCAGCAAGAAAACAAACAATTTTCAAAACAAATAATCTTGGGTGTACTTCAGTTGGTTTGGTTTATTTATTTGCATTTTCTGTAGTCATTTGCAATGTTATTTTATATTTAATTTAATGTGTCTTTTATCAGGACTAAATCCACTGGATCTAATGTAGATTTGGATTTTAAAAACAAAAAAAATACTTATAATAATTTCTGTGGTCAATTTAGTTTGAGGGTGTTAAATATATCATAATTTCTTGTAGTAAATTGTACATTTTATAATACATTTTTTTTGTTACATTACAGCAGACATTTTGTTGTTGTTGCTGCTCGACTGGCCTGATATCAAATGTTGATCGTCCAAAGCGATTTTGATGTAAATATTGTAGTGTAATTGTTTGTGCAGCAGTAACACTATCTTTCCATGACCTCATCATATTATGTAAACATGAAAAGTACATTATCTAGCCTATTTCCATACAGAAAAAGAAAACAATTTGTTTAAACTCACCAAAGAGACAAACCATGTTTACCAGCATTTTCTATTGTCTACATATTTTTATTGTTACCATTGCACTTTGTGGACCCAATCTTGACTTTATTTTGTACACCATTTATTGTACATGATGTGATGTCAAATTTGTTAACTTAATGTTGTACATTTGACTTATAGAAAACCTTGTTTGTTGAACCACCCATGTTGCCTTACAAACAAAAGAAAATGTAGCTAATGTCTCTGTGAATGATGTTTCATTGCGCTCCTGACATTTGTATGCACATGTGAAAAGGAAAACAAGTGATTTGAATAAAATTCAAACAATTTTGCTCTTTGGCTTTTCATGTTAATGGTCTCATATGTCCAAGGGAACTTGTAAACAAGTGATTTAAGTTGACAGAGTACATGAAGCATAACAGTTATAATTCAGTTATACTAAACAATCATCAGCTGCAGAATGCACTAATGGAATTGGTTCAGTTGATTCATTTCCTATTTATCCCTCTCTCTTGTGTATTAAAAATAAATGCTGCAGTCCTGTAATGACTCAGTCTTATAATTATTCTTATGAGACTAGACTACGGCAGCTTCACTGGCACATTGCATGTTACTTATAAATATAGTGTTCAGTGAGATAAAGTGTCCTGAGAGAGTGCCTGGTACATTATGAATGTTGATACAGTTTCTTACATTTCAGGCTGGGCAGGAGTGAAGTAGAGCAGAAATTACTGCCTGTGCCAGAACCCCCAGGACTCAATACAATGAGATGAAGACTCTGATGCAGCCTAATAAAGGCTTGTTTAGACAATTAATGCTTTTCATGGTTGACAACAGCATTAAAGGCGGGCAGTGGATATGATGTACTGGAGTGTAGCAGCGCCAGAGGCAAGCAGCACATCTGCACTGTATTTTGGATTGTTTGCTCTGAGCACTTTTGTGTGGATACTAAACTGCATTTCATAAGTCATTACCTTGGCTAAAAATAAATTAATGGCATGACAGCCTGAGGCCTCCAATAGTCTTAACAATGCATCATTTAACATTCCATGATCAGGTCTCTCCCATTACACTATGCCCCCCTTTGAAACAATAATAATAATAACTAAGTTCAGGTTGATAAGCTAACATTTCTAAAGACTTAATGGATTGTTTTCAGAAAGGATGATCTCATCCAGAATACATGTGCTAAGTGGCATTACTTTTTTTAAGCGTGTTGATTTTACAAAGGGTCCTTTTTCATTGGCATTTGGCAGTACCACTCAGACTGTGAAAACAGGTTTTCTGCGGCTCTTGAGTTTTGTTTGACAAAAATTAGACTAGCTCAAAACCTAGAATATGGCTTATTAATTAATTAAACTTAGGTTCCACTGGCATTGTTTTATTGAGCTATTTGTACATGGATTTATTTTAGAGATACAATCACCTTTCTTAAAAATGTGTCAGCCTATCCTCCTTTTTGTTATTTGAGTAGTTGAGTTGTAGTTGCCTGCCGCCTGCTTCCTTTCAGCAATGTTGAGCTTCGCTCGCAATCTGAAGTGATTGTTTTGTGTAATTTTCTGCAAGTCATGAGCTAATCTTGCAAGAACACACACACTGACAATCTATTATGAACAAAACATAAAACATAACAAATATGATTGAAAAAAATATGCATCCTTGGCTGCCAACCCATTTTCCTGCCCCCGTCTCCTGGAGTTTAAGTTCCCCTTCTTTTTACATGGTAAAATATCAAAACTGGCCCATTAATTGAACTTATTTAAAATGTGTGTCACAGCTGTTTGTGACTGTTTATTATTATTTCCCCATTCATTTAAAATGGGAGGCATTAGCAACAACAGTCTGTTGAAGAAGTTGTTCAGCTGAATGATGTGTGATAGTGAAGGTAAAAGCATGTGTCCCGCCAATACATTTTGAAAGTGCAACAGATTCACACATTCTCACTCCCATTTGGTAAAATAAGGACACTTGGCCAGGTGGCTTTGGCGTTGTTATTGGCACTAAACGTCTACTTTAGCATCATGTCTAAACACGCTTTATCAAAACACGCTTGGTCAGGACTTTTGGTGTCACGTTTGATGCAGTTAAGGAAAATTTCATGGGTTGGGCTTATGAAAAGGTACGTTTCCGTGACACGCGGGACAAGAACGGGCCAGTTGGCTTTAGGAAAAGAAGAAAGCAACAGTTGGGTTTAGAAAAAATGACACGCACCATGAATCTCAGTCTCTGGGGTGATAGTCCTGTGTTGTTTAACCAATCCACCACTTGAACCAACGTCCCTATGTGGAATTTTGGGCTTTCACTTTTCACTCTTAATACTACCTCATCTTCAAGCACTGCATGAAACTTCAAAAACAAGTGAGGTGAGATCCAAAAAACACCTGCAATTAATTAGGATAATTTTACCAAAAGCAAAGTTCTGACCATTTGCACTTAGCTTAGCAAACGCTCTGGTTATGTTAAGTTTGAAGTATGAACATTCTTCAAATTTAACATAACCAGCAATTAAAATCTATTCTTATCTGCAACATTCACAACAATTCTTTACTTTTTTTTTCTTATCACTCTTCAACAATTGCAAAATAAACTCTTTTAGTCTTTTTTGACTAAAAGAGACGCTGTACAGAAAAAAAACATTAGGCTCACATAATTTTCCTCTGCGCTCTGAAAACAAGTCTTTCGGAAAACTCCAGCCAGAGTAGAGAATTTGGAAATCTTCGTTTACACGTTTGCATGTAAACGGAGGTTCAAGCAGCCGAGGAAGTGAGGAAGAGAAGAGAGAGGAAGTGATTTGTTGCTGTTGCTATTTTCTGGATTCTGATTGACTAACGTTGGCTTGAGCTTCTTGTAACACTGCCACCTACAAGTCTGGCATGCTCTTGACGCCACATGACGGGTATGTGTTAATGAACACTTTTCTGAAAACTGACAAGTGGGCAATATGTTATTTTTGAAACTGGAGAGGTCAAAATGCTTATATATATTGTATATATTATATATATATATATATATATATATATATAAAATGCAAAGGAAATTAAAATCCTTTTTTCGTTTTGTTATTATAATGGGTGTAGATTGATGAAGGAATGATTTTCATACAATGTTAGCACAAGGCCTCTGACATTGAACCTTTTGCTTGTGAAATGTAGAGCGAATGCTGAACACTAATGCATAACAGTAATCCAAAATGCCAAATAGCAATGGTTTAGCTGAGGTTGAATACAGTTCAAATGCACTTCAACAAGAAGAGCATTGCTCACATTGAATAAATTATTCCATAGATAAAGCCAGTTTACTAAAACACTCTAGTGTGCAGTTGGGTCGTAATTTCCCAGCAATGGTGCTATCCTAGAGGTCGAGTTGCCCGTGCACAAAGAATGGCTAAATATAACTCATGCTAAAGAGGAGTGCTGGCTGACAAAGATTATCTTTCTCCAAAGACTACGAGGAGTGAAGGTATGATGCATCTTTAAAAGCATTTCTTTGAAGATTTCACTCTATTTTCACATTTTACAGTGTAAACATCATATCTTCAAGCTAAAATAATATTGTTAAACTTTTTTTTTTCAAACTAAGGCTTGAGGGAAAACAAAGGTGTCTAATTGTGTTTAGCTTCTAGTAAAACACTTTCTATTAGTCAGGACTGGTTCTACTGGCACAGAGAGTCTCAGTGGACTGGATATAGTAAGCTTGCCTATTGCAAAGAAACTAATATTCCATCTTGCAAATCATGCATGAAACACCAAACTTATGTTAACACAAAACATTCAAGCAGCAGTGCAACAGCACAAAATTCCAATCTGATTCCATTTGTGATTAGGTTGTGCTGTTTAACTTAAATAATTGTACAGCAAATGTGGGGTTGAGATAAGGAGAGAAAGAAAGAGCGGTTACACGACCAGAAGAAATTGAACGCAGGTTTTGCATTTTGTGAGGGGAAACACATCTAGCAGTTTGGTTAATTTTGGTTTATTATAAGTCTGTATGTGTGTTCATAGAGTTATATTCATAAGCAATGAATATGGCGCTGATTGGATCAAATGGAAATTTAAATTTAAATGGCATTCACTTTTGTGGCACCAGTGGGATGGATGGGTTGTGCCAGGTGAACTTTAGAGATGTATTATGCTTTCAAATGATGAAAGCAGGACTGGTGCTTTAATGGAGTGAAAACCCACAATCAAGGGTTCTTCATTCATTTAGTAAAGTAATGGCATGCATTTAGTTCTCCCACAGTGTGTACTGAATCCATTAGTTGCAATAGAAGTTGTTTGAACAACAGTTCCCCCTGCTGCCTATAGAATGTGATTACCACTGCACAGTTTATATTCTGCATACACAGAAAGTTGACACTGATTCAATTCTAATGTTTTGTCTCAGGCCTACTTATAGTTCACAAGTGGTTTTCTTTTGGTAAAATGGCATAGAGCAATAATAAACAAAATAACAAAATATGAGTCCTTGAAGGCAATGTTGTAGCCTTTTCTTTCATTTGCATGTGTGATTGGTCCCTCGTCTTGTGTGTGTGTGTGTGCGTGTGTGTGTGTGTGTGTGTGTGTGTGTGTGTGTGTGTGTGTGTGTGTGTCTGTTTGTGTGTATCTGTTTCTGCATGTGTTGTTTTGTCTCCCTCCGTCCCGTTTTTCCTCTCTGTGATTTTGTGGTCCTGGGATGCATTCCTGTCCCAGTGTGTTGTTTGTAACGGTTCGTAAATGTTATGATTACATTTTTTTTCTAAATACAAAAATATAAAAATGGAAATTTGATCACAAAAAAATCATATAAAATTTCTGTCTACTGTAGTATATATAATATTATATATATAATATAGTTATTAGGTACACCTTGCTTGAACTACAGTCTTATATAATAAAACTGAATTTCATGATTTCATTTCTTTTAATAATACAATTGTACAATTGACTTTATCTTTGTTGAAATTGTATGCACTGCTGTTTCTTTTATTCAGTTCTGTCCCAAAAATGAATGTGTCTAAATAAAAAGTAATTTCTGTGGGATGGCCTTCTTTTCTTTCTTGTTTCCCTTTTATAATTATTGTTCCCTTTATTTTTCATGTGCCTACTCTTTATTTAGCCTATAATCTTCTTCTCTTCCAGTGACATGAAACTCATTTTTTATTATATACCTGTTGGATATCTCTGGGATAAGATGCAATTATACAATATATTATTATATATTTTAGATTCTGCACACTGGCAGCACTGTGTTTATTAGCACCAATAGGCTTTTTCACAGAACACATACACACACGTCACCGTAGAAGAAGCACAGGTGTGAAACATAGAATTAGCGATGGCTTAATTCTATTTAGCTGCTTTGATTTCATTATTCTGGGTATCGTGCATGCTGACTTGCTGTCATCCTGTCGCTTTCACTGGAACACTTGAATAGAGCAGAGGCACCATTAGTGTTATTATTTGCACCTGTGCCTTTCCTCTTATAACAAGTAAAACATGTCTGCCTTGAAAAGCCCTTCATGCCAGACTGAGTCCAAGTTGGAAAAGTGTTTTTTTCTAATGAACTCAGTACTGTGTGCCAGAGTTAAACTTATCCTAGTGAGATACAGTGTGTATAATTCTCTCTTCAATAAGTTGTAAATAAACACTATTTCAATAATAGTTGAAAAAGAAAACACCATCAATATGATTATATTTATTTACCATAATCTACAATATCAACGCAAGTGGTTCTAGATCCATCTGAGATGCATGGCAATGAAAAATATACAAGATTGGATTTATGGAGACATAGATCTGCTGTCAAGAATTCAGGGTATTGCTTTCCTATATAAAGACGAAACAACTCATTACTTACTCGTGTGGATCTCATAATGCACGACAATCAGGCTGAAATGCATTTTTGCCAATTTTAAGTTGCCATAATGTATTTTACAAAAGCTTCATAATTGATGCACCCATTAGCATCCTCCTGGTTTTGCATCAGCTGCTCCACCTCACCCTCATTCATCTTTTCACCTGTGGTCCACAAGGAAGAAATCAGGACTGTCAGCTCAGTACTCATCGTTACAATGACGGCTTTATAAAAAGGTGTGAAAAGTCTGTTCATCTCACCCAGTGTTGCAAGAACATGCCTGAGCTCAGCTCCCATGACTGTGCCATTCCCTTCCTTGTCAAAGACCCTCAAACCCTCCACAAAGTCCTCATATGTTCCACGGTCCTTGGCCTTGCAAATGTGTTGGAGCATGGGCAGAAACTGGTCAAAGTCAAGCATCTTGGTCTGCATGTCTGTGGGGGGAAAGTTTTTTTACCAAAAAAAAGGAAAACTCGACAGGCTATGACCGATGTCGAACAATTTTAACCTTTCTCTGTATTCGACAAAAGTTGCCTTTTAACCAGATTTATTGCAGTATGATTACCAATCTGTCAACAATAGAATCATTCAGGTGCATGCAGTACAACCCACCTTCAGGCTTGGGCTTTCCAAGGACATTCATGATCTCTGTGTTGGTAGGATTCTGCCCCAAAGCCCTAATCAGGTCACCACACTGGGCGTAAGTGATTTTCATCTCATTGGCTGGTGTCCTGTCAAACAGCTGGAAGGAATCTTTGAAGTCTGTCAACAACAAGAAAAACAGGTTTTTCCTTCTGATTTAAATTCAGGGGATTGGGATTTAAGAGTGCATGCAGAATCTCAAGGAAATGCTTAAAAGTAATAATGGAAAATGGTATCCCTCGGATAAAATGGTCCTCTTCCAGAGACGAAACCAGAAAATTTCAATTGTTCCACTCTAACTTTGCCTTCATCTCCTTTCAAATGGATTGACTTAGATTAAAAAAATATCCACGAACAGCTGTTGCTTGGGTAGCATGATCACACAAACCACTCCATCCCTCTATAAATAGCTTACACTCCCAGTGCACAAATGGCAACTATAACAACAACTTTGACCTTACCCTCAATTTGCTCGGGGGTGAATTCCAGCTAAAAAGAGACAAAGAAAATAAGGTGGTTAGATGCTGCTAAACATTCAGGAATTAAAGCAGTTCATCAGTACAAGTCAAGTGAATGGAATTTACAGTAGAGGAAATCCATTTTGAAAGACACCCCCTTCTTACAGTCTGTCTGCTACTGTCCACTTCATTTGAGTTTATTTTTAGATGCTATGTGTGGCAAGAAATAGTTGATACTGAACCAGGATATAAAATGCCATTTTAACAAGGTCAAGAAATCTAAACCGGATAATTATGTCCTGTACCGTTTTGATGCACTGAATTTAAACGTGCGCTGCTTATTCATCACCAACCACTTGTTAGAAACATGAATGTGGTTTGAAACTTTAAGAGGAACTCTGTTGATAACTTTATTTTCACTTAAGGTTAATATACTTTCCAGTATGATTGACTAACACATTTTTAAGTGAATGTTAGCGGATGTCTTGTCAGAATGTAGGGTTAAATCAAGTATAAAATTATATTTTGGTGTTTTAGCAGAGCAGATAAATGTCAAACCTACTATACGTATAACAGTTTAGTTATACTTCAAAAAATATTATTGTTCTGAATACCCCTGACAAACGATACAATGTTTATTTTGTGTCCTTTAGTGTCTGTCTGATGTCTGGATATCTACCAACCCCCAGCCCCTCCATTAAGCTTTGTAAACACATTATCCAAACACTTATCTAAGCATGTTTAAAAATGGATTGAGATGGATGTAATTATCTATATTTTTCCTTCTCCCTGTTTTTCCACCCTTTTGCCCTCAGAGGAATAGTACGGGTGGTCGGCTATTCAGAGACATAATGAAAATCATATTTTGTGGCTCTAACCACGCTCCATTGTAACATGGCAGCTCACTTAACCAGGAAAACATTTTATCCATTGAGAAGGGGCCAAGTCAGCAGAAGATCTTTCCACAATGTCTGGTATCAGCTAGTTTAGCTCTCAACCTCCCACAAAGAAGTAGTCACAGCTTCTTTAACTGTATAACATTTCATTTTGCATGGTTGAAGGTTAATAAAGAGCTGAAATAACTATAATTATTATAGAAATATCCAGCATCACCATAACCCATTCAAATGGCTGTACAGTCCTGTTTTGCTTGCACTGCCAAGTTCTGTTCACATGGGGTCTCTGAAGCTCTTTCAAAACCAGCTTGGCTGGTTACCATTTTGTATGAAATCTCCTTGGAAGTAATAATCCTATAGTAAGTATAGTAAATAATAAATAGACATTATACCATGGTAACAATAAAAAATCTTTGTATTTCAAGTTTAACTTCCAGTTTGAGTAACCATTAGTCATTTCAAATATTACAACACTCTAATCTGTCTAACTAAGCAGGTGTACAGTTTCATTGCGTAATGTTGTTTTTTTGTGTTGTTTTACCGTAACTGTTGCGGGGTCAAACTCCGGTGTCTTAGGGCGCTCTGGCTCTGGCGGATTAGGTGCTGGTGCTGCTGCAGGTTTCGGCTCTTCCTTCTTCTTCGGGGCCATCGCCAGAAGCTGTCAGTAGACAAAATATAAGACTGACACAGACACAAAGAGATCCAGCACACTGCGGTTGGATGTGGCCCAGTAGAGGTTAGGCCCCTTTATCCACTGGCCACAAATGTCATGTCCTCCACCCCCTGCAATGCCCAACCACACTGCCAACAATAGGGGAGGACTATAAAAGGATATGCCTTTGTGCTTCTATTTAAGACAAAGGTTGTTGTTGTTGTGGGTGTACATCACCAGGATATGAATGAAGAAAAACTATATTGGCTGAAATCCCAGGCCTGGGAGCTTCTTTTAATCAGGATGTGTCCATCAACACAAGTGAGACATTGTGTTACCTCCCTTATCTTGGGCTATTGACCATGCTTAGGGAGTTCTGGTGGATATTAGTGAGGAGGGGATAAAAACAATGATTACTGGACAAGATGGGGGGAAGTTGTTTAAATTACAATGCCATAATGTTGTCTGATTGCAATTTCCAGCAATTAACCTTGATTATTATTTCAAAATTGCAACCAATGACATGGCAGTATTTACTGTGCAAATGCTGTGCAAGGACATGATGGTCATTTATCTGGTCTGAGCAGAGAGATTTGCAGAGCATTAAACTCAAATCCACCGACCTAAACAGGATTCACAGAATGTTGTGTCTGTCTGGTCTCAGCCTTTTGAGTGTAGTTACATATGAACAAGCCTGTCTAAAAGCTAAGTGTGAACAACATAGAAGCCAGGAAAGTAATCTAGGATGACACTAAGTGCCACTTTGTGAAGCTGCCAGTCACACTTGAACGGACACAAGCTTTGTGGACAGAGCCACAAGATATGTTTGGCATTTGAAACGTTACAAAATAAAGATTTATAAAAGGCCTTTAAAATAACCTTTTCTTTCCAATAACAGTTGTTACACTACATCCACACTGTGACATGTGTATCCACATAGCGTATAGAACAGTGGTTCTTAACCTTGTTGGAGGTACTGACCCCCACCAGTTTCACATGCGCGTTCACCGAACCCTTCTGATGATGGCCAAGCGGGGCGTGTCATCACGAATCATATGAGTCGAGAGTGTCTTGACCTACGCCGAACCCCTGAGACTGACTCACCGAACCCCTGGGGTTCGATCAAACCCAGGTTAAGAACCACTGGTATAGAAGTACACTACACACTAGCGGTCATGCCTCCAGCAACAGATTTCTTTGTTCACAGGACAATTGAGGCAACACAACATTTTTTTATGCTTTTTAAGTATGAATTTGCTGTCCTAAATCTGTGTTTGCACCTATACCTTTTTTTTTTTTTAAGTATGTCAACACATTTTTTACGTTTATCGTGAATGGCTTCTATATGAGGCTGTGCTTCAAGATCCATCTTGAAATTAATGTTTTTGCAATTAATCAAAGAAATACCTCACATGTTAAGTGCTTAGAAGGGTGTGAGAAATACTATAACAATAGAATATGTTTTTTTGACGTTTGACTAATGACTGCCATGTGAAACTAACAAACCGTCATACTGTGAATCAAAGAACTACCAAGGATAATTGCTTAAAGAATGTTTCATTTCTTTGGGGAACAGTTGGACAGCTCATTGGGTTTCACAACAGCTGAAGTCATGAATACAAATCAAAATACCATAATTATTAGGGCCGGTTTATTTTGTTAAATTCACTCAGTGAAATATTGTTCAGTGTAGCTGAAGGTTACAAGGTTTTGAGTATTTTTCTACTATTCACTATTTGGAGGGTTGGTGGGGTAGGTACAGTATGGGTGAGAAAATTACTTTTAGTTTCTACGCGGGAGTTTCTATTTGTTTCATTGTGTATCTGTTCATGTGGAAAATGAAATATGACTCATCCATTAATAAACAAGAGTGAACGCTAAAAAGAAAGAGTAAACTGATTATTCTGCAGCTTCAAAGGCTTGATCAAGCTGAGCAATGTCTGAGATCCAAAATCCATTAACAAGGATGATTATCAGTGATGCAAATTCATTCTTGCACTTCTTTGTGCTTTGTTTCAGTAAATGATTTTTCAACTTCTACAGGTTGATCACCTACAGCATGAGTGTACAGATTTCACTGCATCCCTTTGTCTTTGCACCACAAATATGTTACACCACACACAGCTGCTTTGGGCCTGTATGTAATGCATGGGCTCCCAACCATCTCATGTGACAAAAGTGGCAACTAATCAATTTAATAGTGACAAACGGTAAGTTATGGCCTTGGTGCAGAATTATAGCCACTACAGCCAGTCCAACAATGAGCCATCCTTAGTAAGCGCCATTTCTGAGTCTGTAGCTTTTGAAGAGGAGAGGGGGGGCAAGGTAGAGGCTGGGGGGTGGCCTTGACGAACTGCCACTTTGCTTGTTTGCAAGCCACAATATCTCTCTCTCTCATGGGTGGGCCAAATTCTCTGTACAGGCAAAGCAGAGAAAGGGGAGTTAACCCAATCTGGAACATTGCCCCTTGTAGGGGCAATATTCCAGATTGGGTTAACTCCCCTTTCCAGATTGGCCCATCTGAGCTTTAATTTTCTGAAAGGCAGAGCATGATACCCATTTCTAGCCCCTGGGGGACCATAGGCAGGCTGGGGGAACACATTTTAAAGTCAAAAAACCTCATCAAGTAAAATGTTCATGCCATGGAACCTTTAATAGCCAGTTTGTTTAAAAGAAATGAATGAGTTTTGAAATGTTCTATTCATAATGAAAATCACTTTATTGACAAAGTTAATATAAATTTGGCTCTGTGACAACAGGTTGGAAACAGAATAATTTCACAGTGGTGGTGATGATGATGATTATGATGATGATTTAAACAAAACCTACCCATGTCAACCAAACACAAATTGTTTTGAACTAACTGGCTGGAGGAATACATTCAAATTATTGAGGATGAGGGTCACGGACAATATTGGCTTTGGACCAAGATGGTAACTCACATTAGCATGACCTGTTAACAGCAATTTGTGCATGGATTATTTTGTGACTCATTGATACATCATTGCAGGCGGATGTTCTTGATGCATGAGAAGTCACTCATAATATAAAATTCTATCTAAGATCCTTTAAATACAATTAAGAGAATCACATACAGAAAAACATCCCGGCATCCTTTCTTGCTCGCACTCACTGTGGCCTGGTCTGCTGTGGAAGAGATGGTACATCAGAGCATAAAATAATCACCAGATTAGTGTGTGCTGGAGAAATAATGAGTCATGGCTGCAGTTTGTTCCTCATTATTTCTAAACAGCACATGACAGAAGTGGTCAGTGTCTGGCTGGAACTAACCTACATAAAGACACAGACAGAAACATTATAAAAGGATTCAGCCCTACGTACTGTAGCTCAGCGCCAACCCACCTTCAAATCGCACCAGGTGATTGCCATGGACAGGAGGTGGCAACAATTCATGACATGATCAACCGCATGGAGTCAAGCTCTTAAAACATCTAAGACCTGTCCAATTTGCTATTTGCGACTTAGTCTGTAATCTGGCTGGTATGTACCCTGGAAAAGTGCCATACTTTGTACAATTCCAATTGTTACTTGGACCCTTCAAATGACCTTCAAAGCAGTTGTAGTCTTTGTGGTTTTAACAGCCTGGATAAAAGCAGGCCTGTTATATAATTAACCCAGTACATTTGGATTGCAATTCAGATATGTATATATAAAAAGACACCAAACTACAAGCAAGCTAAAATTATCACTCAATTGTCCAAAAGTGTTACTGACATTTAGTCTGATTCTGCCCGTATGTGCTGCAATGGTGCCCAAATGTGAAATTCAATTAGGGAAGATAAAGAGAACATTGTTTTCAAAAGGAGGAGGTGAATAGTGAAAAGCTTTTTTCCTGGTATTTGCAATAAATTCTGACCAAAAAAGCATTAACAGTATTAGAAAACATTAATATGTTTGTTTTCCTTTTTAATGTTTATATGGAATTAAAAGACCTGTCAATCAATTTGACCCCTTTTATTCACATTTAGTTTGCTTTAAACTGCGGTATTAAGTGCACGGAGTGCTGTGTAGTTTATATTGACAGATATATGGCTCTGTTTTACCTCTCTGTGGAGCTATGGTGACACTGTTCCACTGTGATCATTTACCAGCCCTCAGGATTCAGTTTGTCCCAGCCAATGCTAAAACTAATAAGGTGGTTAATACACCAGCTGGATTCCTGGTAGATGTGACGTGTTCATTACCAACTCCACAAGGCGGTCAGTGAAGTGCGAGAGCACGTAATTAAACTGTCCCCTGTCCAGCTAGGACCCAATGTGGTATCCAGTTTAGAGTGCAGTGCCAGCCTGTGGAGGCTTCACTCCAACATAGACTCTGTTGCCATGTTGTTTGGCAGAAAGTCTTATTTTGTAAAGATAATATAAACACTGTTTTTGGGGACTCACAGCAGGATTCCGTAACATTTTTCATAGCAAACATTTTAGCCTTGATGAACAACATTTATGTTGTTCCACTGTGTGCGTGTGTGTGTGTGTGTGTGTGTGTGTGTGTGTGTGTGTGTGTGTGTGTGTGTGTGTGTGTGTGTGTCACAAAGAGTCAAAATACGATTTACTGAAGTTTGAACTGTTCTTGGTTCTTTCACAATAAAACCCCTTTAACATCAGTGTATATTCTCAGTTTTGGAAAGTGGAAAATACTCAAAGATTGCACTCTGACAAGTAATTAGGAAGAGCTATTTTTTATTCAGGGGCAGGGGCCTAAATTATAAATTGTCAACATCTGTGTTGTCAAACAAAAAGCCACAGCGCCCTCTTTTGGTCACAGGGTAACTACCCGTCACTAAAAAGTAAACCTTTTGAATCCCCAGTTTAATAGATTTTTGTTTTCTTATCTCACCTTTTCCACATTTCCTTTCATCCTGGATGTTGTTACCTAAATTAACACAAGTTTACACACAGAAACAACAAGAGTCATTTTGGACATTTGGATGCTGAGGCCTGCCGAGCAGCATCACTGAATTATTCTGACATTCCCAAGGTAACCTTGTGGAAAAGCATTCTCACCTTATTTCTGTTCGTTTGATTAATTACCTACACGCGCTGTCCTCTGTTATCACCTGCCAGTATCTGCCATGTCCCGGCTCTTTATTCATGAGTCAATGAGAAGATTTACTGAGTTGTGTTACATGTATTGATCATCATTGAGACATTACATTTGACTCAGCAGAGCAGGGTGAACTCCAGCACACAGTGACACACACCAGAACGTC
The DNA here is from genome assembly GCF_008692095.1 of Etheostoma spectabile. NCBI lineage: Eukaryota > Metazoa > Chordata > Actinopteri > Perciformes > Percidae > Etheostoma > Etheostoma spectabile. Next base: position 10,620,348 of record NC_045744.1, on the reverse strand, counting down.
CTTGCTGCAAGCGCCAGCGCTAACCGCCAAGTGACTGTGACAAGCACTTGTTTATCTAAAATTGAATTCTATGTTGGGATCTGTGCAGAGTGCATATTATCGTGTGAGCCCCCTTGGGGGTTGTGATCCCCAGCTTGAGATCACCGAGTTAAATGACCCTCTCTGCTCTGTCTACATCATATTTGTTTACCAGCTTCTTATAAAGACACATTTTCTCTTTTTGTTGCACTGTGTGGTGCAATGTAATGATGATGGTGTTTTTTTCTGACCAATACCTACAAATTGGCTTGGATTGGCTGGACTCACGCCAATGGATCAAAGCACAAAAACAATTTTGGGATTTAATTTCACCATTGCTTTATAGTGCAAAAAGCATAAAAAAATGTTAGCCAACATGGAAGATAATCCCTCAAAGAGTTTGTGATAAATTGAGCAAAATCCATCAACTGATGGAGATTGTGCAACACAGCAACAGATTGAAAGTTCAAGAAGAGCTAATGGATCTTGTGTAGAGATTCTATCGTCAAACATTCTGTTGGACCTTTGACATTTGTAACCACTCTCTCCCCCAGCTCTGTTTTTGTGTTTAGTTAAATCAGTAATTATTTTTTACCACTACTGTCTTGCATGTATTGCAAAACACTTTGGTTACTTAGGAATTTGTTGACAGTGTTGGACATTGTTGACAGTCCAACATTACTACACATTTTGTTCTTAAAATGTGTGTTTGGCTGGTTGCTTTTGCATGTCCTGTGTTTGTGTTTTATTGAAATTGTGAATTTAAAACCAAATTGTTCAACATCTGCAACGTTTTTTTCAGGTTGATGATAACAAAATGTGACATTTAATGGCATGATCTCATTAGTTTTTTGTGTCAATACCAGGTCGGAGCACATTGTGTCTCAATTGATTTCTCAATTGTGTGTAGCGGTTTGTCAAAGTCATTGGTTACCTCATGCTGTCTTTTAGTTCTAAGCTGTACTGCTCAAAGTGGCCTCAATAGCTGAAGATGTGAAGGTGGAAGAATGAGGGTTGTGATGATAATACCTCAGCAGCATGGATGTGTAACCTATGTTCCCAGGTGTCGATGACAGAGTTTCTTTGACCAAATTTGTTCCTTTTCTCTATTTCTGTGCTATACTGATGGGAGGCCCGAGTGGGTGAGCTGTCAAGACAATAAGAGTAGTGTCAGAGAAGATGGAAATAGCTTTCTCTGGAGGATTTCACCAATTGTTTTGAGACAAAGGAAGAGAATTGGTTGTATACAGTATATGTGATGAGTACATTTTTCAGACAAATATTCTTCTTACAGTCTTCAAACAACAACTAAAGTAAATGGAAATGATTAAATTTGGGGCTCAGTGATGGTCATGTGAAATTACCAAGGATAATATTTTTCACCAATGAATAGTATTTATAAAGCTCCCACAATTGAACTTGAAGTGGAAAAGTGAACATGTGGGTGGAAAAGTTAAATATATGTCCATATGGAAAAGATCATTCTGAAGGTATAAATAAAACTCTCCATACGCGCTATGTGAAACTTCAAGTATAGTAAAAAAAAAATTCACACATGAAAACCATCATGTGTCCAAATCATACATATGCTTTGAATTTATATGTTGGTTTTTACACAGTTTTAAGGGAAATACGTCACACAGATATAGAATTTCAGTGTCCCCATTCCTATATTTGTGTAGACATTTAGGATACGTTATATTGCTTCCTTCTTTGGAAGTGAAAATATCAAGCAAATTGTTAATCTGATTTTGTATTAATAAAAAAACAAAAAAATGACAATGAAAAGCCAGTTACTGTAATGTGTTTTAAGAAGAAATCTGTGTTAGGAAAAAATGAACCAGTATAATGATAAGAAGAAGTGGTAAAAGCCCAATGATATGTCAATGGAATATTTGATACTGTAGATGTGCAGTCTCATGTGTCCAACTTACTGCATGATTGCAAATCTCTCACTTCTCTCTCTTACATGTTGACATCTAACCCTTTTCATTTAACATACATTCACTTACAAATTGACTTGACTTCATTGACTCAGGTTACAATGGCAGCTTGCCAAGCTTTTTCCAAGGAAATTACATATACTTAGCTGCCTCTTACACCCCGAACATGTTTAGAATTTGTCTCACGTTAATACTTTCTTATCTGTTTTGTTGTCTGAAATTGATGTCATTTGCCAAGCAATTTGAATACATTTGGATAGATCATTCCAGATGGCTGGCAAGATGGTGAGGATACATAATGGTGGTGGTGGCTGCAGGAAGGGATCACAGAGTGAAAAATTAACATTTCCATTACCAGTCATTATGTACCATAACCAGGGATAGTGGTCTGGAGACAAGTAACAGGCTTAAAGGCACATTTAACCTTTGTAAAAGAAAATTTCAAAAGAAAAGCTTCTCCTGCTTTTTTTAGAGAACAGATAGAGAAAGAGAGACCTTGCCAGATTACAAATAGAGTGGAGATTATGCTTCTCTTCTGAAGTTTTTTTTTGAGTTTCCCATGGAGAAGCAGTAGGATGCAATCTTTCTGTATGGTGGATGAGAAAATGTATGATTCTACAGGTTTGTTTATGACAGCTTTCATGTTGTTCATTGTCTCTCACCCCATGCATACCGTATTCCTGGTGGGAAAGAAGCCTGAGCTGATTAAGGTTGATATTATGACATTTTATTTATTGTTACCGTAATAACATGACCTCGGAAAGATGAATGCACAGAATTTAAAAAAGGAAGGAAGAAGGGGAAGTGGAAAAAGGCAAATAATATTTGGAGTACCGTCCAAATATATGTTCATACACAAGTTTGTGACACGTTGGCATGTTTGATTTACTAAGCAAAACAACACAGCAACAGATTGACATCAAGTACACATTAAGGTGCCATGCACCCCAGGTTTCTCCCACTCCGTCTTTATGTTGCAAGCACACATTTTTTTAGTAAAATTAATCATAGGCACAATGTAAACCTTAAAACCAGATTTTAACTCTAGGGTCCCTCCATTATATACTGTAGTTCTTCAAGATTAGGTATTGATGCTGGGATTTAAAAAACTTGTGTCAAAGGTCAATGTATTCTTTCTTTCTTTTTTTTCTAAAGCTTTCAAACTACACCTCATGGTCTTCCACAACACAAGGAATGTGCTCAGCAATCTCTATTCACTGAGGAAGACCATGAGGAAAAATGCTGGAGAATGGATCTTGTGTTGAGATTTTGTGTTTGTTTTTTTGTTTTGTCGAACTATTGTTTCCAAGGTCAAGGTAACACTTCACTTTAAGTCCCTGGTTAGTGTTTTTTAGCAGTATATGGGCATTGTAATAATTACAAGATGTTTATAACGCACTATGAGGAAGTTGAAAACAGCCGTGTGTTACTTGATTCATTATTTCTTTGTACACTGGCCTCTATTTGGGTAAGGATTTAGTTGTTGACAAATACATTGATATTCACTCACATCTGCTTCCAGCTGCAGTGTGAGCCAAAGTCACACCCCTTCCGGTGGACTTTGTGGGACCTGTCTTTCGTAAAAAAAACGGTGGCGGCAGAGATGGGAAGTAACGAAGTACAAATACTTACTGTACTCAAGTAGATTTTTCAGATACTTTTACTTTACTGTTTATTTTTTTACATTTTAACAAGAATATTGGTACTTTCTACTCCTTGCATCTTACAAAACTTGTTTACTCGTTACTTTAGTTTTGTACAAAAGGTCGTCTATCAGGTGTGATTGTGACTGCATGTCGGAGAACAGCGCGGACACGCACCCCACACCGGGCCCTCATCATACACGGAGAAAAAAGTGAGAGAAAAGAGAGACTAGCTGTCCGGCAGATAATCAGCTGAGATTGTGTGTGTGAGTCCTTTAGAACTGTAAGTTGTATAACTTACAGCTACTCAGTTAATTTAAGCATGTTGTTTTATTGGTCTATAGTTCTGGCAAATTTAAAGTTAGCAAATGATGTTGTTGTTTGTGTTCTTCACCTGTTACCTAGGTTACACCTAATGGTGATTGTTGGACGTCCTTGCTCACGTTTGTATTTTAGGTGCATTATTTACATGCTACAGTTACACTGTATAAGATAATGTAATTAATAGTGGGTTTATTGTTATTATTTACTAGCATATATGATTCCTTTGCACTGTGTATGGTAGCCTTTACAACGTTATGAACTTCTTTTATTACCACACACAAACACACAGCCATAGCAGAGCCATGCCCATGTTTGTACTGATGCTTGGTTGTAATAAAGCATCAAAAGAGAGAAGTTGTCTCCGTCCGTGGTTTAACAGACACACCTGGGGCCAAGTCGGAAACCAGAATCAGCTTTAAATACAGTCCCAATCTAGTCCTCACTAACAAGTTTATCAAAGTTTAATACCAAATTTAATCTAATTGGATGGTAATACACAGACTTCTCACACAATCACAATTGAATTCATATCTTGCTACTCGGTTAGAATCTCATTAAGCTGGAGTCCTGGTCCCTGTCACATTAAATAAGCTATATGTTTTAGGCCCATTGCAGAAAGCCATTTAAAATGTAGCCAATGGCATATAAAGGAATTTAGTAATTGAACTACATCTCTCGTCTCCCACAATTTACGTTACCTAGTTTGATGCTCGCTAGCTAGCTAGATTGGCTCTGTTCCACAACACATGTGACGTTATCTTACCCGATGGGTTTTATTCAGCAAATTGTTTTCAGCAGATAAGCAAAAGAACAGGCAGGATCCTCAGCTCATTTGAGTAACATTACATCCCGGTATGATACACACAGACATCGTAGCTCCAGCGAGACGTCATCATTACGTATACGTTACATATTCTCATAGTCTTATACTTGAACAGTTTAACAATAAACTGAGACTTTCTTTGGTTGAAAAACCATCTTTTAAATTGACAAACATCAAATTTGTAATCCATGGCTCTATTCAAACGGGATCAAAAAATAATTTGCCTCTCCCTTTTCATATTTTCATATTTTTTCAAAAGATAGGTCCCATGGACCGGAAGTAGAAGGACGTGACTTTGGCTCTTTCTATAGTGTCTTATGAAACATTTATTCAATGTTCATATAAGCCCTACTGCTGGTGAATGTTAAATTGGGATACTTTGCTATTAATATTTAAGTACACAATGGATGGACATAAGGCCACACAGCTGCACAATGAGTGCAGTCGAGTTAAAATTTTATTTGGTGACACTGTCAACAACATGATATTCCACATGACTATAACTGACAGTACAGTTGCTTTGTGCCAAATTGGCGCTGCATGTGTGTGTCAGTGACATATGGCAGGGAATGACTTTACTGCTGAAACATCTTTCTCTCCGCTGGATAATGCATATGTTCTATGTTCTCTCAGACCTGTTGCTCAGATCACAACAACAGTCCATCACTACGTGTTAACGGTGAAAGCTTTTACACCAAACCTATTTTCAGTGTGTCTTTGTTTTCTGCTCGGTGTGTGCTGTGTTACACACAGCAGAGCCTGTGAGGTAATAATTGAATTGTGCAGTTATTCTGCTATTATAGCTGTGTCCTTGCATGGTTTAATAGATGGAACATTTCACTCACTTGGCCACAGTTAAGTGCTTGTTCACTATTGAGATCACACATGCATAAAACTGCATGTGAGCTGTTGGAGTATTATGAAGCTAGTGTAGCCACTGGTCTTACACAATGGTATTTTAGCATTGTATTGTCATTATCTGCAGAATTCATAAAGAGCATGTTTCTGTGTTCTCGTTTGAGAAAAAGGCATTTTATACTCAAACAGCCAGACGTCTTCACACTTGAGTTGGCCTGAAGAGGACATCACACTGACTGGCCTCGGAGCAGCAGGTAGTAAAACCTTTGGAATCAGAAAGGCCACATGTTCAATGGAAGCGTTAACACTATATGAAGGGGAAACATTTACCACTGGAGAAGGTCAGATCAGCTTAAAGAAACAAAACAAACAAACAAACAAACAAACAACATTCTTTAATCAAGTTGATACTTTTAGAATTTGGAGAAAAAGTACCAAAACAACAATGTGAAAATACATAAATACAAGTACAAACATAAGCCCAAACATAAGTAACATCCCTGTGTATGATGACAACTTTTTTTGTCAGTGACTTATTGGCAAGAACACACACACATATATATATATACAGTATAGGCCAAAAGTTTGGACACAATTTCTCATTCAAAAAAACATGTCTTATATTCTAGTTTCTTCAAAGTAGCCACCCTTTGCTCTGATTACTGCTTTGCACACTCTTGGCGTTTGCTTGATGAGCTTCAAGAGGTAGTCACCTGAAATGGTTTCCCAACAGTCTTGAAGGAGTTCCCAGAGATGCTTAGCACCTTTTGCCTTCGCTCTGCGGTCCAGCTCTCCCCAAACCATCTTGATTGGGTTCAGGTCCGGTGACTGTGGAGGTGCAGCATTCCATCACTCTCCTTCTTGGTCAAATAGCCCTTACACAGCCTGGAGGTGTGTTTGGCGTCATTGTCTTGTTGAAAAATAAATGATGGTCCAACTAAATGCAAACCGGATGCGATGGCATGTTGCTGCAGGATGCTGTGGTAGCCATGCTGGTTCAGTATGCCTTGAATTTGGAATAAATCCCCAACAGTGTCACCAGCAAAGCACCCCCACACCATCACCCCTTCTCCTCCATGCTTCACGGTGGAAACCTTTTCTCCGTCGCACAAAGACATGAGGGTTGGAACCAAAGTTCTCAAACTTGGACTCACCAGACCAAAGCATAGATTTCCACTGGTCTAATGTCCATTCCTTGTTGCTTGATGGTTTTTGTGACTGCACTTGGGGACCCATTTCAAGTTTTCGCATTTTTCTGGACTGACTGACTTTCATTTCTTAAAGTAATGATGGCCACTCGATACTCTTTACTTAGCTGGTTGGTTCTTGCCATAATATGAATTCCAATAGTTGTCTAATAGGGCTGTTGGCTGTGTATCAACCTGACTTCTGCACAACACACTGATGGTCCCAACTCCATTAATAAGGCAAGAAATTCCACTAATTAACCCTGACAAGGCACACCTGTGAAGTGAAAACTATTTCGGGTGACTACCTCATGAAGCTAATTGAGAGAACACCAAGGGTTTGCAGCACCATTAAAAAAGCAAAGGATGGCTACTTTGAAGAAACTAGATCATAAGACAACACTTTTTAACATACTGCAATAAAGTCCGGAAAGACAATATGGTTTGAGTAAAAAAAAAAAAAAAGATTGCTTTTACAATTATTATTAGCGTACACCTATGGTGGACTTGAAACAATATAATAAGTAAAGCCAACGTCATCATGACAGGAGTTCAATAAAAAACAGGTCATCATCAGAAGTGTTAAACATGAAAAAAGCATGCAGTAAATTGCTTTTATTGCCCAGAGACGTGTATGAACACTCAACACTGCATGCCAAACCATCCACTGTTCAATTTCCAACCTTGAGAAATGATTTAGATGCTCTTGAAGGTTTAATGCAAATCACAGTAAAGCAGCATGGTGCCTGAGATAAAAAAAAAAAAAATGAAATTTTTTTTCTGCATTATGTCTCGGTAATCCAATCCTACTAGATGCAACTTTTGAGAGACTGCAGGGGGAAAAAGTGGTTTGGCAAAGGCCCTGCGATCTGTTGAATGTAGAGTTTGTTTGAGGGGTGAGAAAATATGTCATTTCGGAGTCGTGGTTTATTCCAACGTAAGAGAGTGCGCACCAATGAGAGTCTGTTACGCTCCACCCTACCTGCCTCCTTTCCGCCCCCCCCCCCTTTTCCATCCACATACTCACTACTGAACACGACCAGCCGCCTGCCACATCTGGAGAGGCTTCCCAACACGAGAAACTTCAACTTTTGCGTTTACTCTGAGCAGAAACACTCAGGCGTTTGCGAACTGTCAATCCGTCAGGGATAATTTGGCTTTCTCGTGATAGTAAGTAGATTCTTGAAGCCAAGTTGGCGTTTCTCTCTTTCTCTGAGCTTTTTTACATCCCCATTGCTAATGTCCGTATGGGAGTTTCATACATTGAGTGTGATGCTGAGTTAACTGCCACGCTAGATTGTGTTATAATTGGAACGTGATTTCTGTGAATAACACAAAAAGACACATGTTGTGCTTTCATGAGTAAAAAAGAAGGAAACAGAACCGCAGCGTTAAGTTGATTCACGCAAACAAATATATGAAGGGTATGTAATTTCACGTTTGCTCTGTCACGAGATTATTTTTTTCATCGTTAAATGTTTAAAGTAGCTTAAACCCTGTCTGAGAGCACAGCTGCTGCTCTACTGCCGCCTCACACGAGCCTACACGACTGCGTTGAAGGTGACATAAGTCAGAGGGAATCAAATTGTGAAATTCAACAGCGACTTGTGAGAGAGTGATACCTTTCTGGCTTATTTGTGTCCCACACTGATCTAACATTTTGGAAGAGAGAACTGGAATAAGCCATAAGGCGCACAGCTCCATACTGAAGTGTTTAAGTTAGTCTGAAGGGAAATTTAAAAGACCTAAAAATACAGCGTTGGTTTCTTCCCTACAAAGAATCATTTGAACTTCCCACCGCAGAGCGAGAGCGACATAAATAGTTCTGACATGTGGATGTAATTTCAGAAGAGGAAAAAAGACAGATGCAGAGAAATAAAGAGAGCGGGCTGAGCTTGAGCATATAGATTTTAGGAAATTAAATCGAGGGCAGAGCGTGGCGATTACAGAGTTATGATTTCACAAGCCGCCGTAAGCATTGATAGGCCAGATGGAGTGAAAAAACACAACGCGTTCCACTTTGAAGAGAGTTAAGTAGATTACATTATTTTATCTGAGCATCATCAGTGCCTGTTTGAGCCCAGCAAGGACTTTTAGAGGTAGAGTTGCCTCAAGTCAGGGATGGGATCCGCTCTGCTGCTCCACAATCTGGACTTTCTTCTTATCTCACTACTCAGCGGTGTATGCCTGGTAAGTCCTTTTGTATGTAGCCTCTCATGTGATAACCCAAATGTTATTTTAATGTTTCGTTTGTGGACTGTGGAGCTCCAGTGGTGCACACATCACTGGCAAGATTTTAGAGAGCAGGTAGAAGAACAGCTGTCATTTAAAACATACAGCATGTAAGTGTTTAGCATTATATTGGGAAAAATGTAATGCCAAATTAATTTTTAATCAGAATGCATGTTGATCATATCTGCAAAATCTTTGCACTTCTACAAAATCTGCATCTCTTGCAAATCATGGTTAAGGTAAGGTGTTCGTGGGAAAGATGTTGACTTTCAGAATAAAAAACAGACAGAAGTGAAAAGCTCTGTACACACATCACCTCCTCACCTCTGATGTTCTCTGTGCATCACACTTCTTCTGAAATTGTTGCCAGGGAATACAAGCTAAATTATATGTGAGCTTAAACTATTGGAGACACCTGTGTATTGACACAGATATTGACATATTGGATTGGTCTGAAAGGTTCGATAGGGCTCTATACATATAGATTGATAGGGTGATTACACACTTGTTCCATTAAAGGCATCTTCCCACAGTTACAGCAGCACTTTGTTTGTGTAAAGTAGTGCCTGGTAACCTAGCTCTTGTAATTGTGTTTACCACAGAGTGTTTCAAGGTCTCACCTGACTGAATTAAAGCCATTCTTGCAGTCACAATGGGAGTACATTTTTTATTCACCACTCCAGTAGCACCTGAACAATTTCACCTCTTGGGTTCACAGCTGCAAGGATTTACTTTTTTCCCCCAACAATGTGATTTACAATTGTGCTCTCAAATATTGCCATAGCTGTATCCAGAGGGTCTGCTGCACACACACACACACACACACACACCACCGCACACGCACACGCACACGCACACGCACACGCACACGCACACACATACACACTGTGCAGGCAGAGCAGCGCACCAAGTTGGTTCTGTGTGTTTTGGCCAAGGCTGCTGTGCATTTAACAGGCAGTTCGCCCAGGCTCTGAGGTACAGTGCATTTTCCCAGTGATGTGGTCCATCACTGTACCGCAGTGGACCTCTAGGCTCATTGGTTTAGATGGCAGAGGAAAACAATTATAACATTGCTATGTATTTATAGCTGATTCAACATTCAGTCATCAAAAGGCTCTGTCTGTGCATGATGTTTACCCGTTTAAAAGTTTAGTGTTTGCTTAGTCTTCCTCCCCACAAAAAGTTTTCTTTTTCCAAACTGTGACCAAACGGTACATAGATTTCACTGAAAGCCAAAGATGAGAGTGGAAAATCTGTGTCTCTGTTTAAAGAAAGAATACATTTAAAATTAGGACATACATTTGTCGGACTACAGGCTTGTGACACTTTCCAGAGAATCAGCATATCAATGATGATATCCTAGTATCATAAGTCCGCATATTCACCAATACAACACTATGAACTGGTTGGGTCCATATGTTTTATCCAACATTTTTTTCTGAAGGAAATTGACTGATACAAGAACAGATAAGGTATCTCTGCATTGTGTTTTAGTCCTCAGCAGACATGCCTGCAGTGACAGCTCACAGACAAGCACTAACTCACTAAGTCTTTGTTCACTGTGACTGGCTGCCTTGCTTTCACAGTTATTGCATTTATTAAGGTAGAGCGCTGCTTTCTGGAACCTTAGTGAGCATTTAATTTTTCCCCCATGACTGTGTTTTCCTCCATTATGACTTGCTTGTGTCTGACGGATTAGAGCTATCTGTATCTGTATCTTCCTGCCATAGCCGGGCATTATAGCATCACTGTGAAGCCTGTCATTTTTTGTAGTGCACAAGGCAGTTTTGACTAGTTTGACTAGATATGGAAAATATATCTTGTTGAAGACTTAAGCCCAGAACTCTTTTTGCAGGAAAAAAAGAGAGATGCTTGGTTCTTGAATGTGGCTGAAATTTCTTTATTAGGTAGTTTAATCCAAGTTCTGTCAACCTGAATACTTTAAATCACAGGATCACTGTAGTCCACAGTTTCTTCAAAATACATGTAAACGGAGAAAAATGTGCCATTTTGTGAAAAGGCTTTTAAATAAAAGCCTTTATAGTTGATGGTCCTGAAAAAACACATATTGCCCCTTGAAATAACTTTTCAGAAAAGCTTTATCCATTTCAAATTACCCTCAATGGAACTTCACAACACAGATTAGAGTGTGGGATAATCTCATCTCAGTCTGTCTCTGGTAATTAGGGCAGCAGATTACTTCTCACTAATTCATGTGAACTGCTGGTACATTTGTGAAACAGGCTTAATATTCAAATGAATTTTTGCACGCCCCTTTAACTGATCTCTAGAATGACTTATGACATTTTTTCCACTTTCGTCTGGGTTTGTAAGTGTGTGTCTGAAGGAGCATGCAAGGAAGTATCTCTTTGAATCTAGTCTCTTTTAATTTTTCTTAATCTGCAGTGTCATGCAGAGTTATTTAACATAATGTTCCTGAAAAAGAGATGATGCAGCTGACCCTACTCTGTAAGGTGATAATTTATCATTTTAGTATTTTCCGTTATTGTCTAGGGTAAACATGTTGCTGCAACATTCATATATTAATTTCATACATTTTACAAACTCAAATAATTATAAAATTTTGTAAAAAAATATTTGACTCAGCGGGACACATGTAATGTAAATTATTCTTTTTTGCTTTCATTTTGCATATTGCAGTGGTTTGATAATACTGTTATAAATATTGTAATACAATTTTTCCACATTGCCTCATCCTTAACTGCAATATGTCATAATCTTTCAAGCATTCAAAAAATTAGTTGAATTGATTTCCAATTTACTGTAAAACACAGATTTATTACCATTTGAAAAAAACAGTCGACGCCTCTTCACAAAATTACTACAGTTGCCTCTTTGGTTGTAAAGGGAACCTATCATGCTTTTCAGTATTTTCTGTCATATCTATAATGTTAAAATATTGGATTTTCATGTTAAATATAGCCAAAGCTTCAAATAATGAATAATGAGGTAAATGTATAAAGAGAAATCCCTGTGAGCAAAAACCTCAGATTTCCCCATGCTATGAACGTTCCGCTTTCAAGCGTTTTTTTCTACTCTCGGTTCTGTATCACGTAACACGGAGACGGTTTGCTATGATTGGTCATCTCCTCCATGAAGGCTACTAAAGCGTTTTTTTAGGCTAACGTTACTGCAGTGTTTATTGCCACAAGTACTGTTGCTACATGTCAACGCCATAGAAGCTGTAGCCTAAGCAACCAATGTTGTTCATTTCTCCCCGATTTTGGATCACATTACTTTTGAAACATATTAGTTTGGGTTTTATTTGGTTTAAAATAATTTATCAGCGATTTTTGATGGCAGAAAGTGCGCCTGTGTTTTATTTCTGTCCACTGCTAAGTCCATATGTAGGCCTATATCCATCCTCGATTCAATGAATGGCTTTTATTTGAAGGTGCTGCATTGATTCTTGTGTCTGTTTGACCTGATTGGTTTATGAGCCTTTATTGGCGTTTTTCATGACACAAAGTACTAATGTATACTCTTTAGAAGCCACCGACTCTACGGAGACCTTTAAAAGCAATTGCTTTCAATTTTGTCTATGAATTTTTCTCTTGTGATACCCTATCTGACACCAGCTGTTGACCATACACTGTAACAAATTTGACTGTAGATTTTACAGTAAACACCTGGCAAAAAAGTTGCCAGCAAAATCTTGTAAAATTACTGTTAGTTACTGTTAATAACTGTAAAAATAATTACAGTATAAGACGTATTCTTTTACAGGTTTTTGTTGTACATAAATTACAGCAATGTTTGTTTTTTTAAAGGAAAACAATTTTTTATTGTAATTTAGTTTAAAACATTATCTTGTATTCTATTCAAATTACAGCTATTACCTGGCAACTCGAGTTGCCAGGAAATAGCTGTAAATACTTCACAATACAATATGTTGTTGTAAATTGTTTTTTACAACAACATATTGTATTGTGAAATTTTTACAGCTTTTTGCTGGCAACTCAAGTATCCAGCAAAAAGATGTAAATATTTCACAATATAATACGTTGTTGAAAAAAGAATATACAGTTAATTTAGTTTTTTACATTCGCAGCTTTGCTGATGCTTTTGTAAAGTGTTTTAAATAAGACCAAGCTTGCTTTTAATTCAAAAACCATTGCATTAGATTCTCTTCAACTGTAAAATAAAACCAGAGTCAGAGAGCAACATCATGACATTTTATTATTAAAATGCAACACAGTGTAACAATACTGTATGTTTCAGAAGGTAACTTCTATTTTTCTTAAGAGCTCATAATGACCATGATAAAACCCAACCCGATAATCGTCCGACAGTCCGGCGAGGTCGGTGACTCAAGTCTGTTCGGTGTGCTCCGTGTTTTAATTAGTGAACTGATTCTTGGAGAGCATTTCGAGGAACCATCTGTGTTACTTTTTGTCATTTGTTGACGTCTACCTCTCTCCTACCTTCCGTTGAGTAGAGAGGAGACGCAAGGGTTCATGCAGTTCCTCTCTTTCTCCTGTATGTTCTCACGTTTTTGGCTCAACACTTTTGTTGTTTTGGTTCCACTTGAAGGGTTCAGTACGATGAAGCATCTGAAATCACAAAATCCCATGCAAATACACTTCATGAAAAAGTGCCTTAACTGCTCTACAGATGCAAAATACATCCGGCTGTGCAAATCTGTATGTGGGTGTGTATATGTGTATATGCATGCGGGTGTGTATGCATAAAGATCCTTTTTTGTATGTTTGCTTTGAGCCATAGTGGGGAAGGTCGGGGAGGGTGGGCATAGAAAGTATGCGTAACTGTAAAATGAACTTTCATCTAGGATTTCTTGTGAATGCAACAGATAAAAAAGAACAAGTTATAGTTTATTCGCCTAAATTCCCCAGTTTAAGTCAATGCAGAACTACTTTTCAAAATGTATAATCAAATAGGTCTTTATTCAATGTTTGAAAAACAACAAAACAGTTTAACAGCTCTCAGAATGAATGTAATTAGTATAAAATGAATTGGTTCTGCAATGATTAAAGCATTTAGGTAAATAACTGCTACTTACCCTTTTATAAACTCAAAATCATTTAATTAAGGGATTTACTGTAAGTACACTTAAAGCAAATAAAATCTCTGTTACTCATAATACTAACTCTACAAATAATGATCAACTGCATTCTACTACTAATTCTACAAGCACATAGTTACCTTTGAATGATTTTAGTGTGCAAGATGCTCGCTCTGGTAACACCAGATTAAAGATGTAGTAGCTCGAAAACAAAGCTGCCACCCCAGCCACGAAGTTAGGATTGGAGGCCCAACCACCTGACCCCCGATGCTCAGCATCCAAACGGTTTCTGTGAGAAATTCACCTAAACATAAAAAAACAAAGAAACACCAAACAGAAACACACACAGCTTAATTAACTAACCATTAATGTGCCATTAATTATATAAAGAACCCTGAAGACTAGTGCTTCACTACCAACACCCAAACTGTCACATTTAGAAATGCCACAGAACATTCACATTCAGGCATATTCGCATTAATGTTTTTACCTGAAAAGATTCTTCAGCCATGTATGTTGATCACTGTGCAGCGATGGCGCTCTGTTCAGGATGTTTCTCCTCCCTGTGGCTAGGCTAAACAATACAAAAGTTGAAAAACACGCGTTTATGTTGGAATATAACATAACATCTGTATAAACAGTGTGTTAGGCGCCTTTGAGAGTGTATAAGCCCTTATACACCCACATGGCCATCATATTTGCCATGGCCGTTTTCTTCTAAATAATAAATTGTTACAACTATGTTTGGGTTGATATAATTTCTTACACAGATTTGATGTTAAATTTAGCCATTATTGACCACTCAAGAATTGATAAAAAAGATTGTCAAGTTAGCACCAAAATACCACATGAGCCACCAAGACTTAAGATACACTGTAGAAAAGAAATTATTCATTGTTGCCAAAAACGTTTGACAAGATTTAAGCATTCATCACACATTTAAGAGTCCACAACAGTCTCAGTTTTCTAGTTTGACTAAATTCATGCACCCCCAAGGCTGTTTGGGGACCCCACTCTGCTGAAATATTTAAATACACCCTTTTATTACAGGTGAAAATAACGTGTGCACTGCATGAATAAACTGCATCGGGATTATCCAAAGTGGCCATGTCTGTTAAGGAAGACTCATGGGTGCCTCACATCCCGTTTTCATTCAATTTCTTTTGTTAAGAGGTCAAGGGTCCCCTTAAAAATAGCCGAGCCTTTTTCACACAGCTATCATTAACAATAATGATGAATGTTTTTAAACGGGGCCATCCTAATGTCGGACTCTAACTTAGTCATAGAAGAGTTGTTAAAGTTAAATATCAACCGAAATTAAAAGGTCTATTTCAGGGGTCGTGCAAAGTCAAACGTTATTATAATTTATACATTACCTGTTAAATCGAACAATATATTAATATGGCTTTTCGCTTCAATAAGGCAATTTTGTATCAACGTTAATGGGCCGTCTGCAGCCTGATCTGAGGCGATGTGGCTAATGCATACGGTTAAGCTAGCTAGTTTTTTTTTCCACTAACGTTGACTTCAGTTTGCTAGTGTAAACTATAAGGGTGAAGAAATGTACAGTCAGACAGTCAAATAAAGCTAAATAAAACACTGTGACGTTAGGCTACGTTACTTACCCAAAGACCCGACTCCGGGGCGCCTGACCTTCCAGTAGCGTTAGCTACTTCTGTTGCATGCCTGCGTGACGTTAACATTGACGTTACAACACAGACTACTACGCTTAGTTAGTTAAAATAAATATAAAAAGGGTTAACCGTTAACGCTAACATTACACCCACTATACTTTCCTTAACCTTAGCATTAAACTGCTTCGCCTGGGATTGCTTGTTCAAAATCAATCTGAAAAGTCTCCAGCTAATGTTAGCTAGCTATAAGAACATTATTGTAGGGCCTGCACTAGACTGAAACACGGTCAACTTAGGTTATTTCAACAAACTTAACAATTTAAACCACAATGTAATTATGTAGGCTATTCTAATAGTATAGGCCTACTTACGTATTGTGGCTGAATGGAGTGGCAATGTGGCTCCTCAGCAATCCGCCATCAATGGTCTTGTGTAAAGCACTGCCTCGTGCAACGCATTCAACAGTAAATAACTGTACCTGTACTGCATCATTTACAGTCAAGCGCAAATTGCCTGTAATTTCTTATGGAAAAAAGCTGTCAACTACTGTAATAGTGTTTTCCCCCCATAATGCATTGCAATATACAGCTAAACATTGGAAAATGACAAAACAAGAAGTTACTGTAAAATTTTTGCTGTAGAAATTACAGAAATTTGTTACAGTGTATACCTTAGATGTTTTCATTAATTTACAAGAGAGTTCAAACAGTTTAGACGTGTCCTTGATCTTGAGTCCTTCTCTTATCAGTCTCCTTTTGGACACAAAGTGACAACAAAGCCCTGCTAGGACCAATTTTCTCATCTCAGTGTACATTTATGTAACTGGGTCATTTCTTATTCCTTTTCTGATTGGAAAAACAGACCTCCAGATATACAATATGGTGTTTTCTGCATTCTAAGGGTAATTTAATGATGATAATTATTGGGTCCAAGCCCGAGGGGGCTGGGAACCGGCATATGCAAGGCAACGCAGTTTCCAATACCAGCAGAGATGGACACCCTATTGATGGGTGGTGATGGTGCGGTGGATATGACACCTGCCTTTGGTGTGGGAGACCTGGGTTTAATTCCCACTGAAATACATCAATCAATGTGTCCCTGAGCAAGACATCTAACCACTAGTTACTCCGGTGGCGTGTGACCTCTGACATACATAGCAATTGTAAGTCGCTTTGGATAAAAGCGTCAGCTAAATGACTTGCAATAAAGCTGCTCAGATTTTTATGTTTTTAAATTCTTCCTTCAGTTAAAGTTGGACTGCAGCCCATGCAAGGTATGCAAAGGAAACTTTCAGTAATATTTATACAGTTCCGATATATTGTAGTAAGCTTTGCCTCATTGTTTGTACTGAATTCTTGCCTGTTGCCTAAAATTCTTTGGTTTGATAGCTGTCACACTGGTCAGCTTCACAGACAAAACAGTAGTGAGCTTGTAATTAGCCCGAAGGTAGTTGTGGCTAATCTGACTCTTTATACTAATCCTTCAGGCGGGAAAAAAAAAGAAAAGCTTTGATAAGGCAAGGAGTTTATGATTTTCATTCAACAGGAATCTCCCACTGTCTTTCTAAAATGCATGCCCTGTTACTGATGAGAATATCTGGTTGTTTGGAGAAATGTAATAGTGTTTATTGCGTGCGCTTCATTGTCTGGGCTCATTTCAGAATGTATGATACTCTGGCTAAATGAAGGTTAAACAAAAGAAAAGTTGAATTAAATAAAAAACAATTGGGCTGGTGGGGGGGGGGAGGTAGCAGAGCATTCTCATGAACGAGTTTGAAGATATCAGAAAATGCAAAGTGGCAGTTTGTTTAGTCCTTACTGATGCTGTCCTTACCGATCATTATCTTTTACCACGTTTTCAGCTGTGCAACATATGTGTTGCAAGCCCCTAGCCATGAAAACACCAAACATGAGTCACCCTGTGTGCCCTCACTTCCCTGATTTCTAAAAAAACTGAGCCTTAAGTGCCATAATCCACCAGGTTACTATACTTCCATCTCTACTTTTATTTACGTTTCACACATTTCACACATGTGAATTTGACAGTACAGACAACTGAAATTACTACATTAGTGGCCGTACAGCAATATGATGTATTATAGTTAGCTAGTAAGGCTTAAGGCAAAAATTTCATTTTCATTCTTAATTGACCTTTAGCCCAATTACATGTTGTCATGTTACGATCTTTTCATATTATCATTCTATACATTTCTGTTGTCTTAAGAGTTTTTTGAAGTCTGAGTGCAGTGAGACTGAATAAAAAATATTATTTGTGAGTTGCCCTTGCAAAATAGATAGCAGAGAAAGTGGAAGGGGAGGGACATCCTGTGCCTTAGGCTTTATCCAAGCTATGTACATCCGTTGAGCCAGACTACATCTCAGGTAATATAGAACAGTTGCTTTAAACATTACTTTGATTATTTTGTATGTGATTTTACAGATTGCCATATTGTGACAGTTTGTCTGTGTGTACACTGACCTAATAAGCATTGGTTTGCTTTCTCATAGAAACTTTGATAATGTATTTTTTACTTTTTCCCTACATTACGAAAAAGGCTTAAAATGTAAGTTAGTAATCATAAATCCCTGATGATTGTCTCATCGGTACCATTTGATGGCAATTCTTATTCCCGCTCTCATGCAAAAGTCGACAGTATGCCAGTTGCTTGTGTTAATTCCAGTTTGGACTGGCGATAGTAAAAACTGTAAGTTATTGCCCCGTTGGATTGTTGGAATGTGGAATTGTTGTTGAATTATTTGGTGTCCGTCCTGCATGCTGCTTTTATCTGTATGCTCTGTTCTTATTGTCATGTAGAAAAAGACTACAACACACTGTTATATCAGGGAGTGGCAGTCTACTGATGTCTACTGTCTACTGATGAAGGATATTAAAGTGATTAATACCCTGGTGATTAAAGTATCACATCAACCAAACACTTCCCTCAACAACAAACACAACCCTGTTAAAAATGCTGACAGCAATTACAATACTTCTTGTAGGCCGCCACATGTGTTTTAACTCTTACAAAGCACTACTTGTGATGAGATGATTTATCCTACTATCCTGGGGTTTGTGTTCTTGGTATATATAAAAGCTTTTATTCACTGAATTGTCATACTTGGTGTGTAAAATGACCCTGAAACAATATGTATTTAACACCCCTAAAAACTGAATGTAAATGAACAGTTAATGTTAGGGGTGAAAGGAAAGCCTTTGAAGTTGTGTTTGAGGTATAGTTAATGATGCCACAGAGCTTGCAGCTCCATGGAGACAGTCCACAGACACTTGCACTCACTTCTCTTGTAAAAAAATGTCACATTTTTGAGTCCCTGAAACACTAAAAATAACCTGTTTTGAGAGTATCATGTAATTCCTTGTGATGGACTATGGCAAAATGGATATCAGCAGTAGTTCATAAAGCTGAAGGATTTGAGAGGGAGTGTTCTGTAAAGTGCACAGATGGTATTTATACCCACGTTGGTTAAAATGTAATTTCTCCATCCAAATGAGATTATGTGGTTGGCAGATTCGGGACATCCTGTTTTGCAATTTAGTTTTACAGCACGTAATGTGGATTTAAGCAGCATGGAGGTGTAAACTCTGTATCAGCTGCTGTACATGGCTTGTCGCTGTAGATTGTGAGTCACTTGCTGTCGTCACTGGTCAGTTAACATGTTTGCCTGAATTTTCCTGGGATCAGCATGGGATTCAGCTCACAGAGGTAACTTGTAGTGGGAAAATAGTCTTCACACACATATCATTATGCTCTGTTTTTCACTGCAGAGTTTTACAGTAGCCGAGAGGATTCCTGAGATAACTGCAGAATAATCTAATTTCTTGAACTTTTCTCTTAGAAACATACACGTTATCTTTTTTGTATTGACTGACACATTGCTCTGTTTTTAGAGGGTCTGTGAGTCAGGCTCATAAAGTGTGTGTTAATAGGAGAGTCTTCAGTTTCCCCAGCATGGTAAGGTTACACCGTGGCTGTGTTTGACTCAGGAAAGGGCTTGTTTTCTTGACTTACCGTGACCTCTGCTTTTTTTTCTTAGCTTTCCACTTGAAAAAGGGTTGAGTATGTGTAACTCAATGCCACTTTTACACCTCACTGAAAAAGTTACACTTCTAACAGATATTTTAATGATGTGCCCTATGAACCTCAGCATTCATGCAGATCTGCAATTTGTCTATTGAATTTGAGTTACTAGCAACATAATATTTTTTTTGTATGCCTTTTTTAACCTTGATTTAATGATGCATTTAAATTGTCTTCTTAGTACTTAGTGATCCTGTAAGTTATCATCTTCAAAAGCTGTTAGTTTAACAAAGACCAGTGAAGGCAAAGGAGGCAATATTTAATGAGGCAATGCATGCTTTACTAAATTCTTCTGACATTTTCACCCCTCTCTCTATTTATTTTTCTCACTGTGAACTAGATCCAACTTTGTCAGTCTCGATACCTGGGTTTTGAGCATCCGAGTACTAATCCGATACCAGTGTTTAATTTGTGAGCTGTATAACTCACTGTGTGGTAGTGACTAGGATCATTTTTTGTCTAAGAAAACATCCTTACAAGGTGCACCTGAATGCACCCAGAGTTTACGAGCAGCACTTGAATGTACCATGAGTTTACAAACAGCACCTGAACGCGCCATGAAGTCCAGTCAGAACCCACATGCTCTATCTTTGGTTGTTTGTTTACATAACTCAGGGGAAAAGCAAAATGATGGTACACCGATGACTTCAGTGAAGCGGGAGGATTTTCCAGATCTGTTGTTTTCTCCGTCATCTCCGCCGTGGTGTCTGGAGAGGTGCATTTCCAGGCTACCAGTTAGCTAATATTGCCTTGTCTGCTATGCTGTGTCTTCTGTGTGTGTTTTTTTTTCTTCTGATTCGGGCAAGTAGGCAGGGATGGAGAGGAAAAAAAAAACAAAATATTAACTGATATCAATTGCAACTAATACCTGATCTAGAGCTCTATTTATGTCAGTATGGCCTAATCTCAAAGTTATCAGATCAGTGCATCCCTACTGTGTTTTTGATAAGGTTGTGTGGCTTCTTTCTTCTTTACTCACTCAGTGTTAATGCCCAACATGTGAATATGGCTTTCACTTAAGCATTGTACTAAGAACTTGTTGGAATAGCCTTTTCTAATAGTCAGGGTCACACTGATTGATTGCTAGATCTATGAGTTTGTATCCTACAGTATGTGGTCCCTTTTCATAATTTACCTGCTGTCTCCTTATTGTGGTGCAGACTTCCTTGCAGCCAATATGCTTGGAATCCCAAAGTACCTCAGTTGAGTTTACATGTGAAAGTTCTCAGCTATGTAGAGGCTTTTGCCATTGAACCGCGATTCTACTCAGCCGTTCCCCCACTGTTGGTAAAGCGATTGAGTTTCAAATATACAGAAGCTCCTAGACTCATGCTACTCTCCTAAATGCAACACAAATTTAGTTTGTAGACAAATTCAAGTCAATTCCCCCAATTATCAAGAGCAGGAAGAGTAGGTTTTCACACATCTGATCAAGTTGTTTACGTGAGTTGGAAGCTGCTCATATCTTGGACAGGAATACTCACCTGGCACATGGCTCATGGCTGAAAGGAGGCCAGATTTCTTAAAGGACCTTTATTATTTTCATTGCAAAACTCTGGGGCTTATGGCTTTGTAAGTATGCCGTTTACTGCTCAAGATATTCCAGCAATAAGTAAGAAATCCTCACATGGCAGCACAGGGTAAATTTCAGCCAATTTAAATTCAAATAACATTGCCAAGTTTGGCTGAACCTTTCTGCGTTAGCTCCATTGCATTTAACACATGAGCCAATGAGAGTACAAGCTCAGAATGCAGTTGCAAAGTCAGAGTTAGAATCATCGCAGATCTGAAGGTAAAGAGCTGCGTATGAATATACTTGTATATAGATGGAGGAATTAAATTAATCTGTGGGATTGACATTTGCAAGTGTAATGTTAATTGTGCATCAAATGCCAGACAGATGATTAAGTGTTATTGCAAATGTTTATGCATGAGTTCTTCCTCCAACATTAAAAGATATTGCTCATTGGTCAAACCCCAACCAACCCTGTGGCCCTAAATGTTAAGTGGTGATAAGAAATGAATGAATGGGTCTGTATAAGCCGTCTGTAACGTTTTTTGGAGCGTTAAGTTCATGTTTTATCACTTAAAATCAATGTTTTAAACTCAAACAACAATAGCATTTAGTG
Source organism: Etheostoma spectabile (assembly GCF_008692095.1). NCBI lineage: Eukaryota > Metazoa > Chordata > Actinopteri > Perciformes > Percidae > Etheostoma > Etheostoma spectabile. The sequence goes on along the minus strand of NC_045744.1, from coordinate 10,598,417 downwards.
CATTGCACAAATCATACAGTGCATGGTGTTGGTCAGCCAATTTATACTTAAACGTGCACTATGTCTACATTTATGTGTGTTTACATGTGCACCAAATAGAGGCATTGTTTGTACTGTTACCTGTGACATGATTTATAATTATAATTTAATTTACACTGTTTATTGATCCCCAGTGGGGAAATTACAATTTACAGTTTGTTACTAATCGCTACACAAACACATATACAGCACCTATTCATGCACAAATGGAGAGATGTCAGAGTGAGTGGGCTGCCAACATTTGCTGGACCAGAACCCTGAGCAGTTGTGGGGTATGGTGCCTTGCTCAAGAGCACTTGGCAATGCCCAGGAGTGAACTGGCATCTCTCCAGCAACCAGACCACACTCCGTACGGGGACTTGAACCAGCGACCCTCCGGTCCCAACTCCTACGGCCTGAGCTACTGCCAGCCTTGCTGTATGTACTGTGTAGTAACCAAGCAGTGTTTTGGTATTTCATAGTTTATCAAAATTACCATGTGACTCTAAAACTGGAACATCCCTTAGAGTTTGTGGGTTATTTCTGCAATAATTTTTTTTGCTGATGTAATGATGCATTGTAGTTTTTGGAAGAAACAGACCTTTGTATGGAAAAAGGTTTATTTCACGTGTTATTATGTTATGTTTACAAGGATAATTCAATATAACTAACTAAGTCACACTAAAGAGCTGAAAGTACATGGGAATGTCTGAATGTCAATTCCATGTCAAGTCACTTAAATGGGAATGTCACTGCTCTTACATATCAAAGTCTGTTTATAAGTCTTGGGGAGCACAACCGCGTATGTGAAAAAAAACTGCATTAAGCCTTTTGTGGCTCCAGAGGGAGCTGCGCAAAATCTGTACATTGCCTCAAGTAATGTCCCTTAATTGTGCCTCAAGTGACATCACTTGAGGCAGTGTCCGTTGAGGCCGGTGACTACAACTTTGAAAATGAAAGGCATCTGTGTGTCTGAAGTTAGAAAGAAGTGAGCTTACCAGACCTCTGTATCCCACTGCTTCACTCTGCTTCAGGCTAGCAGTTTGAGGCTACCTTAGCTGCATAACAAACCAAGAGTTAAACCAGTAGAGTTGGTTTTGACAAGGAAGAAGAATATAAAGGAAAAAAAAAGAGGATATATCTGGTTTTGCTACAATGATTTTCAAAGAATTGAAATTGTGGAATAATGATCTCTTTTTGGTCTACAAAATAGGGTAGTTAGGTTTCAGTTTATGTGACAAGGTGGGATGTTATGTTCTCTGGGGTGAATTTCAAAGGGATTAGCATTATGGAGATGAGGACAATATTAAAAACCCTGGTTCTTTATGAGCCTTTGATGTGCCAAGGATCAAATGCACTTCAATTTACTAAGGCTATCAAAATTGACCAAAAATGGCGTATCTATTTTTTGCATTATGTCCATAATAGGGCAAACCAATAAAACAGAAAACAAACCTGAACCCTTTTTCTCACAATGTCATATTTAAGTTTTTTTTTTTTTTTTGCAATTTGATTATACATTTAAATACAGAATAATTGTTGACAACCCTACAGTTCATTGTGGTAAAAAACCAAACAAGCAAACCCATTTTTTAAATTGAGTCCATAAAGATGGTTTTGTGTTTTTGTGCTCCATTTTACAGTAATGGCTGATGTGCAAAGTTAATTTACTTAAACGGTGTTACTGCTGTGTTTACAGTGAGCTAAATGTGCAATAACAACTGTTCTCATCCATGTACACTGTTTGCCTTTTGCAACAGACTCTGCCTTTTTACCTACATGTAGTTCAAGCCATTGTCAGTGAAATAAAAGCATGGCTCAAAGATCTCAGCACCAGTGACACTGTAGTAAGTGGATAGTGGAACGCTCATGCTGACAGGCCAGTTGCAGGCCTCTTAGGTGAAGCACACCATATACAGTGTAGGTCATGTGTGTTTACATTTTCTTCACTCACTAGACAGTCTGAGCATCTTTATCCTCAGATGGGTGCATTAACATATCTGTCTCTGATATGCATTAAATATTTTAAATGCATTTATAATTTGATGTATATTTGTATCTCTGTAGTTAATCCATTAATGGCTCAGCACATCATTTAGTGACTTTATAGAAACAGATTTGTGGAACAGCAGCTTTTTACAGAGTCAGGAGGCCTGTGAAGAGCATTTGAGAGGTATTATGAAAAAATGACAATATATTGGTCAGAGACACAGTAATAGTAAATAAGTAAAATAATAGTTAATATATATCAGTATACATATAATATATATATATATATATATATATATATATATATATATGTATATAGCTATTACAATTATGTAAAGTGTTGTACAGTGCACAACAATGTCTACAATGTACATTTTATTTAATTGTCCTTTGTAGCTTGTGTTAAATGGACTTACTGTATGTCGTGTGTCAAATGCTTTTTCCTGGAAGTCATGCTGGAAATAATTATGGTGCGTGTTATTTATGTTAACCCTTACAGCATTGCTTTAGGGAAAGAGGCCTATGAAAATTTTAAATATAATTTTGAAGGTCATAGTAGTATTGTGACAATTAATTTATTCATTTCTATTCATTTCTATGATTTCTATTCATTTCTATAACTAACTTGATCATTATGAATGACTCTTAATAATCATAATGGTTGTCAGTACAGTAATTACGTTGTAATTGCCATTCTTTGCTGTTCTGTTGAATTACCGTAGAGAGCTTCAATATGACTGTGACCTTGCTTCCTGATTTTTAAATTGCCTTTCTTCTAAAAGGGCTCTTCTGAAAAGCACCTTAAACAAGGTGACCAATTGCACAAGGTTCCATCTCAGCAGCCTCTTCCATAGCAAATCTAAAGGGTGAAATAATAGTCGGCAATAGGGTAATTAAAGGATGCCTAATTTATCTACAATTTAGAGGCTTTATTTGGAAGGCAGTCACAATTAGGCGTCTTGTACAAACAGTGTCTTTATCCTAGTTCTTAGCAGGCGGCAGACTGCCTGGTCTCCCTTTGGTTAACAGTGGCTAAGGGGCTGATTGCTTGGAGTGTTGCCCTCTACATTTGTCACCTTTTTATTCTCAACTTCTTCACTCAAATGTCAAACTACGTCCACAGCCCTGATTGCTGTGCTGTGCCCTGCTCTTGTCGGTAATGGCACATAACATTCTTGCTGCAGAAATTATTTTCATCTGGTTCCTAAGGTCAGAAGGACAGAAGGTTGTCGCATTGGTTTCTGGCTTCAAAGTGTGCTTCATTGTGCTCAATTATACTTTTCAAACAGGACGTTCTTTGCACACGAGCACACACTGTGTAACCAATTTTGTGTGTAGGTGTGTTAACTGTTGACAGGCTTTTCCACATACTTTTCTGGTTCATTGACTTTAGTTGTACCAGTATGTGGTATTTAGGCCCCTGACTCAAAATACATATAAAAAAACGTTTTGAAGTTTTTATTGTAATATTTGTTTTTTGCTCCTCTATAGTTGTAAAAATGATGCTAAAGTGTCATCATTGTGGACATAGTGTCTGGACTCATGGGCATACAGGAACAAGCTTGAGCAAGATGAGTGATCTGCATACCATGAATACTGATGGTTTCTCTGTAATGACACTTTGACATGCAATTTTGAACAAGGTTGAATGAATTGGAAAAACTCCTTGCCTGAAACTGATAATAATAACCGTTAGATCAAGTGCTCCAATATTGAATTTAATTAGAGGAAAAGAAACATGTGTGGCTGCCGCGAAGCCGCTTGCACACAGGCTGGATACACCACCTGAACCACTAAGCCCACCTGCCCTGACAGTCAATTTACTGTCATCATTTATTTATGAAACCTGTTGTGTAAAAAAAAAGAAGCTTTCAGACATTTTAAGCCTCATCCTATGTTTTTCTTGCATCAGTGTGTATTTTTGTGAAAGTCTCATTTAAAAATAGATGACTCCATTAGAAGGTACCTGCTGTCAATCCTAATAAATATTGTAGAGCCCTACTTTCCGCGACCTCACCTATTTCGTTTTCTCAAGTACTATAGGTCGATTTGCATGTAAGTAGTTAGATTTACCCACAAATGTGACACACAGCTGATACTTACACATGAAAAACCTAAATAAACAATCATAATGAATGTCTATTTTGTTACATATATTGTGTGAATGTATTGTTTCTAAGGTGGTCAAATGTAATGGACAGTTTTTCATTTGAGTTAATGTTCCTCTCATGATGAAAATTAACGTGAATGAGTGCTGTTTTTTGAATGCTAAAATGAACACTTACATTATCTCATGTTTTCTCCTCAGCTGCTGACATTAGGGTGTGAGGTTGTCAAGCTGGGACTGAGAGGGTTTCATATGCCATTAATGCTATGCAGCGTGTGTAGTGAAACTGCACAATGTTTTACATCAGAGGGTAATAAAAGCTCTTAAGGATTAAAAATCCTCTTATAAAATAAAAATTAACCTTTAATCCTCATAATCTCTTTCTAAATATGCATATACATATATGAACATGACTAGATTTACACATTTTGGAACCCATTGTCCTGCTAGCTGTCTGCCACGAGTATTATGCGACACTTTTGTGACATCCATTAAGATGTTATTAAATGTCCAGTGCATTTGACTGTTTGATTGCATGAGCATTAGTATTCTTTAAGCTTTTGATGAAAATCAAAATGTATCATTTGCATTTGCATTGGAGGAATGATTCATACTTTATGTACAAAATCACTTATGTAATGCAAAAATAGTTGTTTTTGATTTGAGAGACGAACATGATCACAGCTATCTGGGCTCCATGAGATGTATGCTGCCTCTCAGAGCACACACAATGTTTCCATCAAGGACAAAAGTGCTGTTCTTCAGACTTACGACCAGAGCAGGGTATAATTAGGAACTAAATGCTGCTTTAAGTCAGAATGTGGTCTGCAAGCATTTCCAAAGGACAACCAGTCTTGTGGTTTGTGGTTTTTATCATCAAATGCAAATTGCACAGCTGAAGAGGAGTGGCACTGACTCATAGAGTTTATAATATCCAGGAACCTCATCCGTTAAACATTCATGCGGTGCAATATGTCAAAAGTAACATATTCATGTTTTTTCCAGATAGTGGACATGCAGGCCATTAAAAACAAGATTCAGCAGAGTTATAATTTTCAAGACCCTCCTATTTTGTGGAGAAAAAACCCATGGGATCAAGTTTTGAATATATGCCAACAACAAGGAAGTGAATGTTAGCCTATGGTGTAAAGAATGGCAAATGACCAAAACAAGTACATAAAACAAACATTTGACTGTATTCCTATAATAGAGGTGCTTTACAGTTACCTGAGTAAATATTATCTGTATATTATTTATCATCTATGTGACGAAGTGTGATCTGGAGAGGAAAATCTCACTTTATACAACCATTTACCTAAAAATCTCATCTTCAGCCGACGGATCAGTTAACAGAGAGAAGCATTATTGGGCAACTATGAAGTGCGAGAGAAAATGAATATGGTTTGTGTTTACAGATAAAATAGTAACACGGAGGTCAAATGTATGAACAGTTTCATAGTTGGTTGAGTTCAGGCTTTTAAAATCATGACATCTGCAGACACATTCCCAGATACTGTGAATCACACATATGATTGTAAAATAACACCCACATATTAATAAATATCAAGAAATTCGTGATGATCCATTCAGCACAATAATGTATATGTGACATGATCAGACTATTTTAAAACTAGAGGGTGCAGACCTACGCCAAGACCATGCTGTATCTTGCAATGTTAGTGAAAGTGAAAAATTGCGTCCTGTTAGTCGATCCACTCTAAAATGTAATTGATTCTTCCATGGTTCATGCTTCACCCTTTCACCAAGTGACGTGAAAATTGTCCAGAAATAATTTTTTCGTAATCCTGCTGACGACAGACAGACAAACAACAACAACAACAAACCAAAACATAACCTCCTTGACAGAGGTGAGTAATGCATTGTCATTGTGCAAACTTGGTTTGTACCCAATAGGGATTTGATATGCATGATTGGTGTAGGGTGACAGTCAACGTACTGGAGCATCCAAATCTGTCTTTGATATTGAGACATATTAATTGTCAGTTTTTATCTTTATTACTGTTCAGTGACATCGTTCACACCTAGGAATTTCTGCTCTTAGTTCCAATACACATTTAATCCATGTTGGAGATGAAGGTAAAAAGGCAGTCTAAATCCCAACTGTTGTTTTGGCTCTCCCACCGACTAAGAGAGAAAGCTATTTGACTTTTAGTGGTCCTCTAGTGCCTCCATTAAGCTTACATTTTAGTTTTCAAATAAAATGATCTTCTGTTCCCTTGTTCCAAACATAAAGAAAGAATTTTAATTATTGTTTAATCCTAAAACATAGTGGACCATTAGGGCCATTAGGGCCTCACTGCTCTAAAACTAAAAACAAAACACTTAAACACTATACTAGTTCTGTCATTTGCTAATAGGTCTTGTATTGCGTATTTTATTTGAGGGATTCAAGGATATTCCCTTGAATAACCACAGTATTTGTTTATATTTGTTGCATACTCTATTGCTTACTAAATAATGTATACATGCCTGAGTAATATTTAGAAATAGCCTACTGAAAAAAAGTAATTGACTTATTGCACAGTTATGTTGATAATGATATCATGTAATGGTGAACAAAAAAAAAAAACGTAATTGATATTGCCAGTCCTTACATTTCTTTATCTTTATCTTTTCAAGTACGCTTTTGCAAATATACTTGTAAGTAATCTACTGTAACAACAAGTTATTGTTAATCAGAACGCTTTTTGTCTTTGTAGAAACATGATTTTAAAGATCTGCACCACCACAATAACATCTTAATCTTGATAAAGACATTTTCTTTCAACTTGACTCTTACCAAGCTCTGTGCAAAAGTCACAAAGGTAGTTTGCTCAGAAATACATTAATCTCTGCATTGAGTCTCATGGTTTTTTGAACGTGTGGCTAAATATGAGTTTTGTTCGTTGGACGTTTTGTTCTGTCAAATAACTTTTTTGTATTTAGATCACTTTCTCATCAGCTGTGTTACCGCTGGCTGTATTTTGACTACAAATTCATTATTGATGTACTAGATAATCACACGCTTCTGAACTCAGTGGCACTTTTGCGGCTCATTTAAACTTTTTGAATACTCAACTTTTTTGCTTTGTGCTTTCTAATGAAAGTCTACCTCAGAAGCTCCCGCATTTCACTCTCTTTTTCACAGTAGGGCATTTCAGGAAATGACTTTGGTCAACCACTACTTTCTTGAAAAAAGAAAAAGTGCAAGGCTGTCCACAATCAAGACTGTTGGTAATGTACCGGAAACCCAGTGTCTCCACTTAATGCATGCATGGTGTCTTTCCATATGACTCCATTTTTACTTTTTTTGTACTTTTTTAAAAAACTTTGTATCCTTCTGCTACAAAATATTAAAAAATCCACAAATGAACACTGAAGACATCTGTTGTACCAGACAAGTTAAACCTTTGTAACTAAATATGACTTAGCATTGAGTTACTAAAATAATATGGAATCCAAATGCTGGAATAAGAAATAAAACTGTGATTGTAGGCCTACCTTCACTCACATTCTATATAGTGTCAGTATTTAGGCGTAGTGGTTCAACACTGTCTTGACACACCAGCCTAAAAACAGTTCTCTCAATATTGGTCTTATATCCTTGCAGAGAGCTGCAGTTTAAGTCATCAAGCCGCAGTTTGCGAAGACAAATATAAACTTGTGGTTTATTCAAGTGGAGTTTGTATTCTAGAGACCAGTGATGAAAACACACATATTTATATGGTGTGTATTTTTCTAATTTTCATTTTGGCACACACCAGAAAAAAGTGTTTAACAAAAAGATTACTGTGTTTTGAATGAAATGCAGTAAATAAGAATGTCCATGTTTCTCCCTGTGCAAGTTGTGTTTACTTTGGAGGTTTGGACTCTGGCCAGTGGAAGAGGAATAGTTTTCAGAAATAATCAGGGGGCACACTTATTACCCAGAATTCTCTTCTCAAAATGGTAAATGATACTCTTCTATGTCCCTGCGAGCTGGCGTCTGCAGATGAAGGAAGAAATTTCCTTAGATTTTGAAAAATAAAACCCCAAAGGTCCATGCCTCGTTTTAGTTTAATGTGTCACAGGGGCTCAAACTGCGCTGTAAAGGTTAAGATATTTGTTCTTGATGTGTTGGAGCAGCAGCCTCACTTTCCAGGTTTGTAGAAAAAAGCCAAAAGAACAAGGGATAAAAGCTAATTCTAACTGTGTATTAGTGTAAAACGTAGTAACTGGCTGACATTTTATTCCACTTTGAAGTGTTTGACTGAGGAGAAAATACAAAAATGTAACACATAGAAAAAAGTAGATTCATAACGTATAATAAGAGCTTGTTTATTTCCATTCAAACTGTGAAAATACACAAATACAAAACGGCAGAACCACTATACTTTGCAATGCTGGGATGATAATGACACTTGTCCTTTCATAACAGTTACCATTCAGATTTCCTGTTTCTGGTTTCCTGTTGGTTCAGCTTTCACCTTAAGTAACACTAGTTATTCAGATGAAAATAGTGTCAACGGCCCAGGAACATTCAGTGGAATATTCTACATTGGCATAGTTAGTACAGTAAACAGGTAGTATCTATCCTTGTTCGCCATCGGTCAAATGTTCCAACTGTGGTTGTTTACTGTGCAAAGCCATAAACGTCTTCATTCTATAACCTTATTCATCTCTCAGACTGGACATGCTTCTTTTAGGGCTGCCAGTAGTAAAATATTGATGGATTGAGGTATTATGGTTTTGTGTGTTGCAACTCCACGACAGCTTGGTATTTACAGTTTTATTTTAAGGTTGTAAAATTAAGCATGCACATCACAGACAATGTATATAAGTCTTTGTTCCCAAATTACTTTTTCCTCTCAACATGCAGATTTAGAAGATTCATAGCTGCTTATTTTAGATTATAAACATGCAGCAGAGAAGGCTTAAACAGTCTACTTTTCTAATAGATGATTTTCATGTTATTGGCAGCAGACACCTGCAGAAGTAACTGTACCGTAGAAGCATTCCAGTGTTGGAACATTAACTACAGGTTCTGTACTTACATCAAGTGCAAATGATATTTTTCTTGATGGTTTTCTTTTTTTTACTACTTTATATGTCTACTTCCAAGTTATCTGACAGCTCCACATCAACAAGCTATGAATAGGCCATGTTCACAAAAGCCATTTAACATGTCTCTGCAGGGCCAACACATGTGAACTTGATCAAATTAATTATGGTCCTGTTCTATTTCGTGTGTCCCAGCCATCCCAGGTCCTGGCCTGTATGCTAGCTCATCCCATCCACCTGAATGGACCAGGGCCATTATTAATGTTGTTAATTACGCCTGTGTTTGCTCTGCAATGCCATGTCAAAATGGCTGCCGTGACATAGGCCAATTAAAATGCTGCTTACAGTAACATTTGCACAATAATATAACTCTAATAATCTCACTCCAAAAAGGGCATTTCTGTCGCTTGATGTGTACTTTTACTTTTAAATTTCCTGATACTCTTTTTTTTTGTACTCTTTTGTAAAAGCTATCTTTACATACTTGCATGACTATTTTTTACATAGGTGTAAGATCAGAATACTTCATGCACCACTGCATTTTCATAGTGAGAAACAGAAAGCAGCATCTAGTTCAGGTGCTAACAATGATGTAGTGTTGGATGTAGCACATTTATTATAGCTTGTTATATGCCCAAACACAAATACTAGTATGCAAGCATTCACCTTTTATAACATTTCCTTAGTTTATTGTCACTTAGAAATACTAGTTTTTCTCTAGTGAACAACATCTGCAATGCACATATGTTACAAATGAATCGTGTTTGACAGATTAAGATGCTACTTACAAGGGAGACATGAACAAATCATTGGCAAATCATTGAACTTCTTCACTCTCTCTGTCTTTTTATGTTTCTTTTTTCTCTGCATGTTGAATTAATTTTTTCACAAATTGTTTTCCCATTACCATGTAAACTTGAAAGCAGAATATGATTTCTTTTCATCCAGACGTAGGCTAATTTGTGTCTGCAGCTGATAAATACAACTGCAGCCAGGGAGTCAGCTGCTCTGAGCAAACGTCTGTCTTTAATTTGGACTGTTTGCTCTGCATCACTGAACCAAAAAAACAAGACAGGGAGTTTTTTAGCCGCACCTCAAGGCACAGTGTATGACATACATGTTGGTTTGTGTTTCATTGTGCATAGATATTACATTTTGCTCAGTATTGGCTCAAAGCACCATGAAATGCCTTTAATGCCAGCGTAGAAAATCCCGATGATTTGTGTGCTGATCTATGCTTTAGTTTTAGCGCTGAGCGCTTTTATTTCCACTTCTATTGTCACGCTCTGTTAAAAATGAATGTGGTCATTTTCATTACAGTCACATTTGTCATTGCCCAAAAGTGATCCACAGGCAAAAAGTGAGCAAGTCAGTGTGACCTATTAGAATGGAAAATGTTTCCATGACTGGAAAACCACACCTGAAGTTTAACGCCACTCGCAAACACAATGTTAAAAAGCTGAGAACATGTAATGTGTGAGAAAATGTTCAGAACGAAATGTCATTTGTCCCATTTGATTAGTGACCACACAGTGGATATAACCACAGGAATACAAGCTGGGACTACAAACAACAAGTGGAACATGAGACTGTTTATTCAAGCTAAGCATCCTTTTACAACCTTTTTGCTTTTTAAAAACTAATGTCTGAAAATACTCTCAGATCCCAGAGGGTCAAGACAGAAATGACCATACAGTTTTTCTCTTGAACATTTTGACGGACGGTCAAAGTACAATCTGATCTGACCTTCCAGATTCAGACCAGGCTGTATAGCACCCAGGCGACCCTGTTGCTTTCCATTCAAGAAATTGACAGCAGTGCACATTTTCAGGAATATTTCACAGAAGGAAAACGGATTTAAACGTGCTGCCTGCAGCACTATGACCAGGGATGGAGAAAGCAGTCATTAGAGGGTTTTGAAGCAGCTGTGAATAGAGGAAATCATGTGTGGAGATAGCAAAAGTCATCAATCCAACATTGAGTTACTGTATGTTCTGAAAGGTTGAAAAATCTAATTTCAATTAATATCAACGATTCCACAGCAGTCACAGTTAACGTGTTGGGAAAAATGTAATTGAATCAACACTGGATTTGGGTCAGGTTTTCAATATGCAAGGCAATGCAACTTAATTTATATATTTATTATATTTTTATACAGTATAGCACATTTTAGCAACAAGAAACGATTGAAAACATTCATTGAAGAGTATGAAAGAAAATTAAGCTTAAAACGGAATAAGACAAGTACGAAATACAAGAATGGATAAGTCACAGTACAGTGTAAGAAATCAACAATTACAGAACAGAACATTTTTCAGCCTTGATTTACAAGAACAGAGTTGCAGAAGCCCTGCAGTTGTCTGGGAGTTTGTTTAAAGACATCTGTAGTGCCTAAGCACAGCTTCTCCATGTTTGGTTCTGACTCTGGGGACAGAAAGCAGACCGGTCTGTCCCAGTCGAACTCAGTCCTTTATAAACAAACAGTGGCATTTTGAAATACATTCTTCGAGAGACAGGACGCCAGTGAAAAGACTACAGGTGTGAATGTAAATTAGAGGCTCTTCAAAGAGACAGTAATGAAAGACTGTGTGAGAGTGAGTGACTTTTTACCACAATAAACTAAAGATAACATGGATTTAATTATTCAGAAAACCTCAATGATGCGCTGTGTTGACCTGTGTTTTTTTCTGATGAATTGTGTGGAATACTGATACCATTTATCAGGCCTTAAAGGTATTTAAAATGTAAATATTTCCCTTATAATATGTCACTTTTTCATTTGCAAGACATGCTGTTCGATTATATTTCACTTGATACATTTGTTCTGTAACTATGGATTTATAAATATTCTACATTTGATCGTTTTGTTGAAAAGGTTATGTACATTAGATTGACCCTGCTGTCATTTACTTTTTAGAAATGTTAATGAGTTAGCTAATTCACTTAACTGTTGTCTTGAACTTTATTTACATGTACAGTAGAGACCATCATGGTCATGGAAAAGGTCTGGTTTCTCGTAGTTAATTATTGTATATTATGTATTGTAAAATGTTTTCAACGTATCAAAATAAACTAATATTCAGTCCCAGGTACCCTTTTACATAATGGGTGAATAAGTGTGGATTTAGTCATCTGGGAGTGCTATCTGGGAGCCAACTGATGCATTTCTTGCTCCTTTTATAAGAGAAAGGTCAAAAAATTTGATTCAGACCCCAAATGTTCAGTTAAAAAACACCCTGTCATGTAAACAATAGCTTCTTTGAATGGCTCAAAATGGTTATGTTACTACATTATGTTGTTTATTGATGGATTTTGGTGTTAACAACATGCATTTTGCATACCGTCATTTCCCTTCATTAACTCCATGTCACTTTCTAACTTTGCAGGCTTTCGCAGATGATGTGCTTACGAAAGATGAACAGATAGGCCTGTTGGTCAGAGCCAAACGGAAGTGTGAGGGGAACATCAAGTCAAGGCACAAGGTTCATGGTGAGAAGAGATGTTAATGTCAAAGTGGTAACATACTGACAGTGCCAACATTCTGATTTAGTTATAATGTTTCCAATGTTCATCATCTTTTAAGATTAGCATGTTAACATTCAAAAAATAGCTCATTAGCACCGAACACAAGTATTAATGTCATTACTTTTGCAGGTATTTGGTTATAAACCAACATATTAAACAAAATAAAAATGTGACCTGATGTTGCTAAAGGTCAGGGGATCACCAACGGTATTGCAATTAATCTTGATAGGTGCTTAAATGTAGGTACCAGATTTTCCAACAATCCAGTCAATAAATCACTAACCTCACAACGCAAGAGGAAAGTCAGAGGATCACCAGAGTCAGTAGGATCCATCCTCAAGGGAACATTGACATATGTACTGACACAGCAAACCATGGTATAATTGTTTAGATATTTCAATCTGGAACAACATAGTGGGCCTGCTGCAGCCACGCTGCTAGCATGTTTAAACAATAGTAAGAATGTGAGAAAATATCTCTTTAATATTTCTTTTTGCTGCTGATCAGAATTTCTGGTGTTGCGAATCTGTAATCACTCAATGCTCGTAGATTTTAGTCCATCGTTTGCTCCTTTAACCAGATTAGGATTTTTTTTCCATAGTAGAATGATAAAAGGCTTACAGTGTTGATGTTTGATTTTTGGATAGATAAGAAAATCCATGAGCCTGTCTATTATGGTTTGCATATACAGGATCAACCAAAATGCCTTGCTTAACATCAATTAAAGGACCTAATTACGTTTAGCATTGATTAGTTCTCCAATAGTTCTCAGAGTCAAAGATTGCTAAAGGAGGTCCTAGCCAGTAGTCGCAGCAAAATGTTTTTATTTTTCGGAATGGGGTGAGCTATTAATTAATTACAGCTAGAGCAAGAGGGTTAAATGGGGTGCAAAAAATTCCCCAGGGTTTAAACAGAGCAGAACCCATACACATGATGTACAAGGCAGTCAATGCTTATAATAAAAAAGAAAAGCTGGAGTGATGGTGGAAGAAATCAATAATACACAAAAGGTAAAGTTTACAGCGTAACCAGCAGCAAAACAATGATGATCACGAGAGTGAAAGTGAGAGAGACTGTAAAGACCGCCTTGTTGATTAAACGTGATCAGTGATTTGTTTGAATAGGATTGCTGATGATAAGTGCTTCTACTAATCAACAGAAGATGTGCACACTTCAGCGCACTACAAAAATCACCTTGATCAGGGACACAGAAAGTCAGTCAGCGTGCTGAGAGAAAGTCTGTTCATTTAATAACGTCACGCTAAATGCTATGCAACATATATGTTTTTGCAATCATTTGAATGGCCACGATCATAGTTTAATAGTTATTAACATCATTTTACACACATTTAAAAAAAAATGTTTTACATCACAACAGACAGCCATCTCAAACACCAACATACTGTATGTAAAAGCAGCCACAGCAACTACACCGACCCGGTTATCATAGTTATAAATAATGCAGGAGAGTGCAGCCTTATCATACAGGAGACAAGCTCAGACCCGTGGAGGATCATATGAGAAAGCTTTTTTTACTGTTAAAAGAAAGTCCAGTCTGCAGCGTAGTTCATACACTCAACTTGAGAAACTGACTATTGTCTACTTTTCTCTTTTGCTAGATTTTGAAATTCACTAGCTACAGCGTAGCTACATGCGTGCATGTTGCTTGTGTAACAGAAATGACGCTCCTTTGTGGGTGCCTTATCCCAGTCGTCAAAGACAAATCTGATTAAGTAATGGACATTTTGAAAATAAGTAAATGGAACATAGTAGTCATTGTCTAGACTAAAAAAAATATAAAATAAAATATCGGAGTATAAAAAAATACTGGAACAGACTTTCCAGATTTCCAGAACAGATTTACTTTTTCTTTAATTTCCATTGCGGTTAAACAAGGCCTACAGAACAAGGTTCTGTAGGCACAAGGCACGTTCAGCACCCCAACCCCCCCCCCCGTTGGCGTTCATTAGTACAAAAGTTTAAGATAGACACATTTCTTGCCTACTTTTTGCTGATACGTTCTTATCAAATACCTTGAGCAGTGTACAGTATTTGTGTATTTAGGGGTGTTTTTAAGCAAGATTTTCCAGCAGACCCTAGCATCTACTGTATCTCATTGTGGTTACTGTCATTTTCCCAGTTGATTGTTCGGAGGAGGATTTTGGATTCCACAGCCAAACCAATCATATTATTTTCTCTTTAACCCCAGTGCATTGTGGTCGCATTGAATTCTTCAACCCTCAAAACGGTACCCCCTTATAAATGAAACACATAATTAAAAATGTTTTCTTTTAGGCTGGGAACACAAAAGCTTTTGTTGACCATTCCCACTAGTTACAGTACATTGCCCCGCGTGGGATTTCCCAACTTTTCATGGTTTTGATAAATGTCCAAAGCCCAAATTGGATTTTAAAAACTATGACAGAATTGCTACTATTGAGAGCTGGAGGCGCCGAGCATCAGCTTGTTTAAGATGTCAAGGGCTTTTATAAAAACGCTGCCTTTCCTCAAAGCGTCTGGAACAAGATGGCCAGAGATGCTAATGCAGAGCAGAGTCAAACATTAGGCCTCTCTCTCTGACCACCGTCATGCTTAATCCATGCTGACACGTCGAAGTGACTGGCAAGCCTGGTGTCGCACTTCACCAACGGCCCCCAAGCACATTTATTCTCATTTGCAGCTGTCATTTACATAATGTTTGTAAATTGAAATTAAACCAAATTATAGAATGTTCACGCAACTGAAAGAAAGTGATTAAGCGTCCCCCCCCCCAAAATGCCAAATTATACCGTAACTGTAGATGAGTGCAATTGATGCCAGTTCTCCATGCATAGTAGTTAATAATTAGTCATTTAGTTAATTGATTTTTAGTGATTGACTAATTGTTTCAGCTTTAATAAATAGTATGTTTTCAGCTTCTCAAGGCAAGGCAGCTTTATTTGTATAGCACATTTCAGCAACAAGGCAATTCAAAGTGCTTTACATAAAAACAGTCCAAAAAAACAGATGAAACACAAGAATAAAAGTTGTGGTGCAGTATAAGAAATGAAACATTAAAGAAGTGAACAACCTCAAAGTGAGTATGTGCTCCTTTTCTGTTTCACATGATTAATAAATGTAATGACACTGAATAAATCGGGGGTTTGAACTGTTGGTCAGACAAACCAAGCATTGAATAATAAATAATATTGATGGATTAATCTGTAATATAAATAATAGTTATTGGCAGCCCTATATGCACTTTATACTCATCTATGGGCATGTTTCTCGGTCTGTAGATAGTGGGGTTGTTCACATGGAATGTGGACTCTAACAAGCTTATCAGGGAGGTCTGATTCTGTGAAATGCTCAAGTTTCTGTCTTGGGGGTACATGAGCACATCAGCGCTGATCTGCATACCTGATGCTGCTGGCACAAACCGGATGTGACTCATTCTGTATGTGGTGTCTGTTCTTTGACCTCTTTTGGAACATTGCACATGTGCTTTCAATCAAATAATGGTTGAGGTGATTAAGATAAACATATTACCTTAATAAAGAAAAAAAAGAGTCACTGATGTGGTTCGTTTTATGGCTGGATAAGCAAAATATGTGCTCAGTTAACGTGCTTGATTTCAGATTTTGTCTTACTTAATGGCATATGTACGGTGGCCGTCAGGGGAAACTGCAACTTTATGAAACACATGCAAACAGACAAAACACAAGCGTATTAAGAAAACCCCTTCACTAATTTGACGACACATGCGCTTCATTTAGCAAACACACTGCCAATACACACAACGCAACCAAATACACAAACGATGCAAAAAGAAAAGCACACAATCCCTGAAAACAAATGCACCAAAAAAACGATGGAACCAGTTTACACAACAGACATTTTCCAGGCCTCTAGGGGCAGCGCTAAGTGGAACAGTTTGATTTTCAAACCCACAAGGAGTGAGCGATCTGCTTTTTAATTACCACAAAATACAGACACATCTCTGCTGATTGGGTATCCCCTGTGACCTGAGCCAATAAACTAGAGCCACACCCACTCAAACATAGACTTAATAGGCTCGTTCGAGATGAGCCAGGTCTGCGCTGAATCAATCAAAAAATGCATGGCGGTTAGATTTGTGTCCGATGTGATCCGACTTGCTCTGACGTCATGCACACGTAGGCAATGATGACCTCACAAGATCAAGGCAGCCGCAGTTCTGAGACTCAGGCAGCGCAGTTGCTTTTCACTGACTGCAAGACCCAGGTGGACCCAGAGCATTCTGGGAAATGCCGGCCTCTCAGCTGATTTAACAACTGATTGGTTAAGAATCGACTCAACATGATGACGTTTAATGTAAACTTTTGAATGTTTTTGGATTGTGGGGATTTTAACTGGTAACTTTGGCTTATTCTGTTCATAACACATGTTGTGTGGCTCATAGCAACATCTAGAAGTTAGAGAGACTAAATCTGTTCAGATTACGGATCATATACAGTCTGTTGTTAATTAAAGTCAGCAACAGATCGCATGCAGAGCATTTTGAGAGCTACTCTGTCATAATTAAAACAACTGGAGACTGTGTATAAGCTGATGTATGGGTCCGATAACATTTAATTAATTCAGAATCGGACCACAGGGGTTATGTCACTTCCTGTTCAGCCTGAAGGCTGCAGGAATCGGCTGTAAACTGTCCAACTTTACAGCTGCCTATTATTAGGCTCGTTTGAGATGAACTGTGCCTCGCCTGTGAAGTGGATAAGAGCAGGCGGCAGCGGCCGGGGTCGGTGACAAAAATCTGTGGTAAAGTCGGGACAGTTTCCATCCGATTCCTGCAGCCTTCAGGCTGAACAGAGTAGCCCTCAAAATGCTCTGCATGCGATCTGTTGCTGACTTTAATTAACAGACTGTACATGATCCGTAATCTGAACAGATTTAGTCTCTCTGACTTCTAAACGTCACTATCAGCCACACAACATGTGTTATGAACAGAATAAACCGAAGTTAGCAGTTGAAATCCCTCTGATTTAAAAACATTAAAAAGTTTATATAAACAGTCATCATGTTGAGTTGTTTCTGAACCAATCTGCTGTTAAATCAGCTGAAAGGCCAGTAATTTCCCAGCATGCTCTGGGTCTACCTGGGTCTTGCAGTCGGGAAAAAGCAACTGCGCTGCTGGCGTCTCAGAACCGTTTTATAAAGAACGCTTTATCGTTGCCTACGTGTGCATGACATCAGAGCAAGTTTGGATCAAGTCAGACTCAAATCTAACCGCCATGCATTGGTCGGCGATTGCCGATGATTGATTATGCGAAGACCTGGCTCATCTCCAACTAGCCTATTTACAGTCTATGATCTCAAAGTAGTTGCACACCCTTTCCCAACGGTGCCCATTGTTATGAGATTGAACGTGCCCTGGCTCTCACTGTCTCTCTCTCTCTCTCTCTCTCTCTCTCTCTCACTGGGGTCAAAAATCAAGCTGTTCCACTAACTGCTCCCCCTTGAAGCCTGGAGAATTTCCGTTGTGTAAACTGAATTCCAGCGTTTTTTTTGTTGCATTTGTTTTCGTGGTTTCTGTGCTTTTCGTTTTGCATCATTTCTATATTTGTGTATTTGGTTCTGTTGTGTGTATTTGCTAAATGATGCACATGTGTTGGCAAATAAATTAAGATGTTTTCTAAATTTGCTCGAGTTTTGTCTATTTGCTTGTGTTTCATTAAGTTGCAGTGCGTTTGCCCCTGTTGGCCACCATACACATGAATTGCTTCGACTTCCCTTTATTTTACCCTTATTGAACTTAAGTGTCTCATCTGGTTGTTTGTTTGACATGTGGAAATCATTTCAAATCTTGGTAGTGGTTTGTCTGTGATGCTGTAAAATTTAGAGGCTGTCAAGATTTGAGATAAAGTTCATGGAAAGCATTATGCTTTCTGGTGACCCTTGTAAGTGTTTTCCCTGGAGTGGTCATTTGGACTTGGACCACATTCCCTCTTGCAATTTTTTAAAATATTCTTTTTTTCCGTCTTCTTGTATTGTGGTGTGACCTTGAATCTGTGGGCTGAGGTAAACGGAGAGAATAGCAGTTAGCGTGCATTTTTAGGACTTTTAGGATTTACATCTGTATTTGTCTTGCGTGTGTCCTGCCTGACCACCTCCAGAGTTTGTAAACTCATGGTTTTCTAAACTATTATAGGAGATGGAGTGATGTCTATTTTTAAAACGCTAGTGTGAAATGTAGGATTTGCTCAGAGTAATGAATTGATCTTCAAATTCGAGCTTCATTGAGAAAGGATTAGCTCCTCCATGAGGCTAAAACCTCGGTTTTGGTTGAATTTCAACATTTTATCTATTTGGTTTTATTTCTCATTTGTGCTTTAAGTACACACGTCTCCATTTCGTGGCTAAGACAAGGTTTTCATTGAGGGAAACACTGAGGTTTGCCTGGGGAGGACAGTGGAGGGATGTGGGTTCAATGCCCCAGACCTTGCAGTGTGAAAATAGCTCAGCCTTCTAGCTTGTGGTCTGGGTGTAGAATAACTTCAGCAATCATCATAAAAGGTTGCATGTATGAGGAGAAAATGCAATATGTATTTTGACATCTGCAGGTCAGAATCAAATGAAATGGGTGGAAAGAAAACAGTATTAAAAACCCCAGTGACATCACTAACATCAAAGTCCCCCCATAGACACATTTATATTTTAATTGCGTGTGTGTGTGTGTGTGTGTGTGTCCCGTGTTTAATTTAAGCCTAACTTAGTAGGTGGTCCTATGCTAATAAAAGCTTTGGTAAAAGCAATTTTACTCCTAGGATGTGTGGTCAATGTGATTTTCAAAACTAAACGCTGTATTTCTCCCACCAGAGATCTGCAGGAATCAGTCAGCTCCACTCAGTCTGCTCTTTAATTTTGCGCTCCAAGTGACAGGCAAATAAAAAGAATGCCGTCATTGCTTCAGATGTTTGTTCGTAAGTTTGATTACAGGAATGAGAATATAATGGATCGACTGCAAAGAGAGGATAGTTTTAGTTTTATCCTTAGCTACTTATTAGTGGTCAAAGTGGGGCAGATGTTTTCAATAATACAACATAAATGCCAAGCCATAAGGAGGGCTTTTGCCAGGAATCTGTGGGGAAAGTGACTTTTCTTTGCTCCCACTATCGGAGGGATTATGTCTACGGTTTAGCTGACAATTAAGGTGCTCTACGCTATTAAATTACATTTTTTCCCCCACCTATAGATGTATTATTATGAAGTCTCATGTCATGCATTTTTCATGAAGATAGATGACAAAGTTGTCTGTGTGATCTTCAGGTAAAGCACACAGTCAGCAATCTTGTAGGAAAGTTTTGAAACAGATTCCTGGAAAACGTTTTACATGCTAAAAGTTCCTCTCCAAATCTCAAAATTGTGAAACCTGAACTGAAAAAAGGTTATTCTGAATCCTGTAAATGTGAAGTGTAATTACAGGATGTAATTGTATTATCTTATCAAGTAATGCAACGATGAAAAAAGATGAGATTTTTCTAATTACAAATTCATTATTTTTCTACAATTCATATTATAATAATGTTTTATTGTTAGATTGTGACAGTAAATAATTCAGTTATAAGTAAAAAAAAATGAAGAAGTGTTCATGTAACAATTAGTTGTTAAGAAATGTCAATTAAGTTATTTGTTTCCATCTCCTAAAAAAATGAAATGAAGCGCTCAACTCACATTGAAACTGCAGCTTCTTAAATGTGAGGATTTGCAGAGATTTTCTGTGTTTTATATTATTTTAGTTGTTATATCTTAGGGTTTTGGTTAGACAAAATATTACAGTTTGTGGACATAGACATTTTATGAGTGTGAGATGGGCAATTTTCATATTGTTTTATGATTGTTTTACAGATTAATTGAAAAAAAGATCAATCAATGATGAAATTAATAATTGTTTCACACTCACACCCCTAATTAATGCAGGTCAAAAGCAAACGTGTGACACAAAGAAGAAAATAAGCTATTGAACTAAGCTATAAGCACTTTTGTTTTGAATAAATAGGCTACTAAGAACACAAGAATGTAGCCAGTGTTGTGTTTGAACCGAATTCCACACAACATAACCCAATATGATCAACAATGAAGCAGTTATGAAAATCTGCTGCAGCTAACAAGCAAAACTTAATGAACACACTTGATTCAGTGGAGAACTTGTTATCAGCATTCCATGATTGCAAGTCTTAATTACATAACAACGGATTGTTCTCTGGGTGACCCATGTTTTCCTTAGAAGGCTGCTCTACGATGCTGACTTACATACAGTGTAAAGTTCACATACTTGGCCTAATTTTTCAGAATCCAGAACAGAATCCTTGAAAACATACAGCACTATTTCTCTCTTAAATGCATATGGCCTTGTAATGCAGCAGTTCTTTGAGAACGGCACTCTGTGGCTTCTATTTTTAAAAGTCAGCACTGCTTTTGTCTCCGCAGATGGTTACTGCTCACCAGAGTGGGACGGCATTGTTTGTTGGCCTGAAGGGCCCCCAGGAAAGCTTGTATCCACCTCCTGTCCAGAGTACATCCATGACTTCAACCATAAAGGTAAGACTAGCCCTGGATACAGTCAGCATTTGAAATCCTGAAGCTCACTTTCTGCTGGTGAAAAAGCACTAGGCCTTGGGTGCTGCTGTATACTGTAAAATCATAACTTGGGCTCTTTTGCAATTTCTGCAATTATGCAGGTTCAATTAAGAAGCAAGCTCAGGTTGCGTAATTGATTGTGTTGGAAAACAACTAGCTGTAATTAAAGGTAGTCTTTTCTGTTTGATGTCTAGGACTAGCATACCGTCGGTGTGACAACAACGGAACGTGGGAACTGGCCACAACCAACAAGACATGGGCCAATTATAACGAATGTACAAAATTCCTCTACCATTACAACCACAGCCATGAAAAGGTGGGATTTGCCTCATTTGCCTCCTATTTACATGTTCATTGTCACAGATACAGTGTCTTCCTCCACTAGGTTTGTAAATGCATAGAGTCAATTGTCAGGCTATAATGATTGCAGCCATTTAGGCAAAGGTTAAACCTATTTAACCCTTCAATTGCAACTCCTTTTGAAATGTGAAACACACTGTTGACATGCCTTTTTAGTAATATACAGTGCAAATGTAAATATAATCATATTAAATTATATTTCGAGGTAATGTTGGGGAGAGAATGACAGGATGGCAATGTGGTGTCTTTGTGATAAGATGAGGCTGCCATTAACTAAATGTCTGGTCAAAAAAAAATTAAAGGCAGTGTCACATTAGTCTTAATTGCTAATTGCAAACTTTCTAGAAACTATCCTATTCGGAGAAATCTAAGAACTCAGCAATCATCCTTTCTTATGTTGCACCGGAATTGCCCTACGCGTACAAGAAAGATTTGTTGAATTGAATTGAATTGACTTAGCTTAGGCGCCTTTATAGCAAGAGAGGGATACAAAGAAATTTAGACCCAACGACACCATGTACGTCCTGATGTCATGTTGCTTTAATTATATATTCAAACTACAAAAAGTGTCTCCCTACTATTTGAGGTCGTATTCTGTCAAACACCTTTAAATATTTTTTTTTCTCTTTCTTTACACATTTAAATCTTGTAAATGTGTTCAATTAATAAGCACTACATTGTCAAAATTATACGGACAATGAATGCGGAGCTGAACATAACAACCATATGTGACTGATTTTAAAACCCGGCTGAATGAGAGCAGGAAGAATGGGAGACAGATGATTGGTGATAAGACCTGGCTCACAGTTGGCGGCCAACTCATTCCAGCTGTCCTCAAGGTGTTTGATGGGGGTGAGGTCAGCGCTCTGTGCAGGCCAATCCAGAACTTTTCGGTCAAACTCAGATAGTCATTTCTTTATGGACCTTGCTTTGACCCCATTATCACATTAAAACATACTGTGGCCATAAAGATGGAAGTGCACTGTCATTGGAATATCATTATACGCTGCAGCATTTTGAGTACCCTTCAGAACCAAAGTGATTTAATTGTATTTCATTTTGGTTGTTATGATGTAAAAATGATGAAAAAAACAGTTTTTGCATAATTACAGTAGTAGAGCTAATACGGGGATGATCCTTGTATGATCCCTATCCCTAAAGTAGCCATTGTTCCCTTGTTGTGTATTTGTAACATTTTGTAATACAATGGCTGTACATTTCACACAAGCAGTCATTTGCTAAACAAACAACTTCAACACACCAGAATAATAGTGTCTAACCATTCTCCCAGGTTCTTGACACTCCTTACAGTTTCAATATCTCTAACTTTAACATAACTCTTGTGTTTAAAAAAAGAATCTTAAGCCACAAACGTTGAATACAACCTAAACATTATAATTGAGCTTCCATGACATAAAATCCAAACACAACCAGCGTGTAAGAGTCAAAACTCGGATCATAAAAACCATAAGCACTGACATCACTATCACATCACAGCGCATGTTGAGAAAATAGTTTTGTAAACCAAGCACAGCAACCTTTTACTGCTGTCATCCCCATGTGACTGACAAAGATGTGACCATGATTGCAGTTGTTCCTATTGTTTCTTTCTCAATCCCTGCATAAGTGTTGGATGTTAGAGCATAAAAAAGGCAGTGAATACTGGGTATTGTATAAGGATGGAAAACAGCTACAACATGGATATAAATGGAATAATAGCTATTCTCACTCATTGTTGTGTGTATCTGCAAGTTTTTCTTATATAAATAAAATGGCATTATGCGCCATAATGATGCTGACGTGATGTTTTAAGGAATTTCTATGGTACATTTTTTTGAATATAAAAGACTATGGTCTTAAAGCATTTTAATAACCACATATAAAACACTCTATTGCCTTTAAATGAATGAGATGTTTTAGTATATTAGAAGTTTGTGTTAAAAGGCTATGCAGTTTGTAGATTTTGCGCTTTTCCCTTAGGAAAGAAAATAGAGCAATCAGTCAGCAAAAAACAGCGATTTAATTTTTACACTTCAAACATTAGATGTCACACATACAGTACATTTTCCTCTCCCCTGCTTGAATGTGGTGTAGAGGATGTGGGCAAAACCTCATCGTGGTGCCCTTCAGTTTCTTTCTGACTTCAGATGCTTATGTTGACGGGCTCCCGAGGGAGCAGCAACAGATAATTACAAATACATATGCACAAATGAAAGCCCCACATAACACAACTGCCAGACCACCACCACAACTTAGAAACCCATTTTTCTTTTGGCACACAATCCTGATGCTAAATGATAACAGCATTAGAGTTTCTGCTTACATCACTGGGGGCTTTTGGCCCCTTCAGCATGTTGACGCACAGTAGGTCTGGCTATGGCTCTCCTTACAGTGTCCTCTGGCTGCCAGATCACTGCTGGAAGATCAAACTGCCCCACCCAGCCTTTCTCAGCTCCGCCAACCATGTCAAATGCTGTTTCCATCAGTAACTTCTGGGTGCTTGAGACATTTCTGTCACCAGGTGGCAATGCATTTCTAAACACACTGAAGTTAACAAATTTTGAAGTTAAGTTTTTTGGGGGGGAACCTGGTAATACAGTGTGAATGTTGTGAAAACATGCTCTTTGTAATAAAATCACTTGCCTTAAGTAATGTTGTCACTTAAAATTGAACTTGAGTTAATGTTACTAAGCTCTAAGAAAAACCCAGATGCTTAAGTGTAGCAAACCAGATCTCGTAACATCTATCAAAAAATTATGTTATTGTGTGTTTTTCAACTATTTGGTGTTCACAGCTATCCTGTTATATAATATCTCTAGCCATGTATTCACATAAATATGGAAACCTGTGATCTATAACCAATAGTTATTGTTTTACTGTTAACAAACCATTAAATGAAGATGTATAATGTTTACTAATATTTAGCAATGCTATACATTATTTTATTTCATTATTAGTTTAGTGTATTGTAAAATAGTTAGTGTATACATAGGTAGTTAACATTATGTAAATGTTAATCATTGTTTTGTAATGTATGAGTATTATTTGGATGGCTACACATGCAGTTGCAAGTAATGCTTATAATAATTAGTTTATGACTAATAAGTGGTTAATAAAGCATCAAGTAACATGATTTTGCTCTAATTAATTTTTTTGGGTGATCTATAAATGATGATTATTTGATTACTTTTGGACTGATAATAACTAGCTAATAATGTGTATAGACCCTTTACAAAGTATTTGTTAACCATTAACAAGGTATTATATTCTTCAGTTGCAGCTTTATAAAAGCCATCCAAATAATGGTTAGAGACAAAAATGATTTCATTAATTATTTTACAAATAATTTGTTAATACACAATAAATACTTAATATAAAATATAAATTAGTATCTGTGCCACAATAAATGGTAAAACATATATAAACATAAATAATAGCATTACTAATTATTAGTAAACATGATTTATTGTCATTTAATTGTTTGTAAAAAGTCAAATAACTCGATTTGCCATGTATTACTGATGGATATAATCGTGTCATTGTTTTTTGTATAAATCTCAGCAATTTGTGATTCATTTATGTACAAGAATACGAACCAAGTTATCTTTACCATGACTATTTTTTGATATTTGGTTTTTGTAGTTGACACATTCTGTAGTCCCCCTGTCCTGCTTACTGATGCTATTGGTGCTATTATTTTTCTAGTTTGTTTTACACTAAAATGCAGAAATCTAACTGAAATGGGCAGTACATCTAGCAATCCAGTAAATGAAGGATGCTCTTCTCCATTTTAGCCTTTATGCATTTTGATGCCCTTTGGATTATCTAACAGATTACACTCTTCCTACAGGACGTCTTTCACCGTCTCTATCTCATCTACACAGTCGGGTATTCCATCTCTCTGGGATCACTCATGGTGGCCGTGGTCATCTTGGGATATTTCCGGTGAGTCGATGCTGTTCGTCCAGTCAATCTTCTCAACTACTGATGTTCCCAAAAGAGGGATTTAGACAGAGGGATAGAAATTTAGGTTAGAAGAGATCAAAACTGAGTGTTGGCATGATGCCACAATAAAGATCAATTTCATACTATGTAATCAGTGGCAAACATACTGTACAGTGTAGCAGAAAGCATTTTAATTTCATGATGGCTCAATGGCTTTATCATGAAATCATGCAAGCATGCAATGCAAGATATTCTGTGTCACGGCAACAACATGAAGCATGCAAACTGAATCAAACTTTACCTTTGACTTTTATTTTGACTTTTAACAGATTATGATATGTCTACCTTTGAGGAGGAGTGTGCCTCCAGGCTGGCAGTATTGCATGCTCCATTATCTGACATTTAGGTTCTTTGTTATTTTCATGCTGATTTCAGGTTTAGATCATAGACTGTACTTTATATGAAGATGACAAACAACCAAAGCTTGGAGATTGATTTTGGTATTCTACAAAGCTAACAAAGATTACAGTTCTTAAATCACAAAGTGTGTGCTTCTTTCCCCTTACCCCATGAAACATATAAAGATAATAAAAGAAGTTGATAAAAGATCTGAAGAATTGTAAAAGTTATTGTATTTGAACAGCTTTGCTCCTCACTGTAGGACTGTAAGAGATAAAAAGGATTAACCACAGATGCTGTATTAATATCACCATAACCTTACCTCCCTTGCCTTAGTGGCAACCATGCTGCACTGAAGAAAAACACTAAACAAGGTTGAATTCTTTTTTGTACGGCAACAGCTTTTTTTCCACAGCCAATTAATGCAGCGCACATTTGTCATTATTTGCTTATTTTTTTGGCATGGATAGTATCAGGAATCGATGTGAAGGTTGTGTTTACCAATGTTCCCAACAGTGTGACCAAACAGGCCGGCAGTCAGGCAGGTTTAGGAACGCTCCCAACTGGCAGCAGGAAATCTATGGACCAAATGAGTTTAATAAGTTATCCCAGGGGCCCATCTGACATTCTGGCTCTGCACTCCGGAGCACTCCATCCATGTCTTCCCTTCAACATGGCAGCTTTTAGACAGGAGAGCTTGTAAATGTTTTCCAGGGAGAGAAAAGGGATATTTCACATTAGCAGTTGTGTTCAGAATGTTTCACCAGGGACACGTACGCTAGATTAGTTTTCCACTTACTGTAAATCAATAGATCTCTTTGGGTAGCTTGTCAAATATTCAGCTTATTAATGAGGCTCTGGAAGAAACATTGTTAATAATAGATAGCGGTAGCATCATTTCAAGTAATCAGATTGTTTTTACTTTGGACTTCAGAATATTGTGGTTCAAGTTGGCTCTTGGAAATAAAAATAAAAATAAAAAATAATGAACATTCAGTTAAATTCTCATTGGCAATTAGTATTTGACTTTGTAATGTTACGGCTATTGATCCAGCAACCTTATTTTAATACTGGAGCATCACCTCAAAGGCTGACTTTACAGTAAATGCTCAGACAGGATGTTTTGTATGAAACTTTTGACAGATAAACTTGTGCTTGTCTGAAAGTAAATTTGCATGCTTTTCTCCACACATGCTTGCAATTTTGTTTTTACAGCTCACTTTGAGCCAAGCAATTCAATATTTGTGCTTTTCAAGCCCTTAAATCTCAAGAATGTGTTATAGTCAGCGTAGAATTCAGCTGGCTCTAATTCTAATGAGTTCTAATGAGTTTTATTTGTGTGTGTGTGTGTGTGTGTATGTGTCTGTTTGTGTGAGAAAGTACTTACACACACTTAAATGAAGGATTGCGAGACCACACACACACACACACACACACACACACACACACACACACACACACACACCACACTTATGTAAATGGACACAATTTTCGACAGATATATCTTTTGACCATGCCGCTCTGTTTGTTTTCTCCATAGACGATTGCACTGCACCAGGAACTACATCCACATGCACCTATTTGTGTCCTACATGCTAAGAGCTATCAGTATTTTTGTCAAAGATGTTGTGCTCTACTCTGGATCGGCCTTAGAGAACATGGAAAGAGCCACAGTGGAAGACCTCAAGTCCATCACTGAGGCTCCGCCAGCCAACAAAACACAGTTTGTAAGTACACCAACTTACTGTAACACACAAATTTGTCTTGAAAATGATTAACTTGCTTTAACAAGTAATAGTATTTATGGTAGGATTCTGATATAGGCTACAGTATAATAACCAATATAACCATAAAAGATGTTCTGTTTTTTTTTCTAAACAATGCCACAACATCCTTGTTTGATTGTCTTTCATGTGCAGATAAGTTGTCTTGTATGTACTGTAGATGGGTGTTTTGCTTCCAAAGACAAAGTGACATTTTGCAAAGTCTTTCCTGCTTTTCCAGTGCTGGAGCATATAAACTGCACTGTTTGTAACCATGCCAAGCTTTTACTAGGCCAGTACTTGGCTTTCCCGTTCAGAGTCAAGTTTAAAAAAGGGGTAAAGACTGGGTACTTTTCATGCATGCTTTAATATGCAAACAAACAATTTGCGCAATAAATTTAATGGACACATACCCTGTGGCTCTCCAAATTGAGTTATACTGGATTAAAACTGCTTCATTAAAATAGGTGGCATACTCCTTGACACAATGACGGACACAGATGTTTTGGGCTAAATCCTAAAAGTACTGTACATATGTCAATACAAATGTGAAGTGTAAATGTAAATCTACATCAAAATTACCAGGTAAGAGCTGGCTTTTTCAAAGATTTTAATCAGTGTTTGGTGCTAAGATTAGGTTTTCATTATTTACTTCTCAATTGCACATTTCATTTAATGTGCTGACTTCGACTGCATACTCCTAATTATTTGATCAACCTTCCTACGCATCTGTCTTTTAGGTTGCGGTTTATTATAGCTGGTCCACAGCACAGGGTTTGCAACAAAGCTTCACTGGCAAGATCTCAATAATCAGTAGCTTTATAAATCACAGACCTGTGTCTCCCCATGGCAAAAAAGCCCTGCTGTGGCCCAGCAGAGCTTGTTAGAATTCAGCTGATGAGAAAAGATAGAGATGACAATTATAAGACTGGTAATCAGTACAGAGGAATTGGCTTCTAATAATCTTGACGTGACAATACAATAGCAACCACTGAAGCTGGACAACAGTCTGGAGGTTGACTTTAACTGGAGCTGAATTGATCGCTGACTAGATCAGCATGTGCTCCTGTGACGTGTGTACGTCACAGTGTGTCATTTGTTTTGGTGGGGGGGGTTTCCTTATTCGAATCCAGGTGCTAAGGGCAGAGGGATTGTGGATATAGGACTATATACACATTTACATGACTTAACCTCTGTTCAAACCGAAATAATCTTTAATGAGGTCAAAATGCCACTTGTAATCTGTATAAAAGGCAGAGTTCCAGGATATCAAACCTGGGCATTAATTAATTAATTAATTATCAATTAATGTATTTATGTGTTGTTGTTTGTTTAATGACTTGTATGATGTGTCCCCCAATTTTCATTGATCTTCATAGTATATCAGCTTGTTTCAAGGGAAATTTAAATGGTCCAAAAAACTTTCACACACAAAGAGCTGCAGCTCTGTTTTTCAATAACATCTGCCCTAATTACTGAGTTCACTTGGCCTATACATGGTGGTTATATCTATTGTCTTACCCTTATTACATATTTATAATGTTGAAGGTTGACACATTCATATCATATCACTTATGACAGAAAGCATCCAATTGTTATTATAATTTTTCTTTTCTTTTTCTTTTCTTTTTAAACGCACTAACTGACAGCTGGAAATAATTGTGTCCATGTGTTACACCAAGAAAACTCCCATGGTTTCAACAACTGCATATTGTGGATTTAAAAACCGAAAAAGTTCTATTACTTTCAATTTCAGTAATTATACTTTCAAACAAAAAGCTTAGAATAAATCTTGGCCTTACACAAGTGTAGATAATGAGTCAATATGTCTAGGATCAAGACACTATCAGAGAGAAATACCCAAATGTGAATAACAAAGGCGCCAATGCCGTTTAATGTGTAAATCTTTGGGTGTGTATGCTGATGGCTGATGGCTGATGGCTGACTGTCAAGTGAGCCAAGATAAATGTTTTATCTCAAAGCAAATGCATTATGTCCATTCACTATATGTTCTGGCTTCATTTGTGGACTATATGCAATAAAAGCACTTTTATTAAAGATATTCACAGTTTTTTTCTTTCTTTAAAATAAATAGGCTGTATCAGCCCCCTCAAATGTTGTAATTGTTTATTTTTAAAAATTGGAATTTAACTTACTTGCTACATGACTTAATAAAAAAGAACATTTTTAAATTACATTCTTTAAATGCATTTTTCCATATACAAGCACATGCAAGTCAGTACAATAAAAGCTAGTCCTTACACTGGCTTTGTTTACGCACAGCAAAAAAATGCTTCTTTATAATTCTGATTATGGAAATACTTAATTTCCCTAATTTATACATGTTGCAGCCCTGGCTGAAATCTGGCTCCTTTTAAAGTGCCAGAGTCTCTCTGTTGGTCACACTTGAGACCATTTCACACATGTACTGCAACCCTGAACTTATCCAGACATTACCTGGAGGCGCTGTATGTGAGAATGCAAATGTCCAGCAAAAGTTGGACCGGACATTAAATGGTCTTTACCCTGCCATCTCCCGAGTACAAAGTCTTTCCTCCCTGAAATATGATTGCTCCCCCCCTTTCAAATCAATTTTTTTCCAATCAAAGTGATTTTTTCTCTCATTCAGTCATGACTTTGTGCCGACTGTCTCTAGCAAACATAACGTTCAGTATCAGAACTGAGGTTTTCAGTGGGGAAGAAGTGGAGTGCTGTAACATGAATTAATACATCACTACAAGCAGCAGCACTCCAAAGTTTGTAGATCCTGTTTTGTCATCCCCTTCAATCTGAAGTTTTGGTCTTTTTTCCTCTTCCTCTCAATAGTATTTTGAAAAATAAATTATTTAACACGCAGGAAGCCAGTACAAAGTAATATATGTAATCTTCTTTCATGTTATGTTTCTAGCAGCAGCACCTGCAGCTGCAGCTGTCTGCAGACTGTATTATATTTAAAAAAGTATTAAGAAAGTGTAACTTTTTGTCAGTGTGAGTAGTAATTTAATCTGTTCTCATTGCATGTTGTTTGTGAATAGATCGGCTGCAAGGTGGTTGTGACCTTGTTCTTGTACTTTCTGGCGACCAACTACTACTGGATCCTTGTTGAGGGTCTGTACCTCCACAGCCTCATCTTCATGACCTTCTTCTCAGACAGAAAGTATTTATGGGGATTTACTCTGATTGGATGGGGTGAGTTCTGCTTCATTTACATTTTACGTGCACAAACTGTGATTGCAATATAATTAGTGGGCTTGGCATGCAAATTAAATTAAATATGTGAAGTTTCTTTTTTTTTTTGATGGTCTAATTAGTCATTTTCAAAACAAAAACCAAGGGGGGCCGCTGTCAAATCCCAGAGATCCTGATATTGTATTAATAGGTAGGTAAGGACAATAAAACCGCATGAATATGGGCTTTACAGTTCCTGCATTGTACACACTGTGCGTATAAGTTACATAAGCACAGCGCATACAATGTGGATGCTGTGCTACCCAGGTTCGGCCCATATGTGTAACCTTCTTATGGAACCTTTTTCATTTTCTTATACTGATGCCAATTTTATCACCACATTTGAATGTGTTATTCTGGTTTTTTTTCAGGAGTACCAGCTATGGTTGTGACAGTTTGGGCAACTATGAGAGCCACGTTTGCAGACACAGAGTAAGTGATTTGCATAAATAAAATACACATTAGTCTTGGTGAACTTGAATATAGATAAAGTACATTTAGCGTCAGTATATTTATTTGCTGACCAGATGTTGTATCTTTTTTTTGTTGTCTCCTTCATCAAATATACAGTACATATCCAAACTAGGCTACAGCAGCATTTCAAACAGACTGAATTTTCAAGGTAACAAGTCGAAAAAATATCAGACCAAATATGCCACAACCTTCTTTAGTAAAAGGCTTGAGGACAGGTATGAAAGTCAAGAAGAATTAAAGTGGATTCACCATCAGAGAAAACTGCCTCTTACCAACTAGGCTGGCCTTCAACTCCATCTTACTGGCCCTATTTGTAGTCACAGTCAAACATTGAGGACTCTGGAGCTGAGAGCTTATGGCTAAGCTGCTATCCAATAGCTGTCCAGTGAAACTAAACCACATATTCCACTTCTCAGTCAGCAGGAGAGCAGCTTCAAGAATGATAGTAACTACAGCTCGGGAATGTACATGCAGCAGTTAGAAGTAATGGTAGGCATTCTGCCCAAAAATCAAATATATAACATATATAATATATTTAACGTAAATGCCACACTGGTTAATACGGACCCACTATCAATGCTTTTTGTCAACAAATCTATGAATTTTGCCCCTAACGTCCACTTAAATATGGAGAGAGAAAAAACAGTGAAGATAACCTCAGTGTCATAATTGGTAGCTAAAGCCCTAGTTAATGAAACGTGACGGTGTGGCCAAGTGAACTGTTTTGATACCAACTAAAAAAAAGGCACAGTATTTGGATTTCAATGCCTTGGCTCAAACTAAACAAGTATTTTCAGAACTGTGAAGATGTTAAGCCAAGGAGTAATGGATCAATTCAGTAGGTTGGAAATATATCTCTCTATCTTATAATTCATATCTCAATGGTTTTGTTACCTGTCAGTTCAACATGAGAGAGTCTTGTCTAAATCTCTATCTTTATCTTAAAAGATTTTGTGAAATGGTGTTAGGGATACACCCTAGGGATCCTGGATCATCACACCTTGCAGTTTGATCCCTACTTATCCCTTGCTGATCCCTGCTATGTTGTTGTTTATCTTTTGCAGGTGTTGGGACTTAAGTGCGGGCAATTTGAAATGGATATATCAAGTGCCTATCCTCGCAGCTATAGTGGTGAGTACATGCTCACTGCTTTCACTTTCCCCCTGCTGAGTAAGAGTGTTTCACTGCACCTGTGGCATTACAGTTTTTGGAGAACAGCTTATTATGTTGGCAATTACATTTCTTGATTCCATGTTTCTATTTTGTCTTCAGGTTAATTTTATGTTATTTCTGAACATCATCAGAGTCTTGGCAACTAAACTACGAGAAACAAATGCTGGAAGGTGTGACACAAGACAACAGTACAGGTACTGAGTTACTAGCATTTAGCAAAGTTCTTATCTATATAATTAATTTCTGAACCTCACAAGACCATCTGCTCTTATTGATCTATTCCTCAGTGGTCTTCAAATCAACTGGTTTTAGAAGTCCCAAAGTCAAGATATGAACAGTGGGGTGATCAGGCTTTTGCAATTGCTGCCCAGGGACTCTAGAACAAGTTACCCAACAGACAACAGTTTTGTTGTCATTACTTAAAATTCCTCGTGGTGGCAACAGAAACTATACACTATAGATTTAATAGATTGTTTAGTCTCTAACATTTTGAAAAAATTGTGAAAAATGCTCATCACCATATCCAAGATAACTTTTTCGAGTAGCTATTTCCCTCCAACTAACAGACGGAAACTAAGATGTTCATTTTAGAATGATTAGAAAAACACTTTTAAGAATCTGGAAACAGACCATGTTTTACAGTTTTTACTTAAACCTTCTTTTGAATGACTACAAAGTATTGTTTTCAGTCACTGCTTTAGCTCTATAATGTGCAGACAGTATAGGAAACTAGTATTTGTTAATTTATGAATATTATGGTTTCCATTACAGAAAACTGTTGAAGTCCACATTGGTGCTGATGCCACTCTTTGGTGTTCACTACATCATATTCCATGCCATGCCGTATACAGAGGTGTCTGGAGTTCCATGGCTGATACAGATGCACTATGAGATGCTGTTCAACTCTTTCCAGGTAAAGCTGCTGTGGTACAAATGTCAGAAATGCTAATTACTCTCTAAAGGTCCCAATAAATATTAATGTATGCTTTCAATTTGAACAAATCTGATTATATTTCTTGATCAATCAAGTC
This sequence comes from Etheostoma spectabile, assembly GCF_008692095.1. NCBI lineage: Eukaryota > Metazoa > Chordata > Actinopteri > Perciformes > Percidae > Etheostoma > Etheostoma spectabile. The sequence goes on along the minus strand of NC_045744.1, from coordinate 10,564,767 downwards.
TTAAAGTGAATGTGTCATTATCACCAAAAAGAAATTTCGGAAAATACTGAAAGAGATCAGTTACATAACGTCCAATAGTTGCTTAGTGTCTGGGTATTTGGTTGTGGTTAGATCATAATTAAGATAAAGAGGAAGGGAGGGGTGGCTGATGATTTAAAATACTAAATATCAAATTATGCAGCTAAAAGTTTATATTAAGTGCACACGTAAAAGACAGCTGGTCTGAATTTGTTCTATATTCTTTTCCAGGGATTCTTAGTTGCAATAATATACTGCTTTTGCAATGGGGAGGTAAGTACTCATTTTTTTTTCTTCATTTTACACCACAAATCCTGCATGGTATTTAAGCTCTTACATGGCTAAATTACTTCTTCACCTCAAAGGTCCAAGCTGAGATTAAAAAGTCCTGGAGCAGGAGGACTCTGGCCCTGGACTTCAAAAGAAAAGCTCGGAGCGGCAGCAACACTTACAGCTATGGGCCTATGGTATCAAACACCAGTGTTACCAATGTCACTGCCAGAGGGCCGCTGGCCCTCCACCTCACCACAAGGCTGGGACCAGTGCCTGTGAACGGACACAGGAACCTCCCCGGGTACGTGAAGAACGGCTCTGTCTCTGAGAACTCTATACCCTCCTCGGGACAGGAGCTTCACATTCCTGATGAGGACCATTCAGCTCATTCACGGCCCTGCGAGAAGGAGAAACCCTCACCTGTGGTGGAGGAGGAGAGGGAGACAGTCATGTGACCTCCAGGCCGCTGTGTTTAGGGATGAAAACTGAAAAACAAAACCAATCATGAAACAATCTCAGGGCCGTCTGAAGGGAACGGCTGCATGCATTAACACTGCCAGTTTTTTTCTCCTGTGAATCAAGCCAGAATATTGCCGACAGATGAGGCTCACGGCAAAAGGGTGTGTCACTTTTGTGAGCTGGGCCACCTTTATTTGAGAAATGATGACCCTCATTGTTGTGGAAAAACACTCTCTCTTTCACCAAACACCTGCCACAGTGAATGTGTAAAAGGATAAAAACAGACTGCCGTTTTTTTGTATTTCTTTTCCACTGCCATAACTGTTACGTTGTTTTCTGTTTGCTTCTTTTTTATGCACCGCTTTTGTGCATAAATCATGGGGTTAGGTACAGTAGTTGCAAGGAACAGCCTTAATTATCTCCTATGTAAAGCCAGGTGGATTCTGAGTGCACTTAGTCACACATGTGTGGGCAATGTAATCAGCAAGTATTTGGATTAAGTCAGCGTGAGTAGACTAATTCTAGGCTCATGTTTAAAAAAAATGTAATGCTACTATTTTGGGGCATCTGTTCATGCTTTCTGGCATGGCATCTCATTTGTTCTACATTGACTTAAATCCACTTCAGTGTAAAAGGGAAGGTACTCAGGTAATTGAAGTCCTCATTTGTTGCACACCAGGTTTTTTATTATACTTTTAAAGTGGTGTTTTAGCATGGTCAGCATTTCTCTGAGGGTGTTGATATGTAATATAAGTCTATGTTAAATATTCTTTTTTCAAAATGTTGTACAGTTTCTGCTTTAGAAAAAAAAACAGTATCCATCTCTCAAATTACTACAGATTTCAAAGAGTTCAAATGAATGTTTCCTTTTCAAATTTTCTCAAAAAATATCCCCTCTCTCTCTCTCTCTCTCTCTCTCTCTCTATCTCTCTTGCACGCACGCACACATACACACACAAATGCTGCCAAAAGTAAGAATATCTTTTGGAGACTGTCTCTTTCTTTGGGTTCAGTGTTAGTTGAGCTTAAGAAGAAATGTATGGAAATCTGACAAAACCTGTATCATATGTTCCCACAGTCAAGTTTATAAAGTATGAGAACCCAGTTAAAAACACAGGGTGCAGGAAATGGTCATATATTCCAGTGGAATGTTAATTAAATGAGGATTCCAAGAAAATCTCATATTCCATTGAAACTCCAAGGGTGACATTTGTGGAAGATATGAAGAAAAACCCAGACATGAACAACACAGTAATTCTTTCAGATGGTTATGCTGCTTTTTGATGTGTATATACAAGTCATAATGTTTACAAAGATCAGAAATACATTCTAATCAAGAGCTAATAGTGTTCATTTGTACGAATATGTTATAATGCTGTTTCAATGTTTTGTTTTTTTCATGTAATTGTGTATGGAATATTTGGTAATGTATATAGTCCAAAATAAAACTGGTGAATATATTTACAGATGACAGAGGGCTTTCAAACTAGCATTTAATGAAGCCTTCCACAACATATTTTAAAGTATCATCTGATATATCAAAGAGAAAATGCTTAAAATCCTGCCAGAGAAAATGTTATTGCAGCATTTTTTTTATATTTTCATCTACCATCTTGTTTACAGTGACCAAAAATTCTTAAAGTTGCAGTAAAACTCTCTTACCAAACAAAAAAGTATTTGCTACTGGTGTAGTTAGTGTAGGGAAATGTCAAGATAAAAGTGTTGAAATAGTGCACCGACACATATCAAAGTTTCTTTAGAAATGCAGCAGTGAGGCAAATGAGAAAACTATTCACACACTCAATGGAGACCATTCATATCAAAGGCACTTTTGTTGCTCTACTTGGATTTCTGATCTGAAGTGCTAAAATAGTAGCTATTTGGTTTGGACTAATATTTCTGATAGAATTGTGATTTAGATCCAAGTCAGCTAAATGTAGATTTACCTCACATTAATTTCAATAAGTGACCAAAGTGAATAATTGTAGTGTGGTGTAGCAGTGTTATCCCCCATTCATTTGCTCTCTTATCCCATCTGCTGTTGTGTTCCTTTGGGGACTTCACTCTGACCAAATTATGCTCCCAATACCCTGATAGCCAGTTCTTCTCCATCTGATGCTAGATCCATTGAGGTGTATGCTTTGACTCAGTTTTGAAAGGTTAAAGCCTGGTCTGTTCCAGTTTGTACTGCCTACAAGTCCAGCAAATGTATACAGATAGCACTAACGTTTCTGTCTTTATATATATAGATGTAGACAACTTTACAAACTCTCCACAGCTTTTCCATTTAGTAGATGTTTAAAGGATAATGCTGGTAACGTCCTCTTTGTTTCTTATCGTCAACAAATCCCATGATCCCAAATACCAAAACAAACAATAAACTGACTTGTGTGCCATATGCCTCTATTGTGGCGCAAAAACTATTAAATACAATTTAATACAATAAGAAGTGGGCACTGTAGTTTATTTTGAATCAATCTTACAAACACCTGGGTCCTGGGTGCCAAACGGGTAATAATCAGCAGCTGCAAATAGTCCCCAACAGATGTGCAGTTCATGTTTGAGTGACGTTTGCTAAATGCTACAGTGCTCTGGTGTTTATTCAAAATATGTAGGCTTTAAAAAAAAATGAACATATTAACAATAACATATTTGAACTTGTTTTTTAAGATTTGGAAAAAAATGAGTTTTCAAATAAGAGAAAAAGGCAGTTGACTGATACGGTTGTTAAAATTCAATCTGGCTTTCCACTAATTCACACTGGTCAGGTAAACGTGTCACGTTTGTGTAAGACAGTTTTTTTTTTTTTTTCTAAAAAGGTGACTGGTAACAGAACATCAAAAACTTTTTTTAATTACATGGAAAATTGTATTTGAGCACTTTACTACTCTATAATACAGTATTTTGTTCTGATTGTAATGTAAAATGATTGTGTTTTGAAATCAAGTGTACAAAAGGCCAATAATCATAGAGCTAATATTGTAATTCATTGTTTTGAAATACCTCTCATAGAAGTATACAATGTGTGTGGTTGTCGTTTATTATTTATCTAGTGCCGAAATGTACTCAGTGGAGTCAGCATTGGTCTTCATGCTTTAGACATAGTATGTGGGCAGTGTTTGCCTTCTCATCACTCTATAGTGATTTAGGCACGTTGTAGATAGCAGTGTAAACCTGGAATAACATGGAATATGTGTTTGGTCTCTAGTGTTCATCAGTGAATTGTGAATAAGACAATAAATCTGTAATTTTACTGTACTGTGATTGTCTTGCAACTTTCATGATCCTGAAGTAGACAAATGCATGTTCTTATATATAAGCTTTTTGTTTATTTCAAATATAATTTACAAATTCATTTTAGAAAAAAAAGGTGCTTGCAGTGAAAAATATGAAATTATCTTTTTCAGTGTTTGTCCATGAAGGCAGAGTTCACTTCTGGGCTTTCTTTGCTCCCCCTTTAGCTCCTCCTTTGCCTCCTTTGTCTCCTTTGCCTCCTCTTTCCACTTGCTCTCCCTTTGCTCCAGATTTCTTCCCTTTTCCGTCACCAGCATCTTTCTTGGATGCTCCCTTTTCACCTTTTTCACCCTTCTTTGTTGACGCATTCTTTTCATCTCCTTTTCCTTCTTTGGCATCCTTGCTCACTTTCTTGCCCTCTTTGGTCTTCTTCTCTCCTTTATCAGCATCCACTTTCCCAGAGACTGTTGTCACCTCTTCTTTAACTTCTGCTTTTGCAGCTGCAAGACAAAAAGAAAAAAAAGGTTAAAGGCTTCATTGCAGCATGAAGTATCATCAGGGTCCTGTCTGTATTGCTAATTGGAAGGGAGAATTTAAATCCAACAGAATGTTGGACGAAGCATGTAACTGTAGTGGATGGCTTCGAATGACGACCGAAACGCTTGTCTTTTACTAAGAACATTTATTGTTCTCTATGCTGCAGTTTATACAAGAAACGAACAGTTTAGGCCTGGCGGACACGGATCACATCTAGCATCTCACGTTCATTTTCAAAAACTAGCAGAATCCACACACAAATTCCGTGTAGGCTACTTCAAATAAAAGCATTTCCGTGACGTTCTTCAGTATAAACACATAAGTTTTGTACCTTTTTAAGTATCAGCTGTACTATATTTTAACATTTCCTTTTCCGTTTAAACTAACATTTCACAAAATCCTCCCGCCCCAAAGAACTGTTGTTCATTACTATTCAGCCTATCACCTAATTAATCTCTAAAAGGGGAAATCAAAATGAAAAGGGCTCTTTAAAAAACTTCCGGTAGAAGTACGAACAGTGCAGGAACGAACAAGCCCATCTTTTCCCCGGGAAAATAGTTTGTTACCCTTTCCCTTTTTTCCCAGGTCTGCCTGGGGCGTTTTTCCCTCCCGATCAAATGACCTCCCCCCCCTTTAAAGCACGGGGGGTTGGGGGGTTTTTGGGTCCCCCCCCCCACTTGTGAGTTTGATTTCAAGTTCAAAAGTAGTCCTTTCCCCAATCTTTTCCCAAAAAGGGGGGGGTTTTAGTCTCTGTCTGTATCTCCATCTTTTAAAAAAAGGTCTTCTCGGACTAACTTTGGTTGCTTGAGTGGGGAAGCATATTTTTTGGGTGGTAATGAAGTCAGGGTTTTTCCCCCCAACTAAAAATGAGAAGGGGGGGAGTGGCGGGGGCTTGATGCATCCCTGTCCACATAAAAGAGGCCGGGAAATTCAGCACAGCCCTAAACTCTGCAAGCATGGTTTTTGGCTCCCCCAAAGTTTAATGAAGCCCTCCCCGGGAACCCTTTTTAGAAATTTTTTTACAGTCTTACAAGCCTCTCCCAGAAGGCCCCCCCAAAGCAGCTCGCCCCGGCAATACTTCCGGGGATCCCCTTTTTCGTAAACACTCTGTAAGCTCTGATTTTCCCTTTAAAGACCTTCATAGTTGTTTTTGGCCCGTTTTTGCTTCTTGAAGTTTAGCATTTTCTATAAATAACTTTACATAGCCTCTTTTTGCAATAAAACTCTTTAACCCCAGGGGTTTTCCCGGGGGGAAATTTCCCGTTTTTCCTTTCATGTTCTTTTTTTTACCCAAAATAAATTATTTTTCCACCCAACGCTCTTTTCCAAGTACAAATCTCTACTTTCATTTAAATTTTGGGGGGGTTTTTTTCAAATTTTTTTAGCATTTGGAGAAAAACTTGAAAATGGTTTTTTAAAAATTTTGAGTAAAAATTTTACATATTCCATCTTGGGGTTATCCATCACAGCATTTCCCTTAAATTTTTGTCTAAATGATTCCTAATTTCTGCTTTTCAAAATCCAAAAATTTGGTAAATTTTCCCCAAAAATTTGGTTTTTTTGATAAAAATTTAAAAAAAAACTAAAAAAGTTAAGTAAAAAAAACAACAACTGAAAAAACGTTTTAAAAAAGCACAAAAGTTTTTTAAAAAAAAGGGACAAAAGCGAAAAAAGTTTAAAAAAATCGAAAAAAAAAGCATCAAAAGGCTTTATTTTATTTTTTATGGGAAACAACCAAAGGGGGGAAAAATTAAAAAAAACTTCAGTAATCTGATCTGAACTAATTAAAATGACTGCCCCTATCACGCAAAAAGTGGGAAAAGGGGGATGTTTCCTTTTAGGGTGACCACTTGATCTGGGCATAAAGGGGCCTGCAAAAACTACCCCGTAACCCTTTAAATGGGGGGGCTCTGACCTTTTCTCTGGGGAAAGGAGCTGTTAAAATTTCTGGGCTGGCCACTTTTTGTCTCCGGCAAAAGTTACCAAATTGTAACACCACCCGCTTGACTAGCTGTCTACCCCTTAAAACCCAGAATCTCTCCTCATTGCACTAGAGTATCTCTGACACCGGAATGCATCACTCTCTCATGACAGGACTGAACTGTTAACTCAGAGTATCTGTGCTTTGTAGGCAGTACCCATGGGTGTTGTTCCCTGTAACTAATATTAGAATGCTGCAACCTGCCTCCCACACAAATGAGACCATTTTCATCCAAAAAAGGTTTCAGGTCTTTGATTTTTGAATCTCTTCTCAGGTTTTGTCCCTCTTTTAGCTGACAGATTTCCTGGCTAAAACTATGCCCTTGTGTCATCTTCACCCAATACACTTCTGCTGCAGTAAGCTCCTCAGAAGTGAGTTCTCCCTGAATCCTTTGACCAGAACGTGCATTAGCTAAAAACCTTTTCACCATGCAGTTATTCTCAACACTGTTTTTAACCTGCGTACTTCTCTAGGTCTAATAGTGGCTCTGCTTGTTCAGTGCTGGTAAGCTGCACTACAACCTGAAACTTAGACCTAAGCTCAGTGTTAACTTCATCTAAGCCACATTCCTCATCAATGTTCTTTGCTTCATCAGCCGATGACAGGGAAGTGGGTCCCTTCCACCACAGCTGCTCTTGGATGAGGTTCTCAACACTCTGGCCTCTTGTGGGTAAGTCAGCAGGATTAGTTTTGCCACTGCAGTGGGACCAAAGTTCTGGATTACTGAGACCTTGAATTTCAGTCACTCTGTTTGCCACAAATGGCTTCCACCTATGTGCTGTGCTACGTATCCAATGAAATACAATCTTGGAATCAGTCCACATATTAAGCTGATTTCTTTCCATGTTCAATGGCTTGAGAAGGTTGTTCCCTAATCTTGCTCCAATCAGGGCACCCATGAGCTCCAAGCGTGGCAAGGTCATTTTCTTTAGTGGGGCCACCTTTGACTTTGATGCCACAAAACTGGTGACAACTTGTCCTTCCTCGTTCTCTCCTTGCAGATAGGCAACTGCACTGTATGCCTTTTCACTGGCATCACAGTAGACATGCAACTTGGATGTCGGTGAGTTGGGCTGTATTTTAACTTGGTACCATCTTGGAATTGTAACCAAGTGGAGCTGAGGCAGCTCTGCACACCACTGATCCCATTTTTCAGCTAGGTCTGGGGGTAACTGTTCATCCCAATCAATTCCCCTTTCCCATAGTTCTTGAAAAAGGCATTTTACCCGTATGGTAAATGGGGTGAGAAACCCGATGGGGTCAAAGATGCGAGCTGATGTCTTTAATACACTTCTCTTTGTGTTTTCCTTGCCCTTTAAGATGTCCAGCAGTCCTTTCAGATCAAACACAAAGTCATCATTTTCAGATCTCCAGACTAATCCTAACACCTTCAGTACATTTCCACAAGTGCCGGTTTCTGGTGTGGGCTCTAGTCCACTTTCTGTCCACTTAGCCCTCAGTTCTGGCGAGTTTGTTACCCATTTGCACAAATTCATGCTGGCATGGGACAGAATCTCCTTTGCTGTTGTGGTGACTGAAAAGGCCTTTTCCACACTGTCTGAGCTGGAGATGAAATCATCTACATAGAGAGACTCATTTAGTGCCTTCACAGCTGTAGGTTGCTCAGTTTCGTACTGCTTGATATGTTGTCTTATGGTTGCCGCTATAGTCTAGTAGCCAGCCCATAGAGCCCATTGTGAACCCGGAAATGTTGAGTACACCAAGTTTTATTGCAGAAATGTGAAGTATGGGTCCCCAGTATACAGAAAATGACGGATGCAATTTGCATATGTTGAGCAATTTGCATAGTTAGCATAATTAGCATTAGTAGCTTAATCGTCCAGTTTGACCACATATTTTGCACTGTATGGCCATTTCTACAATATGTAAGTGGTTTTAGAGGATGCTGATTTCTTTTCTGGCATTTTGAGATTTCAAAGAACTAATTTAGGACTTATTGTGATTTATTTAGGTAAGTTCCAATTACTTTCAGGCGTAATTATAGGTTATTTTTATGTTAAACACAATCTTACATTTCAGAATTAGCAGAATTGGCCAGATCGACACTAGATTTTGCACTGTGCCATCAGTTTCTACAATATTGGAATGATTTAAGAGGTTTAAGAGGACGTTAAATTCAATTCTGGCACTTTCAGACTTCAAAATGGTAATTCTATAACAAATTTGGATTCATTTAGACACATTTTTTATTAACTCAGGACGTTTAGGTTATTTTCATGGTAAACACTATAACCTTACATTTCAACTCTTGCTCTTTGATGTGAATGTTGATGACCTAAATTTGTTGACATTTTTTGAGGTTAGGTCATGTTTTCCTGCAAATAAGATGTGGCAGCTAGCTGTTGTAGTTGTAATAAGTATGTAGTAAAGCAAGGGAGCATAGTCTAGTTTTAAAGTAGTTGAAACATTTTTTATTATGGAAAACGTAATCATTAAAGAAAGTAGTTTCACCAAATAGCATATCATCCTTAAACAGAACGCCGCCGTTATTAGCTCATAGCCATATCGAACAAGCTAATCACAAACCACCAAAACTTTAAGGAACAATAATTTTTGGTACAACATAACTTAAGTTGTGTGCTCTGCAACAGAGCTTGTTGGTAAACGATCTGTCCTGCGCATGTGCAAGATGTTCACGCATGCACAGATGATACCATGATGAACGTGGATTTATGACCTTACGATACTGCACAATCTGTTCCCGTAGATAGTTAAAGAAAGTCCGTTCACCGCCACTGGAAAGCTAACTGTAGTTTAGCTGACAGCTAATTCAGCTAACCACCAGCTGAGAAAGCATGTAAAAGACCCTCAAAACTGAAAATAACTGTTGAAATATATAACAGCTGTTACGTCAGTTCTACTTGTGCTCATTTAAGGAAGTTTTTCCTCGCCACTGTTGCACTGTTGCTTGCTCTGGAGGAAACTACTAGAACTGTTGGGACCTACTCTATCTGTAAAGTGTCTCGAGATAACTCGTTATGAATTGATACTATAAATAAAATTGAATTGAAATTTAAAATACAATCACTCGAAACATGGTCTTTATTATTACTGTAAAATCTTAGTTTAGCTGTAGCTGCTTTTCGTACTGTTTACTTTGAATAACGTTATTTTAGGCTGAATCAAACTGTCAGCTAGTGATTAGTCAAAATAGCTGTTAGCTAAATTAGCATCAGCTTGCCGGTGCAGGCTAACCGTTCTCTTAGCTAATTCATGGTTCCAGTCTGCCATACCCAGCCACCAGATGTTGTCATTGCGTCCCAGCTCATTTATCGTGGTTTGGCCATCGTCTGGGACAGTGGTGCATCTTGCAGCCAGCATAGGACGTCGGCTTAATTGTTACGACACCCAAACATTTGTTGTCTTTGACAGATATTTGCAGGTGTCTGCAAAGGACCATGAGAGACATAGAAGAGCAGGACAGAGCTCCACAGAGTACAAGCTCTCATTGACTACACCTCTACCTAGTCGAGACAAAGTCTTGAAAGACAAGCACAACAAACAAAGGCTGAGCAAACTCCTGTGTACTTTCAATGTAGGAAATAATATCATGATGGTCAGTAAAGCTGACAGCATTGCCACTCATGATGAGGCGGATATATCACTTATAACTTACATGTTGTCAGACATGGGGCTTCAACTGTTCACATTCTCAGTGATGACACAGATGTCTTTGTGCTTTATGCTTTATTTGTGTTAGAAGGCTGGTATAATAACTAACTACAGATAAAATGGCACAATTCAGCATAAATGCCATTGCAGAGAATCTGGGTGACCATGTGGTTCCATCTGGCCATGCATGCTCTTTCGGGATGTGATTCCACCTCATATCCTGTTGGGAAGGGGAAGGTGTCTGCACTCAATGCCATAAGAGTCGTTCTGGTAAGCTTCTCCACTGCATTGGAGAGGCAGAAGCCCCAAAGTTACAGATCACAAAAGCAACAAGGGCTTTCTTTCTGGCTCTGTACAATCAGAGGAACTTTGTAACCTTTGAATGCAGCCAGTATGGAATTTACCAAAAAGCGCCAAAGGTCCCCAGCACTGAAGTCACTAGCTTGCCTTCATGGAAGACGTGTCCCCCTACAGGCACTGCTATGGAAAGCAGCAGACCATCTTTACTATCCTCTTCTTTTCTGTCATCATCTTCTCCAGACCCTTCATCCCTCTCTTTGTGCTCTTGGTGTTGTATAAGTATGATGCAGCACACACCATCATTGCCTTTGCAGAAACACTAACTGGTAGGCCTACAGGCCAGACCTACAGCTGTACAAATGCACTTTGCTGATGTGCAAGGTTTCAACCCGGCTTTGCAACCACAGCTGACAAGTAACAAAACAGGAGGAACAACTGGACTTGAATCCTGGGTGGGCATAATCAGTTCCTCTCCTTCCTTTAGGCCCATAGTCTTATCCCATCCAAAATAAGGAGATATCCACAGCTGGTGGATCAGGCTGATGAGGCTGCCTTTTGTTAATTAATTGTGAGTCATAGCAGTATGCTTGAAGGTGGTAGCCAATGTGTGCTTTGTGTAGTGCGGAGGTAAGGCCCTCTTGGTTAGCCTTGCGTCTGGCGGGCTGACTCGGTTGGCCCAGACTCAGTTTTAAGCTTCAGCTTAAGTACACCCTGAAAACAATGCATCAACATTCACAAAAGCACTCATGATTCTGAAATGTAAGATTGTGTTTACCATAAAAATAACCTATAATTATGCCTGAAAGTAATTGGAACTTACCAAAATAAATCACAATAAGTACTAATATTAGCTCTTTGAAATCTGAAAAAGCCAGAAAAGAAATCAGCATCCTCTAAAACCCCTAAAACCACTCACATATTGTAGAAATTGGCCATACAGTGCAAAATATGTGGTCAAACTGGACGATTAAGCTAATAATGCTAATTATGCTAATTATGCAAATTGCTCAACATATGCAAATTAGCATCCGTCATTTTCCGTATACTGGGGACCCATACTTCACATTTCTGCAATAAAACTTTGGTGTACTCAACATTTCCGGGTTCACCTAGTTGGCTACTAGACTACTAGCAGGAATGGGCTGGGTGACACACCAAATACCACTCTATTCATCCTCATGATGCGCAGCTCATTTTTACAGTCACTGGTTGGAGGTCCATGCAGCCACAAAAACCTCACAGCATCTTTGTCCCTTTCTGTTAGAGCTATCTGCAAGAATGCCTTAGTAATGTCTGCAGTAAAGGCTATCTGGTGGAGCCTGAACTTGATTAGCACGTCTAACAGATTTGGGTTAAGGTTCGGCCCAGTCAGCAAACAGTCATTTAGCGAGGGGGAACCCTCTTTGTGTGACGATGCATCAAAAACTACTCTTAGTTTAGTTGTTACCTTGTCTTCTCTTAGAACAGCATGATGTGGCATGTAGTATCTCCTAGTCTCAGGTTGCTCTGCTGCTGAAGAGTTGTCTGGGACATCCTCACAGATGCCTTGCTGTAGATATTCCTGAATGACATCATTGTACCTTGTGTACAGGGTTGTGTCCGTTCTTAGTTTCTTCATGAGGCCTTCAAACCGTCTCCTTGCCACTGTGAAGTTATCTGGGAGATCTGGTTTGTCTGATCGCCAGGGCAACTCAACTTGGTAGCGACCATCCTTGTATGTTAAAGCATGTTTAAAGTTCTGAAGAGCCTCCATTTCATCTGGGTTCTGGGTTTTTTCACTGACAATGCCCAGTGACTCCACCTCCCAGAAGGCATGTAGTTGTTTTGACAGCTGAGCATCTTCCTGCAGGCTGATGTGCATACAAGTGGTGTCGGTTACACTAGATGCTGATACTGGTCCTTGCAAGGCCCATCCCAAGCTGCTTTCTATGGCTACTAGGGACTCTGTTATCCTCTGGACCTTGCCTGTCACTACTTTCCAGTAAAAATCTGCTCCTATTAACAATGCAAGTTCTGGATCCTTTGTGCCTTCTTGTGGGAAATCAGCAAGTTTCAGACCCCTTTTCCTTAATTCCGTTTGGATGGGTTCACCTGGCACTTTTATTACAGCACTGCACACTTGAGGAGTCTCCACTGCTTCAATGTCAATTCTTTGCTGCGTATTCCACACATTTTCCAGAGACACCTTTACGACGTTGCGCTGTGCAGTTACAGGAGTAGTAGAGCCAAAGGTGTGAAGGTTTAGCGTCTCCTGCCTTATTACTGGTAGCCCCAAGGCTTTAACCACGGCCTCATGAATGAAGCTTCTCTGGCTACCTCCATCCAGCAGACAGCGTACAATTTGTCTCCCTTCTGGGCCCTCTGTCCACGCCTTTACAGTTTGGAGCAGTACTGTGTTCGACATGTTAGCCTTTTGTTTCACTGCACTAGACACAGAGGATACAACGGCATCAGTGCTGCCATGGACTGCATCTGTCTGTGTTTCACTTTGCTCACAGACTGACTGGTGATGCCTGCGCCCACACAAGACACACAAAGCACCTTTAAACTCTGCAGTATTTTGCTATGTGTTTTGGTCCTAGACACACATAACATCTTCCCAACCTTTCAGTTTTCTTTGCGTGCAGACACAGACTTTTCTGGACAGTGTTCTGGTCTGTGGTTATCACTGTCACAATATACACAGTTCTGAGGGGCATTACTGGCGGTGTGCAGTGCAGTGGCTGAGGGCACACTCCATTTTTTAGGTTTGTTGTCACTGAAAGACTTGGGCTTAGCACTCAATCTGTTATCTGGTGGAATGTCCCTTTGAGTGTTACCTGGACGTGAAAGCTGAAGCGCTCTCTCTCTGCTTTGGACCTCGGTTTGCAGGAATTTGATGAGCTCAAGAACTTTCCATTCATCATTGAGGTCTGACTTGCGTGTGTAAGCCAGTGCTATGTCCTCCGGTACAAGCTGCAGAAGCACTGGGCATAGCAGGCATCCATATGTATCACTGTGTATCCCTAAGGATTCTAGACTGCGAATCTGAATTTCACATTCATCATAAAGATGTCTCAAAGCTGCAACGTCTGATGACTTCTTTACAGGGGTTAGGCTCAGCAGCTTGGACATATGTGCACTGATTACAATGTCTTTTCTTCCAAAACGGTTCTGAAGCAATTCCACTGCTGCATCATAATTGCTATCAGTCATGGTAAATCCCGCCACAGCTCTGGCTGCTGCCCCAGTCAGATATGACTTCAGGTAGGTGAACTTCTCTTTTACACAGAACATCGTTGTTGTGAATAGCGGTTTCATACTGAGACCAGAATTCTTGCCACTGGCTTATTTCTCCGCTGTATTTCTCTATCACCAACTTGGGCAGTTTAACAGTCTGTGCATTAAGAGATCTGACTGAACTTGCATCGCTTACCCGCGGGTTCTCTGACTCGGCTTTCTGAATCAGTCTTTTTGTGCGAGTCTTCCATGTGAGAATGCGGTCCTGGTAATCCTGAGTATTTGTAATCTCCGCCTCCAATTCGTCCATCGGCGTTTCGTCTTCAATTCCTTTGTCTAAATCTGTTAAACTTTCCTCCTTGGTCGACAGTACTGACAGCATTTCACGTAGTGTATCACAGTCGGGCACATCCTTTCTCACCTCCTCTTCTATACGAGTCAACAGCTTTGTTGTCGAGGCGCGGATTGTGCGCCGCTTCCTTTTCATCTGTTCAAAGCGCTCCGTCATCGCGTTAGCTACGCTAACCGCTAGCTTCCAACTTCGACAGTTCAAAGTCCTTCAAACTTGACTTCCCGGGTTTCGGCACCAAAATGTAGTGGAATGGCTTCGAATGACGACCGAAAACGCTTGTCTTTTACTAAGAACATTTATTGTTCTCTATGCTGCAGTTTATACAAGAAACGAACAGTTTAGGCCTGGCGGACACGGATCACATCTAGCATCTCACGTTCATCTTCAAAAACTAGCAAGAATCCACACACAACTTCCGTGTAGGCTACTTCAAAATAAAAGCATTTCCTGTGACGTTCTTCAGTATAAAACAAATAAAGTTGTGTACCTTTTTAAGTATCAGCTGTAAACTATATTTTAACATTTCCTTTTCCGTTTTAAACTAAACATTTCACAACAGTAACGAAGGCACATCTGTTTCTATTTAATAAGCATGGCCTATTTATTGTTTTAATGAGATTGTTTGATGCGCTTTCTGGGTGAGACATGGAGAAAAAAGGTTTACAGTGAGCTTTGTGTGGGTTCAAGTTTTTTCTCTTTATTATTCAGGAGGTGACACCCTGAGGACGTGCACAGCTAACAGAGGTAGTGAGGATGAATTTCTTAAAATTGCAGGGTACAAACTACGAGGGAGCTAGGGGGAGCTCACAAACGTGATTTGTGAAATTTTGGGGGCTCTCTAAAAATATTGCCAATGTGTTATTTTGAAGTGTAATTTCAGTTTCGTGTAATGTGATCATCGTGGATTATTATGAGTAAAATTGCAAAAAATATCATTCAAAGTGTATAGTTCAAACACTGGTTGGAAGGTTTACTTAAGCAGCAAATACAATTAACATAGTACTTACAATACATTTTCAGAAATACCTTTACTCTCTTTCTTGCTGAGAGTATGAGAAGATAGTGACCATGTCTGTGTAGTAAATATGTAGCTAGACTACAAAAAAGAGGAAACAGCTAACTTATCTCTTTCCAAACGTAACAAAAATCTGCAGAACAACACCTCTAAAACTTATTAACTTTTTATTATATGTTACATTTTAATTGTTTGATTTGTATTAAAGCCAATGTGTAAAATTTTAAATTGGCTTTATTGAGGGGATTATGGTGAACTAGTGGAAACGTAAAAGCGTTGTTGTTTTTAAATATTAAAACTAAAAGTGATCTTTGAGAATTAAATCAAAGGTAATGCTATACCTTCAGTTCGCATGAAAATGAAAAGTAAAAAACAAATTGCATTTCATTTCTTGGAACATTGGTGATATTTTACACTTAAACTGTGAAAATTGCTTAAAGCACAGACTCCAGTTGGGGCCAAATGGAGCTTCATAGTTTTTTACTAGGAGCTTAGCAAACATATTCCTGGTGCTCTGCAAATGCTGCAGTGACACTGGATACACAAACGAAACCAAGAAAAAAAACACGGCAAATGTCAAGTTGCCGGAGGGGGTCAGAGTAAACCTGAAAATATTTCGGTCCTGTGTTTTACCATTTTGGATGAATCTAGCTGACTTAAAATAGTCAACGAACCATCAGAATGTTTGTGAATAGATTTCTTTGTGTGCTGACTTAATACTATCTTCCCCTTTTACCCTCATGCATTTCTCTTCCACTCATCGGCTCCTTTGTGTTGTTTCTTTTTCTATACCTGATTTAAAGCCTGGGTTGATGATGGCTAAATGAAATGCTTTAATAAAATGTCAGTGTTTGAACCTCAAACATGCTCCACATTTTTTCCAGGTGGGTCAAACTTGCCATGAGTCCTGTTATTTACATACTGTGCATGGCAGTGGAACAATTAAAGGTTAACATTCCCCTCTACCATAGGCCTTGACCCTCACACCACCACTAAATGTCAAATTCATTTCAGATACAGCTGGTAGAATGGCTTTTTGACATGGTGACGTTTTAAAGAAACCCCAATTCCGTCAGACTGATACAATTGTAAATGTAATCTCAGATGTGTTGTCTCAGTGATATCACAAATGATGTTTACTATAATAAGTTATTCCTCTGGAGGAACAAAGCGGGACTTGTAACGAGACCAAATTCCTCTTTTTAAGTACATCACTCATCACCAGTTGTTGTGTTCAAATGACGTTTTCCTCGCTGCACATTCAGAACTGTTGTAGAGAACGTGTGAGAAATGTGTGAGAGTTGTTTACAACAACAGCTGTAATTGTTTGCTGACACTACACTGGTCTAGTGAGAGTTGATGGCCAAATGAAGGTGGCTTAAAAGGGATTGATTCACAGTTCTGTCTGTTCAGTCACTTTGTTGGTTTAGTGCTTGTGAGAGAGATGTGAGTGTGTGTGTGTGTGTGAGACAGAGAGAGAGAGAGCGAGAGAGAGAGAGAGAGGGATGATAGAGACTCTGTGACAGTGTGTTGCAACATATATTGGCTATTAAAGCTTTTGTTTCTTCTACTTTGTCTACTTTTAAGAGGTAAGAATGGGCAAATGGAGGCACCGATAATATCTTATTAAATACTGTCAGACATCTTAATAAAATGTATTCATGCACACATCCCAAAGATTTCTGAATCCTCATCTATATTTGGTGTGTACTGTTGCTTTGCATGATTCAACAACTAATATATATATATACATACTGTAAATATATATATATATATATATATATATATATATATATACATACACATACTGTACATATTTATATATGTAAGAAAGATTGTAAAAGTTTTGATTCTAAATTTAATTTTATATTAAAATGTGTACTAATTTACTCTATATGTGTGGTCATTTGGTTTGTCAGATATTATTGCATAATTCATTTCAGTGTACCCTTAGCATGACATTACCACTGGGGAAAAGCAGCAATTCGAAAGCCCTCCTCTTTAGTTAATTCAGAAGCAACCATTACAGTGTTGTTAGTTTGGAGTTCATGGTTGATGGCATCTTATAAATTTTGTATCTCATGGCTACAGTCAGTGTACCTCCCCTTCAGCCCCTCTCATGGAGCCACACGGTTGATTAGTTATATAACTGCTATAGCGGATTTGTGTTGCTTTAGTGGATCTGCATTCTAAAATTTCCTTCAGGATGAATGAAGCATCTATCTATCTATCTATCTATCTATCTATCTATCTATCTATCTATCTATCTATCTATCTATCTATCTATCTATCTATCTATCTATCTATCTATCTATCTATCTATCTATCCATCTATCTACAAGCGACAGTAGGTTTATCATGTGATTTCTTTCCTCCCTCTAATGCAGATCTTATTTGACAGTTTTCAAGAAAAACATATTGACAGCTCTAAGCTTTTTCTTTCATAGATAATTACACAAGAACCAATGAATATATTTGTGCACATGAATGCATAATATCTCATAGCGAGGAACGGGACAAGACAGATGTCAGTCCCTATTTGTTACATTTCTTAACCTGAGAAAGCCATGGCTAAGCAGCTAAGGTGGCTTGGATAAACACACAAGGCAAAACACCAAATTCCTGAGAGAGGGGAGGTGTAAAGACCAGAATATTTAATAACAGTATTGTTGATATCAATGATAATATTTAACTAACACTACTGGGAGATAGTGTGAATCATTAGCGTTACCTAGAGCTTACCTTAGGAGAGAAAAACAGGCAGGGGAAATGACAAACAGAGCACAAACAACATGCTGCATGCATTACCATTTTCACTGCTTACAGTAATAGCAATTTTATGTTTCATAATGTAATCAGAGTTATCAAAGTCACAGGCTCTTGACATTCTCATGCAAATATGCATGAAATAAATTTGAATCTATTAAAAAAACATCTAAAGAAAGAAGATAACCTGAAAAAATACAAAAAGTATAAACTACAAAAGTCTAGCTGCCTTAAAGTAATCAAATTTGAAACAGCATTACAATCTGCATTTTGTGGCCACAGTAAAAGTCTTATTTTCTACTGCACATTTACTGCTACACTATAACTTCACCACAAAGCAACATTGGATTAGTGTAATGTATTTTCTGGTTTTACATTTCAAAGCTGACGTGGTAAGCAATTGAATGAGATGTGCATTTGTATTTTCTTAAAGTTCTCTTTCATCAATAAGGAAGAACAGCTCGATGGGTGTTGAATGAAGAGGACTTTTAGAGTGGCTACCAGTGTATATACACTGTGTAGTTCAAAGTCTGAAAAACGTTGAGAGCAGAAGAGAAGAAAGAGTAAAAATCAGCCTGTCTCTGGCAAGGTGAGGGAGCTGGGTTGCTCCTCGCTGACCCTAACTACTGAAGGCTGTCTGTTGTTAGCACTTTGAGTTTGGACATGCTCGGAGACTGTCTGCACTGCAGAAGCATCTGGGACAGCTGGAAGAAAAGCAGTGAGAAAAAGAAAAAGAGAGGGGAGAAGGAAATGTTCAATAACAAAGCATAAAACAGAGCAGACAAATTGAAACAAGTGCAGCAAGTTTTGTGAGGTGAAGAGAAGAGACAGTAAAAATGTAAGAAGGTAAAGCTGTCCTAGGAGAGATTTAACGTAAAGACAGCTGTCCTCGTAGCCTTCATATTAAACAGCGAACAGTCTTGTAAGACCCTGTTGATTTGAAAACATTTACTTCCGGTATTAAATACACTTCTCTGTCCACATATTAATATCCTAATCCATAGTGAAGCTCTACCCACAGAGTAATTTCTCCTGCTTTTTCAGATCTCTAGGGTGTGCTTTTGTGCAATCACAGATTGTTCCGATGGGGTGCAATGCACTCTGTGTAATGTATTTATGTCACAGGACTTTTATGTATGACACGGTTTTCAAACATTCACCTCCCATTTTCTATAAGCTACCAGCATTTGAAGTTCCTTTGCGCAGCTTCAAAGTATTAAAACAAGCAAACGGCTCCAGGATAGTGTCGTGGCTTGTTCCCTTACGAGAGGTGGTGTGAGATAAGACACTGAGAGATGGATTTTAGGTTAAAATATAATATCCCTTTATTAATGAAAATGATATGAGACAGCTTTTGTTTCTGCAGTATCAACCCGAATGAATAAATGATGCATTTCCTTGTGTATCTCAGCTTATTAATATTACCAATTTAATAGAGTCACATTAATATTGATAAGATATTAGAGAGAGGTACTTACAGCCTGGGACCTCAGTCAGCTCATTCAGAGGTGGCACTGTCTCTAATGTGTTGGCGTATTTCTTGGCGGCCTGTCTTTGCATGTGCCGTGCCTCTATTTCCTTCTTGGTTCTCGGGATTCTACATTTGAATATACAACATAGAGCAATAACTGAGGGAGGGGGAAGGGGGGTGTTGGGTGGGGTTGGGGTGGGGGTGGGGGGATGACACAGGGTTATAATAATTACTTCAAGTTTTTACTTAAACAGTCAAGTTTTAAACAGAGTGTATGAATCTTAATGATTTTGGTGATTCCTTGATCCTTTGGTAATCTAGCGCCACCATGAACACACAGTTCACAGTTGTGTTTTTGAGTGAAATGTGTCAACAACTGTTGGGTGGTTTGCCATGACACTTGATACAGACATTGATTTCCCCCTCAAGGTTAATTTCAATATCTAATAATTTGACTTTTCATCCAGCACCATCATCAGATAAAATTATTAGCTAACAGCATTCCCTTCTCATTATTACCCAGTTATTACTTTGTGTTTACTGCTGATAAGCAAATGTAAGCATGCTCACGTGCTAATCTAAGATAGTGAACATGGTCAATGGTATACCTAATAAGACTCATTGTGTTCACAAATGCCATTGAGCATGTTGGCATTTCTCTCAAAGCACCACTGTGACTAAATACAGATGAACAGAGCCAGAAACAGGAGCCTGGGAACATTGACGTGATCCCCGCCTTTCTGGACACAATATCATAGTCATCATTACGAATCCCACTGTGCTTGATAATTACACTGTGGACGCATAATTGCATGCCTGCAGTTATTTCTCAAGATTGGAGAGTACTTGAAGAGTGGTTTGTGAAGGTGTCAACAAAGTGATTTCATTAGCTATACTGACCAATTGCTAAAATAAACACAGAAAAGATGGCGATGACCTGCCATAACCGCAGCCCCCAGAAAACAACAGACTCTGAGGTGATGGGGTCCGGCTTCTTTGGGGGATCTGTGGGCAAGAGCTGTGGAGAGAAAAAGAGACGTTGATTTTCTGAGTATCTGAACACCAAAAATAAATAAAACAGTTCAGAGCAAACCTCGAGGAGTAAACAGCATCTTAAAGTAACCCAAGATTCACATTCTCTTTTCATCATCTTTGGGCAATGTAATGTGTCAGAGGTGTAAGATTTTTCAGTCACTTTTCTTTCTTTCTGACTTCAAATAGAAATAAAGTAATAATCCACTCTGATTGAAACAAATTACAGACACAGATACACAGAGTACGTGTAGATAAACAAATGTAGATATACAGAAGGGTTTGAAGTCCTCTAAAGAGCACCATTTCCCCAATGACCTTAATGACATTATCACCAGTTAAGTTTCACATGACCAATAATAGTCTTCTTTCAGTGCAATCTATCCACACGCATGTAACCTCACCTTTCATCTTGAACTCTGTGAAGGTCTGTGTATGACATTTAACTGAACAGTTCCTAACAGAAATTATTTAAGGAAAAGTGTTGTTTTTTTCCCAAGGCATTGGAAAAAAGGTTACAGAACTAAAGGGTGGAAAGGTCTAGCATTTCTGCAGCCAAGAAAACAACAACACCTATATAACCTTTGGTTTTTTGCGGCTCTGTCTCCACCTCAATCTCCTCTTACTTGACACAAACAAGTGATGAGGTCTACAAACATGACTGGCATGAGACCAGGCAGCCAGAATAGGCTGATATCTTTTCATTGCAGACTTTTCTTGCATTTTCTCTGAACTTTTCCAATGGACTCACATGTCTTAACGCTCTTCTGCACAAAGTTAAAGGTTTAGAGGTTCAGCTTATCATTTGACATTTGTTACATTCAAGCCATAGCCAAATTTGTTGATAGATAAGCCTTCCAGTTCCACAAAACTTTTTGCATTCCTCAGTATGGCTATGTTTACAAATGGTGTAGCCCAGCAACATTCGCACACAGAAGCTTGAGTGTTGCATTTTACATCACCGCTGAGAAAAGACAACCGCAGCGTTCAGCTTTGGAGATGAAGAGGACAAAAAAATTACTAGATAATAACCTCCTCTGAAGAGTTCATCCTCTTTTTGTTTTTTTAATCTCACTTGTCCTCCTTGATTTGCGTGGAGGAGGTGTAGGGGAGGTGCGCCATCACTGCAGGTTTGCTTAATGTGGAAGCGCCGACAGTGTTTTGTCATTGTTTGGAATTCCTCATGGGGGGGGCGACAGAAACTGCAGTACGCACTATAGCTTTCAGTCACTAATGTTCAACATTTTCTTGCATTTCAAAACGCCTTTCTCCAGAGCTGAGAATTGGGGAGTGTTTTTGTGTTAATAAAAATGTTACTTTATTAATTACACAGGGGAAATTACAAGGTTTCCACTCTGGTATTGTTACAGACAGGCCTGAGTTACACATACATGCTCAGGACCTATCCAGCACTGATGGAGAGATGTCAGGGTGTCCATGGAAGTTGGGGGTTCATGGCTTGCTCAAGATCAAATTGGCAATAGTGTTGGAGGTAAACTGGCAGCTCTCAAGCTACCAATCCACCACCATACTTTGGCCTGTATGGGTACTTGAACAAGCAACTCTCCGGTTCCCAACCCAACTCCCTGCTGACTGAGCTAGTGCCAGCCCCAATCAATGGCTTCGATCACTTCTTACTGCCGGTGCCAGCAGAGCATCAGTTCCCTGATAGAATCATTGGGAGGATTTGTCCCGGTCTACTGTATCACTTGATTGGATGATACAAGGTTGTTTTGGAAACTCTATACTTTAATACATTAAACCAACAAGCCATGAATCAGAAAATGGACAGTTATTACATTTGCTGCCTTTATTGATAACACCATTATGTGGTGAAATTGAAAAATGTTCTAAGAATAAACCAAGGTTGCTCTAGGAAATGAAAGGGAATAATTTCGCTTTGGTAGAAATTAAATAAAATACTGCTAAAATTCATGACAAGTAACAATGGTTTACTTAATATTATCACATATTTCCAGATTCTGAATATAGGTTTGTTAGATTAGACTGTAATTTGTGAGCTAATTTAGATTTAAAAACTTAATTATTATTTGTTGAACTATAAAGCCAAAAAAAATAATGCGCTATACTGTTTGAGGTACTGTTAACCTGAACAAAGAAGTTGAAAAGAAAGAAATAGTCTCAATAAGTTTACACTCGTGTTTGTGCAACTCCCACAGAAGGATTAGCCTTGATGGGGATATTTAGCATGGCTCTTAAATAATAACAAGATCTGCTTCACGAGTGATTATATAATGGTTTAGTACTTTCCTCTGGGGGCATTTCATGGGGCAGGATTAGTGGCTATAAGCCTCAAGTTTTCTTCTGGTGGAACAAACAACACAAACTCAGAAGATTACTGACCTCAAGTTGTCTCTTTTTAATCATCATATACCCAAATTTATTACCTATTTTTGTTTATTGGATGGTTGATTGGTAAGTTTGATCATCAGATATTCAATGGCATATTTAGATATTCTTCCTCAAGTAAGTTTCTTGTTTTGTTTTTCTAAGAAGATCCTTTAGGGACTATTCAAGAAAGATTAGCATAATGGAATGGAGGATTAACATTAACAGAGGCGTTTAGGAATGGGGACAGGGACAGGTTTAAACAGGCAAAGTACAGGTTTAGCAAGGCGGTGAGATATGCTTAAAGACTATATTCTGAGAAACTCCAATATAAAACAGTTCTCGGCTAATGACTCTGCCTTTGTCTGGTGTGGCCTCAGAAAGATCAACCAGTTACAAACCTAAAGCACACCACTCAATCAATGGAGGTAAAGTTGCTGGTGTACTTCTCCTGTACACCACCAACTGAACCTCTTATCAGTCCCTCAAACTCCTGAAGTTTGCAGACGACACCACCTTCATTGGACTCATCTCTGGTGGGGAAGAGTCGGTCAACAGGTGGGAGATTGACCACCTGGTGACCTGGTGCAGTCAGACAAATTTGACAGAGGGTTGTGGTCTTTCTAAAGAACACAACCCAGCTGCCCCATCACCCTGGGTGACTCCCCAGTCAACACTATGGTGTCGTTCCATTTCCTGGGCTATATCATCTCGCAGGACCCCAAGTGGGAGCTAAAACTCAGCTGGACACCTCCAGGACCTTTTCGCCTCCAGGACCCTGAGGTGGGTAGGCAAGACTGTGGCCGACCCTCCCACCCTGGAAACAAACTTTTTGAATCAATCCGAATGTCAGGAGGCTGCAGTCCATCAGGACCAAAAGCCCTATTGACTATTATCCTTAACCACTGCTCATATTATAAATACTACACATTTTTGCACATTCCCTGATCAACATTCTTGCACATCCTGCACAAATCATACTCTTTCTTTTCTGTTATATTGCACATATTTGTTATAGTGTATTTTTTATTATATAATATTTCTTCTTTTTTTATTTTGTACTTTTTATTGTAATACTGTATTTCTATTCTGTATTTATGTTCTTGACGGTAGATGTTCTTTGCTTTAATTTCTTTGCTTTTTTACTTTTTTATATGTTCATTGTTTACACCATTTACACCAAGACAAATTCCTTGCAATAGTAAACTTGCTTGGTAATAAAATATTCTGATTCTGAATTCTGATTTAAACATCTACAAAAGGAAAATCAATATTGGGATACATGTTTAGTTATGCCTCATGTATTATCAACACTTTTTGCCTGTATAGATCTCAGCGACTGAAAAAAACAAATGCTAAAGTGGGATGTTCAAAAGCTTTCTTTTTAGTAAACTCTGTGTACACAAACAATGTTCTCAATGCTGGAGTTCATGTGTAGAGCCAAAGTTTCAAGTTGTGTTGAGCCTTATTAGTGTTTTAAAATAGCAATTTTGATGCGATCATGGTAGTCCCCCTAGCACTCCCCTAAACCAAGAACATGGTGAATCTTAAAAGTGATGTTTCCATCCTTATAATGCATTTAAACGAAAGTCAGGTCCATTCACAAAAACAAACTAGGTTGCATTTTGGTGACAGTTACGCTTCCTGTACTGAGGATATACGCAATTGTGTGTTGTGCTTGGTATTTAGATTATATATCTTGAACAAAGTTTTAAAATTGCGCCACATGTAAAACTGATATCACTCAAGCCTTCACTGTCTGACACCTGCAGAGGCAATGCTATTGAGTTAGCCTCAGTATAAACAAGATAAACATTACATTTATATATTAAGCATCTTCAGCTACTAACCGAATACATGGTATTTTGTCCTTTCAGTCATATTTCTACACAGTGTACTGTTCAGAAAGTAGGTGAATTGTTTTTCTTTTTTGAAGCAGAATAATTATATTACAAAACATAATGGATTTCAACTGTTTTTGTAGTCAGATCATTGGCTCATCACATGCTGCAAATTATCTGCAATGTTACCCTCTTCTCTCCAGCACAAAGGCACAAAACAACTTGTCGTACAAGGACTTGTCATATTCATTCTGCTGTTTGCGCCAATACAAGCATGTGTGGTTTAGCTATTTATGTAAGACCATATAATGTATCAGGTTTCTGCATATGTTCTCTCACTCCTCATCATGTTGTACAAGCAACAACTATGGTGCCCAATCAACGAGTGTGAATCACATAAAGCTACCTTTTAAATGGCAAAACACCTGCACCGGTCAGAGAGAATCCCTCAGGATATTCCTGAGAGGAACCTGTGGAGGACACATGGTGGTGTATTAAGCTCTTACCTCAGGATCCGGGACCTGGGAGAATACGGAGGACAAGCACAGAGACAGCAACACTGCTCCCCAGCCCCGCAGTAGGTGCTGAGGTGGACATACAGGCTGATCCCCAACCATTCTCTCCCCCTTTTCTCCCTGCAGCCACCCTGCCCCCTCTCTCCCTCTTCCTCTCTTCTTCTTTCTCTCTGTCTGCCTGCCTGACTGCACTGGCGCCGTATAGAGGACAGGACCACAATGGCCCTGGGTGATTAATGGTGACTATGGCTAACGGCTTCCTTCCATCCACTGTTGTCTGCTGCTCTGCTCCTTTATCTCTTGCCTTTCTCCCACAATGCTGCAAAAACACCCAAAAACACACTGCAGGCGGCTCAAAACTGCTCCACCACCGCACTGCCTGGGAGCAAACACTGCAGTCAGTGTACATTAATTAATTAATAGACCTGGTGTAGTTTACAGCTATCTCATCCTGCTGTGGACAGGGAGTTAACACAGTGTGGGGGGGATGGGCAGTACAGTTAACTATGAGGTTGGCCTGCGCAGGACAGTGAAGTAATTGGCTGTCAGCGTCATCATGTCTATTGCTTCAGAATCTGGAGTACAAAAATGTTCACAGGCTCGTTCCTTCAGTGTGGCAGAATGTAGTCTGACTTTGCCAGACCTTCCTCCACAGTAATGTGAAGGAGGGTCTTGTTAGTCTACACAAAATTCCAAGATATATAGGTGTTTATTGGCATTTCTTTAAACCAGTCACAATCGTCTAAGGACGCCGGACAGAGCCACGATGCCTTTGCAAAATAGCCTCAGAAAGCAACTTGTTTTGGGGGAACATTCAATATTCACGAGGGAGCATTTGTTTTATGTTTTAGCTGTGCAACGGAAAACTCAGATTGGACAGATAGTCTAGCTAGCTGTCTCGATTTACCCTGCAGAGATCTGAGGAGCAATTCAGTTTAGCAAGAAAGCGAATAAGTCTATTTCTTAAAATGTTAAACTATTCCTTTAATTAAAAAAATTTGATTAGGGCAGTTTTAAGTACTATACTTGGGTATACGTTATTACTTTTCATCCCTAGATGTTTCCAGTATCTGTTTTTACTCTGTTTTTTTTACTTGTATTTTCATTTTAACAGATATTGTCAATGTCTGTTCAGATAAAAAATATGTCTTTAGGGTCAGTTATCCAAACATATCTCATCTCTTGCTATTGTGACTGTAACATCCAATTATCACACCTATAACAGCCGGACATTTTAATGACTTGATGACTAGATTACATAAAGGGTTTCAGTTAAGGGACAGTAAAACAAACTGACTCAAGCATCCAGCAGAGAGATGCTTTTCACATTGATTCAAGCACCATCCTCATGTGTCAGGACCGGTCTTAAAGGCACATTAATAAAAAATGCTATAGTCAGAGTTGATTCGTTGTCATTATAGTTCAATTTGCTCAGTCTTTTCTTGGTCCTGGGTAAATCTTTCAGTGATAAATTGTTTTCAAATATTGTCTCTCCAGAAGACTATGACTCACCTATTTGTCACCATAGGAACTGGGGCACTATGCATTATTTGATCAAGGCAGATGCACTTTTGTACAGTATGTAGCACTGTTGAATCAGACTTTCCTGATAATGGTTAAGAAGAAACCCATCCTTAGGGTTTTTAGGTGATAAAAGGAACTCTTGGCAGCAGCTGTAGAAAATATCTCCCAGGGACAGGCTTTTGTCAGAAGTGTTGGATGCAATCACCAACCATACCAGCGCTCCATCAGCTAGTCAGACTGGTGGAAAATAAAATAGACCGTTTACTCATATACTTGCATAAAGCTTTGGGTTTTAACTTTTTGTCATTAAACCTCTTCTGCTCTTATCTATGGCTTGACTTTCTACTTTTTTGTTATAGTTAACAATGCAATAAAGAGGAGAGTCAGGAAATTCTTGCATTACATCATCAGGGGTCGTGTAAAGACCGTAAGCATCCAATTCATTAAATATTACCATCATCACCGACACTGACCTTATGATTCCTAGTGTGTGGGAAAATGTACAGTGGACAGCTCAACATACTGCAAATTAAGAAAACACACAATATAAAACACAAGAAGTTATGAAGACGTTTTCCTATTACTAATAAATATTGAATATTGAAAATACTGCAAATATATATATAATATATATATACGTATATACATATTTATGTATAAATATACATATATACAGTGGGGATAGAGAGTTTGGGCACCCTAGGTAAACATTTGTATTATTAAGTTATTAAGTTTGGGAACCCTGCAGAGTTTATAGCATGCACCGCCCCCTTTGGAAAGCTGAGACCTGACAGCGTCATGGATTGTTCTCAATCTTTGTCTGAAAAGACCAGGTGCTGTCAGTCTTAAGGCTTTAAATGCCCAGACTCATCTGACCTTGCCCCAACAATCAGCCCCATGGGTTCTTTTAAGCAGTTGTCTATAAAACTGAAACTGAAAATAGTTGACGCTCACAAAGCTGAAGAAGGCTATAAGATGATAGCAAAGCATTTTGAGATGCCAATATCCTATGTTTGGAATGTAATTAAGAAATGGCAGACATCAGGAACAGTGGAAGTTAAGGCAAGATCTGGAAGACCAAGAAAAATATCAGACAGAACAGCTCGCAGGAGTGTGAGAAAAGCAAGTCCAAACCCACGTTTGACTGCACAATCCATCCAGAAAGACCTGGCAGGCACTGGAGTTGTGGCACACCATTCCACTATAAAGAGATACTTGTACAAATATGGTCTTCATGGAAGAGTCATCAGAAGAAAACTTCTTCTACGTCCTCACCACAAAAATCTGCATTTGAAGTTTGCTAATGAACATATAGACTAGCCTGATGCATTGTGGAAACAAGTTCTGTGGGCCGATGAGGTAAAAATAGAACTTTTTGGCTGGAATGAGCAAAGGTACGTTTGGAGAAGAAAGGGCACAGAATTTAATGAAAAGAACCTCTGTCCAGCTGTTAAGCATGGGGGTGGATCAATCATGCTTTGGGGTTGTACTGCAGCCAGTGGCACAGGGAACTTTTCACAAGTAGAAGGCAAAATGGATTCAATAAAATGTCAGCAAATTATGGACGCTAACTTGATGCCATCTGTGAAAAAGCTGAAGTTAAAGAGAGGAAGTCTTCTACAAATGGATGATGATCCCTAACACACCTCAAAATCCATGGTGGAATATATCAAGAGATGTAAACTGAAGGTTTTGCCATGGCCTTCACAACGTCCTGACCTCAACATAATGGAAAATCTATGAATAGACCTTAAAAGAGCCATGCGTGACAGACAGCCCAGAAATCTCAAAGAACTGGGAGACTTTTGTAAGAAAGAATGGGCGAAGATACCTCAAACAAGAATTGAAAGACTCTTGGTTACAAGAAGTGTTTACAAACTGTGCTACTTGCCAAAGGGGGCAGCACAAGGTATTAACTCTGCAGGGTGCCCAAACGTTTGCAGACGCCATTTTTCTGTTTTACGTTATTTTGAAAGTGTAAATTATGGAAATAAAATCTAAAGTGTGTCTAATCTGCCATTTGATGCCTTTTGGAGATTTTTCCATCTTTTCTTGGCTTCTTTATGCACATTAATACAAATGTTTGTCTGGGGTGCCCAAACTTTCAAGCCCCACTGTATATATATATATATATATATATATATATATATAT
This sequence comes from Etheostoma spectabile, assembly GCF_008692095.1. Taxonomy (NCBI): domain Eukaryota; kingdom Metazoa; phylum Chordata; class Actinopteri; order Perciformes; family Percidae; genus Etheostoma; species Etheostoma spectabile. The sequence continues at coordinate 10,536,096 of NC_045744.1, read as the reverse complement.
ATATATATATGTATAAAAACACTGAAGGACAAATCAATAGTTTATAATACAGGGAGGAAAAAGACCTTCTCCAGTTAGACACACTGTGAGCGTTTTCCATTTTTGTCCTATATGGCTGACTGAGATGCACTCAGTGTGATAGAAGAAACACGCTTGAAGCCATTAATGCCTGGTATCAGTCGGTAGGAAAATGAAGGTGGTAGGGCTTAGGGCCTGGAAATGTGTGGTGTATTTTCAAATTGTCTTTTTTACAGAATTACAGACTATATTTACTGTGTGTTCAGGATGAAGCAGCACATTCCCATTTTTCAATTGAGTGGAAATCTGTTTTAATCATATATAACTCATATAGGATTGTCTGGAAACCTTCAAAACTTACATAGTGCACTACATGAAGACGTAATGATGATTAAGTATTATTAAGTATTAATCATCTGATGTGATTGTTGTGTCAAAACAAAGCTTCACACATTTATATTAATAAAGCATACACAGAGAGCATTTCTTTGTCAACCTCCTGGGGCGGCGAGATGGTTCAGCTGGCATGTCATCCCCTTTTGTTTCTCCCAATTATTTCTTTCTCTCTTTACTGTGAACTATCAGATAACAACCAAAATCCACTTTCTGTGATCAGCGGTGCTCATGCTCACATCTCCAGAAGTCAGCAGTTCCCACTGGCATTGATTGTATTTGTGAGGAAAATGTAAAAAAACATTGTGTCACAGCATAAAGGAATTAAACAACTGTGTTTGTCAAGGGACTTGCCATCAACATTCAGGATATCCACACTAGTGGTGATGGACACACATGACATATAGCCAATGACGTAGACCTCTGGTACAGTTTGGCTATAAATAAATACAGTATGTCTAAATGAACCTGCTTCTTTCTTCTTTGACAAAGGTAGTTTTCGAGTTATATAAAAACTCAACAATGCCAGTTGCTGAGCATATTGCATTAAATCAATGCAGCTGTTTTTTTATATGGCTGTCATCAGATGTAGGGTGAACTGTGTGAGTGTTTCCTGGAGAAATTAACTATTTCCATGTTTGACAAAACACAGAAAGCAATTCAATTTTACAGTCAACAGTGAAATACAGCTGGACAATTCTACAGTAATGTCACCACCACGATTTATTCCTGTATTGTTTTCTGTATGTCCAATTCAAATACACATTACTGTCTCTATAAGTACATTGCTACTCTAGCATTATTGTATTTATCAAATTTATTTATTTATTCACAACATTGATCCCAGAAGCAGGAAGATTTTTTTTTAACAGTCTATTGATTTATTACAACTAGGTCATCATAATGGCAATTAAAATGTACTGTATTAAGTAGATCCAGCACAGCATTGCGGTGTACAACAGATTAAGCATACTGCATGTTTAATTGGAACTTTGGCTTCAAACCACATTATTGCAGGACAATACCAGGTCACTGACCATCAGAAAAACACATCAGAAGTGGTTGATATGCAGTACATGACTAACCATACCGCCATCTTGTGATGCCATCTTGCTGAAATAAACAAAATTATTATAAAGGAGCATACAGTATTGACATGATCCTTCACCATACCAGACTATGTCTACTGGCAATCTGCAAGTAAAGCCAAAGTTTGAAAATATAAAGTTTGACATAAGAGAGCAAGAGGCACAGATCAAAATCAGGATCTGCTGACAGAACTTGTGTCGTGAATTGTGGAGGACTGTATAGAATGCCTCCATACTTTATTTTGGACATTAATGTCAGCAACAATTTTACTCATGCTGTAGACTTTCATCAACACATCCCAAAAAGTGCTTTTCACTGCTTCACCACTGTCTTAGCAGAGATAACGGCTCATTACTTTAGTTCTACTTACTGTAAATGAGCACATTAGGACACCACTGTTTATTTTCTTTCCATTACATGTAAATGAGAGGCAACAGGAGATGAATGGACTCATAGAGGCACAAACCGTTTCTGGCCTGAGAAAAGTTCACAGATCCCTCATATACTGATGGCTAACTTTAACCTCTGCGTTCACAGCTCCACTATTTACTTTAGTTTCTGGATGCAGTCAATGGTCTGCAGGAAGCATTGGTCCAGAACGAGGGAATACCTCGGAGGAGAAAGATGGAGAAAGGAGTCATTCAAACCTGGAATGACAAATAGGTGAGGCTGTTTACGTATGCTGTGTTTACATAAGTTTGTGTTTGGTTTGGTGGGTTATTGGGCATTTTGGAATAAATCTACATCTTTCTGCGTAATACAGCTACATAAAACAATATTAAAATTGTTTAGTGAAGTGTAATTTATTTGAAAGTGATGACACTCTTTAATGACTGAAGTCAACAAGAGAAGTCACATTAATAAATGACAACATTGGTTTTTAACTGAGATTGCGGTCAAATGAGTACTGAACAGCAATAAGCTTGATTGGAAGTCCAATACCTGGTAAAATTGGCCTTCTTCCTATCAACTACCACAAAATAAAAGCTTTAGATTACATGTTTGCAAAAATATTCGTCATGCTCACGAACACTGACTTCATTTTTAAATGGGGTTGTGTTTTTATATGGGGCAGATTAATAAAAAAAACAATCAAACAAAAATGTATTAAGTTAAACATTTTGCCTGGAATCAGATGCAGTTAGGGACCATGACACGTATTTGCTCCATCAACACGCTTTCTGACGCACATTGCTACATTTGATGCATTTTTTTGGGCAATCCTGCAGGGCATGTAGTCATGAAGCTTATGGTATCTCATCTTTTTCTCGAATGACACATCTCACTCTACTAAATTAAAGGGTGCCTCACCTTCTATCCAGTAGGTATTCAACACAAGCTGTTTTTTGTTACTCTGAGCATAAAGGCTTTCTTCATCACATCCAAACTCTGATATTTTTGTCTTGTGGCACTTTCTCGCTCAGTCCAATGGGGACCTGCCAATCTCCCACAAGGCCCTGGAAGAAATAGTGCGGTATTTGAAGCAACACACTAACTCAGCCATGGTTTTAAATTAAGCGTGATGTTGAGGGAGAGAAGAAGCAGGAGGGTTTCTGCTAAAAAAAATCATTTTAGCTACATGAAGAAAATAACTCGGATGTTAGCATGAATGTAGAGGGCACTCTACCAGGCTACGCATATCCAGACAAGCTTTGGATTAAGCAGCTAAGATCTCACACTGTAAGCTACATACGTTTTACATGCTCTAGGGAGTAGAGGACTACAGTGGGAGTTTGTGTAGCTTGAGCTTGCATTCATTTTCAACCACTATTCCCACACAGCTGGTTTCAAGTCAGAAATGATTAGCAGTAATATTTAAAAGGAATATTGAAGTTTTTAGGAACCTAACTGATGTGTTTACTATTTGGCTTGGCCTGTCAAACATTTATGTACCACCATCTGGAGCCAAAAAACCTCAAAACTTGAGGAAGGTCATGGCCATGAATGTAAACAATAAAACATTTGGTGAATATTTTGTTCCTTTCATTGATAAAATTGGATGTTCCCTTGGCTTACAAGAATACTTTAAAAACTAACATTTTGCTTTCTATATAGGTGCCTGTAACGCACTTAAGGTTACCAGCGGAGGAAAGGACACAGACAAAATGTGACAGTGACATTTATAAAACAGCAAGTAGACAAAATCAGCATCAAACCTTTCTGTAATCAGAAGGAACACTTGTCTGATGCCATCAGGGTTACTGAAAGCTCGGCTACTCAAGGGACTCATCCGGTTAAACTGAGGTCGCTGAATGCACAAAGGAACCAACAAAAACCCATCTATGAGGATTCAAACGGCAAAAGGGAGCTAGATCCTTATGATTTTTGTGTGGCAGAAGAGGACAGCCTGTTTCCTGCAGGCTGCTGTTTGTCACATGTGACAGGAGAAGGTAGGGCTCAGCTGGACATGAGGTTGAGCAGGGACCAGCCAGTTCCCCTGGTTAGTGTCTAGTCTGGGCTGTCACAGAGCCCGCAGGAAAACATGCTTGGCTTGTCTCATCATGTCACTGCAGAGCTGCAGGTCATGGTGGAGAGTGCTCTTTAGCGATGCCCTTAGCGCCTCTATTTCCTCCAGCTAAATGACCACCCAGGAGACAACATACAAGAGCAACATGAACATCTCTCTGGAGCCCAAACATTAAGGGGTTAGAATGAGCACTATCCATAGGCAGTGTGTCCATTGCCACGCTTCATTATTTCTGTCGCCTGGTGTAAATCTTGTAGTTGGAAAAGCAAAGACCTTGCATGTTTTTCACAGCCAGTTAAAGACATGTACAGTGTCATCAGAATTAGAAATAAAATGTTCACAAATGCCGACTGGTTTATTGGACAGTCCGATCATGTTGCTCCGCGACTCCTGCCACTCAGGTACTGAAGGACTCAGGAGTCGTGATAGCCAGAAGCAAGACAGATAAGAAATTGAGTCAAAAGATATGGAAATCTGGTTAACACTGTCACATCACAATGTCATTGATTTTGGAATATACCTGTTAAGTGGATATACCCCTAACCTTGCTACGTTGGATCTGATGTAGTGCTTTCTAGCTGCTCCAGGATCACTATGCTGCAGCACTCCTCCTGGTACTCCTGTTCTACCTCCAAAAACATTGGTTTCATCTCTTTCTCTCCGGAAGCAAGGTCTCTGTGAGTTAGACATTATATTCCTCTTGATGATGAGAACTGACTAATGAAACTTCAAATGGCTATACATAGATAATTGAATAATCTAGATGTACTTACTTAGTTAATAATTAAAGTAATTACCTACACTAAATAACTTTTATAATTATTTATTCATGACATAAAACGTTTTCAGATTTAATGTAAGGGGATTCTAGTGAAGGAAAGGGTAGTAAATTAAGTTATTTTGCTACATGAATATGGATAAATACATAGAATTTTAACAAAAAAGTTAATATTTTAAATACTAAGCCTGTCAAAGAAACTGCACAACTTTTGGTTTCACTTTACCCATCAGTCCTTTTTACTCACTACATCAATAAAAAAGATATCCAAGACCTAATTAAAACAACCCTGCAATATTTAGAAAGCAAAAGCAAGTGTCCACAGTCTTCAACTGGGCACGTACAATGGACTACAAATGAATTGAATATACCTTCCCAGCTTATCAGAAGAGGTCATTGTGTTGTTTGTGATGGTCAAAACCATCAAAATTGGCAAATTGAAAAATTGCATCTCAAAGGTTCCTCATGTCAATCACATATTCATGGTAACTGCCACCTGTGGAGCCAATTTGTATGTTGTTGTGCTTTTGTTATGGCAGACTTTAGTATTTCAGATAGACTGTCTAGCATTGGATACTTTTCACACATCAATATCTTTGATGAGGACAAGAGCCAGCAACAACATGGTGCTGCTCTTGTTTATTTAGCTGTAGAGCTGTTTGCTAAGAAATCTCAGACTCAGTAAGAAATGTAACAGAATGAAAACGTGACTGCTTTTGAAGATAATTTATTGTTTGTAAAGTTACTTATGAAGGGATATTGTGCATTTCAACAAACACCATGATGTCCAAATAGAGTAGCTTCAAGTCCACTTACTTAAATTCTATAGTACTTCCCACAGCAGGCAGCACCAGCTTATGACCAAATTTAGAAACTGAACTGGAAAGAAGATGACAGACAGTCATATAACATAAATCACTGTGGCAAAGCTGTGAGGCTTAAAACAAAATCAATAATCCAATACAGAAAGTTCCACATTAGCCAGAGTGAATTATTAACCCTTTTTTGCCAGACAAGAGTTCTTAGAAACTAGTCTTACTGTAACAGTCAGCAGAGGAGATTAGTTTGACATGTAAATTAGCACACACGTACCCTGAATGTGGTATTCTCTTGGTAATGTCTCCCTCTTCAGGGGAAGATCCTGAACTGCAAATTGTTGTCTTGATGCTGGGCTGTCTGTCCGTGGTTTCTTCCTGCAACAGCAGTACACACAATTTAATGGCTTGGCCAAGCATTGACTGTACATGAAAAAAGCATTAGGTAAAAAGTTTGAATGGACAGATAAGTTTTCATTTAAAATGTAGTGACGGTTGCTAAAAAGTCAAATGGAACATTTTGTTTTTGCTGAGGTGAGTTCATCTGTCTTTTCCATGATATTGGCTTATTTTATTCTTTTTACCTTGACAGAGAGGTGTTGGATTTCCTCCTCTAGTTCCTTGATCCTGGCCTCTTTGCCTGCAACCTTCTCTTTAAGATTCTGGATGAGAGTATTGGACTCTGAAGGCTCAGTGCTCAGCTGTTGTCTCAGGCTATGCTGGGTCTCCTTTCTTGTGGCGTTCTGTTGTTGGCCGAGCCGTCTCAGCACCTCCTGCATCTGAGTCTGCTGCTTCTGCCAGAGGTAGAGGAGGTTATCATTGTTGAGAACAATGAAGTAAAGCACGGGCTTATCGCAGAAGATCCTTCTTTCTGCAGCCTGTGGCTCATTTTAACTCGTATATTGTGATGTGAAATCCCTGGTTATCCCTGGTCTGTGTGAGAAAATATGAATTGTGAACATGTCATGCCTTTAATGGAGCATTTTCTGCTAAGCCACAAATTGTCAGATGGACTTTAACCACAATGCAGATTCAACTCCCTCCGAACAACGTCACATTGCACTGTGGTCAACCTGAAAACATGATTTACCTCTCACAACACATACTGAGAGATACACAACACAATTTGTGTGGGTGTGCACATACTGTAATAGAAGATACAAGTATTTAAATAGAAATAGACTTTTTTTTCTCTTATCTTGTGCCTTACCAGCAGAGCATCCACAAGCTCATCATCATGTTTACCCTTCTCCAGGAGAGTGGAGATCTGGACCTTCAGAGTTTTCATTTCAGCAGAAAGAGATTTGTTTCTAGCTTTGGAGGCTTCAAGCTTTTTCTTCACATCCCCGTGGTCTTTCAGGAGGGCCTCATAGTCCACTGAGATCCTCTGTACAGTGGTGGAAGGAGAGCAGGGCTTCTTTAACAAATCCATGTTTCAATTCATTTACAAGTATTGTATACACATACCTCAAATGCCTCCCTCTTCTCCTTCTCGATGGTGCGGATGAAGCTGAGGTTCCTCTCTTGAGGAGGAGTTTTCTGGACCCCCATGCCCAGAAACTCTTCCTCTAAGCTCAGGACACTTTGCTGTCTTCGCTGAGTTGACAGGTTCAGCTGCTGCTCAAGGTCCCGCACCTGTTGGACAATGCCCATGAATGTTGAATGTTGAATTCAGGTATTTGTTTTATGTGTCTGCGGTCTTGTATTAGTGACTTTGCAAATAATTTTCTTAACTCTGTAAAGAGTTTGATAAATTGGAGAAGCACGTTATGACTTTTAGCTTACCCTTGTCTGAAGAGCCAGTATCTGCTGAGAGCGACCTCTGAAGCTCCCGGGGCAGTTTAGTAATTGCTGAAAGTTGACGTCCTCTCCAATCTCACTGATCAAAACCTACAACAACAGTGGCAAATATCAAGATATTCTAAAATAGGGAATAGAAAAGTCACTGATAATAATACAGTATACATGTGATATTATTCTTGAGCATTTTAGATTCATGGCAGGACAAAAAGATACTACCTTCTGAGCTACTTTCAACTCCTGTTTGACGGATTGAACCTGGTTACGATACTCAGTCACTTTCAGCTGGGCAGCAGCTAATTTGTCCTGCAGAGATTTTACCACTGGATTGTCCTGCTTTTGTGAACATGATTTAAATTAGGTTGCAATTAAAGTTAGGAAAAAATCAAATAATCCTTTTGGTTCACATCAATAATTACCCCACAGTCTTCCGATGCCCTCTTGTCCTGTGACTTTGTATACATTTGTTGCCCAGATGGAGAGTGCGCCAGATGGATAGCCTGCAGCTATAGGAAGCAGCACAACAGTCACACAACATATTTGTTCATTTACTGCATTCCCTCTCCAACATATTCAAATCATTCAACAAATAGAATTATGAAAAACATATCTTTTTTTAAGCAAATATTTAGTATGATACAAATGTTGTGCGATGAAATGATGAACATCCATCCAAATTAAATGAAACAGCTAACACAGAACTTTGTTACCTCTTTCTCAAGCTCTTTGATTCTGTTGCTGTTTTGCTTGGATTTAAGCTTTTCTCGCTCAATTTCAGCAGTTAGCTCTCTATTTCTCTTGGACAGCTCAACAATCTTGGTGGCTGCGATATCCCCTGCCAAGCCTGATGTGCCTGAATGGATGAGTGGATGAGTCATGCAGAAGCTGTGAGATATCTTTAAGTGACTGTGTTGCAATGCTATGGTATTATACCTGCTAAAACCAGCCGTTCTTCTTCTCTTTTCTTCTTCAGGTGTTTGATTTCAAAGTCCTTTTCACTTAGAAGTTTGAAGAGCCGACCATTTTCATCCTCAAGCTCCCTCAGCTGGTCCAGTAAATTTTGATTTTGACTCTCATTCTGAAGCAGTCTATTGAGAGGGCATTAAAATGAACACTAAATAGGTGACAGTGATTCATTGCAAGTTAAAAACATGAGTCCATTCTGGAGTGTGGTCTATCTGTAAAGTGTCTTAAGATAACTCTTGTTATGAATTGATACTATAAATAAAATTGAATTGAATTGAATTGATTCCTCGCATCGATTCATTAATATTTACAATCAAGAATTGTAATGTGTGCTTATGCATATGTTGTGTTTAATTCATAAAGCATCAAAACAATTTGAGCTGAGAAAAACATTTATTTTAGCCTTTGTAAGACTCACCTGTGTTTGAGATCGTCTGCCTGAATACCTTGCTTACATAGATCCAAATCCTCCTGGGTAACACTGACATTAAGCTTATCTGCTTCTTTCTGCTTTTTCCTATCCAGTATTCTTTTCTCCTGCTGTTTTTGGAGCGCTTGGAACTGAAGCCGCAAGTCATTCAGTTCATTGTCATGCTCCATGACCTACGATTTATAGCATATAAGGAGAAAATGATCATAAGAAGAATTTTTTGTGACAAAGAATTGTGTGGGTAATTTGGTGATAGTAATATCATGGATACTTGATAAGCTATATTTCGCTTTGATAAGGCTGAAGTAAGCTGTTGTTTGTTTTAGCTAAATGAAAATAACCATTACCTTTACCAGATTGGCTTTTTAGCAGACCAAGTTTAAAAACTTGTTTAGCGTAAATAAATTATCATAATTTGCGTTCATCCTTGTGAACGTTAGTAGCAGAACAAGCTTAAGCTTGACATTAGTCCATGTCTGGCATGGGGTAATTATTAAAGCCAGACTCAGTCGGACTACTTTAGTCTCGTTAGCAAAAGAAAAAAAAAGAAAAGAAGACGCAATAGTTGCTAGATAACGTGAGAAGCAATTCGCTAACCATACAGTTAGCTAGCTAGTAATGGTAAATTGAGTGACTGTGAATACTTAACGTCAGCTCTCAGAACTCTAGTCTTCTTATGGTTGAATTAAGAGAAAATAGCTCACCAGTGATTTATCCAAGTACTGCGTTAGTTAACAAATCAAAGGCTCTTTTGCACTACATCATTTTGTACCATAGTCGAAAAAACTGCTCACTGATTGCGACGCGTCTGTATCCATAACAACAGCACTCCAGAGATTTAGGACAAGATCTCGCGGGAGCAAAAGTCATGGGAACAAGAGGGCGCTAATGGCTGCTAAACAGTTGACAGGTCTGTGAGTTAGCTAAATATGTTTCTGTTTTCTTAAGAGTTAGTCACTTAGCTACACTGAGGAATACAACCTGTGAGTGTGTAGTCTAATCTGTCAATTGTTTTCTAATTTGGTGGATATTGAGAGAATCAAATGAGGAGGAAAGTTAGCAGTTTACAGTAGTAAGGTTAAAAGGTGCAAAACCTCTTGACTGATTAAAAGGTTTTATGTCTAGTGAAGGGGATGTTTGTTTAAAGCAGGTCACCTCAAGGCAAAACAGTGTTCGGTAAGTTGCTAATACCCATTTGTAAAGTGTGAGTAGTATGTATCTTCTGGGGCCAGTTGTTTAAAATATTTAATCTGGATTAAAATGATCCGGATTTGGAAATCCCATTTTTTGCTATTCAGGATCAAGTAAACCGTTTTACTTTTATGCAGGTTTTCCAAAGCAACATTGGACTGGATCAACCTGATCCAGATACACAGTTTTCAAGATTGCCATATCCGGATTACCAGTGCTCTAAATGGGACAACATATCACAATGCGGGCTACCAGCTAGGTAAAGAACACCTAGAAGAGCCAACATGGGGTCACTCTAAGTGTTTCTTATTTTGAACATAAAAACACAAAAAAAACATCCACTTCCATTCATAATTTCTTTTATGACCCCTCATCTGAGCAACAACAAATAAAAACAAATATATATTAACAAAACATTGTGGATATTTTGAAAACATCTTAAGAAAAATAAGGGCTAAAAGTCCAATAGTTAATAAAATAAAGAATCTTCATCTGAGGAAAGACCAGAAATATATTTTTTGACAGGTTCATCTCTGATGATTGTTTCTTTAAAATGAATATACTGTGATGAATGATTTTTGTTTGTTATTGAAATCTGTTTGGGGGATTATTTTATGGGGACAAGATCATTTTTATTTTTATTTTATTTTTACTTTACTATACGGAATAGATTTGAGGTAGCCTATGTCTACTTTATCTACTTTATCACTGTTACAACGGTTACACAAGTCATGTGAAAAATGTAAATAAAAGTATATACACTAAATGATACAAATGTATTATTTGACCAATTTTAAAGTTTTACTAGATTTTCTTCCTGGAATCCACCTTGAAATCCTACCCCCTGTTGGGATCAGGATAATCCTGTTTTTTTGGATCAAAGTTATCCAAATCCTTTCAAACAACACAAACAGAAGGTTTGAACTAGAATTGGATTTCCTGATCTAATCTGATTTCAGATTCCTTCTTTCCCTTTTGAACAACCCATTTTCAAAATTTGATCCAATCCGATCAGTTTACCTTTGCACAACTTGTCCCTTGGAACAGAAAAAGTTCTTTATTTATTTCTTTATTATCAAGCAATGTCTTAACTACATGTCCACAAGAGGGCGAGATAACGTTACTCTACAAAACAGCTTTTGTCAAACTGCCAAAGGTAAATAGACTATGTGGCTCGGGTTCTCAGTCTCCTTGTCATATCATCCCAAATACACAATAGCACATTTAATTTGTTTGTGAGGTTGGAAGATACTAGCTGTATGTACTGTACATCTAATCCATGTTTTAAAACACACATTCACATACATTCTAGTTATAATTAAAAATAATCCCATCAATTTTTAACATTACTGTTATTGCTATTTTTTGTCTTTTCCTTATACTTTTATGTATATATATTTTGTATATATATATATATAATTTTTTCTTTAGGGATTTTATTGTATTGTTTTTGTGGTCGCCTGTTTTTTTTTTATACCAGTTATTGACTTATTTCTTTTATAAAGCACTTTGAGCTGCATTTTATGTTATGAAAGATGCTATATAAATAAAGTGTATTATTATAATACACTCTAGAAACAGAAAAGTGAAATACTATTTCTCATTTGACAGGGAATTCCATAGATGCTTCAGTACGTCATCCCTCGACCCAGGTTTGGAGGTAAGGAACAACTTTAAGAATGCTGCTTAGGTATGATTGTGTGAGTAATCTACGAGGCGTTATGAAAGCTACAAATTAGCCTAGTCATGCTAACACACTCTACTCAGATGTTATTGGGACAAACTAAACAAGTATGTGACAACTGTGCTCTTCACTTGAAATTGCATGTGGTTACCTGATAAATGGCAGTTGATATCTTATTTAATGGATCTCAGGTTGACTCAGTGTTTTTTATTGTAATAGGCTACTCGTCAGGCGGTCCAAAGTCACAATGACAAAGCATTTTTAGAGCATCTTGCCAACTTTTAAGGCATTTCCTGTTGAAATTGGATCTTAGGGTGGGACAACATACAGAGCCTAAAACATAAAACAACAAAGCAGAGCAGTTTTTATTTGATGGGAAAGGATAATGGTCAAAAATGTGTAATGCTTTTAATTGGTTGGAAGTTTGTACACCAACTGGTGCACAATGAAGTGATCACTTAACATGTTCCAATTACCAGGAGTTTTAAGTATGAATGTGTGACCTAACATACAAGAAAACAATTTGTAAGAAATGGTACACTATTAGGCCAGTATGTTAAGTACAGTATATCTAATTCACGAAATCCTACTTTAATTAATTTTAATGTTTACCTTTCTTTGCCACTGTTTTAGAGACTGTTGATGCTATTTTTGAGGCTGTAGTTTGTGCTGCTGTTTAATTGTATTGTGATATCTTGAGAGGTGTTTCTAACAGTCTAACTGTTGACTATTGGACTTTATTAGTCTAAGCTAGGTATACATAATGAACTGGTAACTGAATGAATGTTGGAATTTGTTATGAATAAGCTACAACAGTCAAGACATTTTTAGTACAACTTGGAGAGGTTTCAAAACATACACAACAAAATTTCTGAATTACAAGTCTGGTCATTTTTATTTCCAGAAAAAGAAACTTTAGAAAAAGAAACTGTATTTGTACACAACAAAAAACTCAACTCCAAAACTTAACTTTGTGTAAAACTGAAATAGGCAATCAATTTAAGCACAACACTGTCTGTAGGTGCACCTCAGTTACTTTAGTCTCATTAAGCTTCTGTAATGAAACAGGAGCCCTGTGTACAGTATGTAACCATGATTAAAATTAAATTACACAAAAATAAATGAAATCACACGCTATATTTCTACAATATACCTTTGTTTTTGTTTCATGTTTTTTTTTTTTCTTAATGTCCATGTGATTATTTTACATATTTGTTTTGTGAAATAACCTAACATTGTGGTGGGTCACAAACCCTTTGGGCCATTGTTGTTTAAATAATGTGACAGCACAGGCCTGGTCTTTAAACCACATGTTGCCAACGCCTTCCAAAACACACGCCTAATGCACTGGGATGCCCATGAAGAAGAAAAAAGTGGGCTAAGGTGCAAACATTGTCCATTTGGCAAAAATAAACTACATTAGTTCATCAAAAAATATAGCTGGTGTGAGACAATAAAATAAACACAATAAAAAGAAGAAATAAATTCAGTCTACCGGTGCTTGGTGGTTAATTTCTGAATCTAGGCTTAGCCTAGTCTCACTGTTTTTAAGTGATTTGCTAGAGGTTATAGTTTTTGATATTTCACTCACACACCTTTTAAATAAGAGGCAACAAAACTCTGTCAGTCACCAGTTGGCATAGATATCAAACCAGCTGGGTTCACAGACGCAAGCACAGAGAGTGCAACCAGTGTTAAAACAGCTGGAGCAATACACCTCCTCATCCTCAGTACAGAAGTGATAACTTGACCCTCTGGTACAGTACTCAGACGATAGGAAGTGTAATTAATAAGTTAACAGTAGATGTGTGCATACAATAATTATGACACATCTGTAAAAGATAAACCTCTACACCTTAATATGAGGTAATATTAAGAAGCATAAAATGTCAGCCCATGTTCACTTGTGTTGCACTGCTTTCTGTTCTTCTCTGGGTTTTACAATGTACTCTTTGTACATTGAATACAGGACCCCTAAAACAAAGAAACAGGGGTAAGGTTACGCAACAACCTTTACATCTCCTTAAAAACGTTTATTATTGGTAAATAAAAATGGCCATGATGTAACCTATATTTTTAATAGTAGTTTTAGCCCCAACCACTTCTGATAACCAGAATTAAAAACATGTCACAAAAGTTAAAAAAAAAAAAACACAACCTGTTAACTTTGCATGAACTGGAACAATGTTACTAAGATCTAATCAGAAACATGATGATCCAAGCTACATACCAACAGTCATGGCTCCAACCACAAAGCCTTGGGCAGCTACACGCATGTGAATCAAGTGAACTGACATTTTTGTGTCACCCCGGCTTTTCATTTTCAGTAGTCTGTACCCCACAATGGCAAAGAACCCAGCCATTCCTGCAAGGAGCATAAATTAGATGACTCACTAAAAACAAATTCAGAGTGTAACACAAATGTATTAACACTGGGATACACCTAACGCATACTTTTAGACAAAACAATTCCGTTTCTGCCAACTTAATTTTTTTAAATTTGATACAAGTTAGCTTAATTTCACTATTTTTTGAATTATGTAACGCAGAACAAGATACTCACCCACTGGGACAAATGGATTCTCCTTTGCCTTACGAAGGAACTTTGACTCATTCTCATCGTAAGAAGACATCTTGACTAATTAGAAAAGAGAAGAAAAGTTAGGTATTAACTTTAAGTAAGTTTGAGGCTATTCCTAAAATATAGCAAATAGCTCATTCAGTATATCGATTGTTAGATCTTTGTTAAATCCTCGCTGTCAACCTAAATTACAGTTACAGATAAACTTGAAGTTTCAGCCTACGTAATACAATACTATTTAAATTCGTAATCCAAGCTGGTTTTTAACACTGCTCAGATCAAACGATATTACCACATGCACTGCTCAGAGGTTACATATGAAGGGCAGAGGGAAGACACATCGGTATAGCCTAGCTAAATAGCTATCTAACGTTAACATTACCAATTATATATTTTGTAAGACACATAACGTTACAGTGCTAAGCTAAGTTATAATATTTGATGTGGTATTTAGATAAAATGTCACATAACAGAAAGACTCCAGATAAATACAACAATCGAGAGCGAGTACCAATGTTACAATTCTGACATCAGATAAACCTCTATTAGGCTACGCCATAGTTGGCTGAACTAACCTAAGTCTTACTTGTTTAGAGAGTGTGTCGCTATTTGAATCGCCAATCAAGAAATTATTCGGACGGGTTTAGGAGCCTTTACAACCTCAGGTCGCACGCAGCTAAAAAATGATGGAGGAAGTAGTTAGCCGGCCGGCTACGTAAACCACCACCCTGTACGTAGGGATGACGTCAGCAGGTTATCACGAGTGTGTTATGTTCAGGTCATAGGAGAAAGTGGTAAAAATGGCTTGCGCCTCGGAAATGCTTTTAAATTGTAAACTCCCATCTCTGTTCAAATTCGGATTAAATATTCTGTGTAGGGCTATGCATTTTTCAAGATGGCTAAACATGACATCACATATCCTAGTGTTCCCTCTGGCAGCTGTTATCTTTAGGGCCGCAGGTTACAGTGCAACATATTAAGAGTTATAGTAAATCTGATGTGTTGTGGAAGCAACATAGTCAAGTGGCACAATCCACTCGCAAAGACTCAACGAATGTGAGATATTTCGAGATAAAACAAAAAGCCATTCATCTTTAACGGCCAATAAGAAACAAACAGCTCTTTCTCCGTCTTTAAGTAAACCAAATAGCTTACAACGTTGTTTTGCGATTTTGACCTGTCCCTAAGCGATTCCCTGCCTTACCAGTTATTAAACGAAGGTGGAGGTAGGTGGAAGTGAACACTCTTGCTTCACGTGATGCTCTTTGGGAGGTTATATGACGGCTCGTTGCTGCACGTTTCTGCAACGTGCTGCATCCCCATTTCAGATCATTGGAAAAATAAACTATTACAGGACTTCTAATACTAGTCCGAGTTGATAGTTTACATTTTTATGTTCCATTACTTCATATCATATTCATAGTCATAGTCATATTAGTAACTGCTGGTTTTATCAGTATTGCAATAATAATGTACTGCAATAATAATAATATTAGTAATATACTTATTATTATTATTATTATTATTATTATTATTATAATTATTATTAACCTATACAATCAAGGAAATAGCCCTTAAGAGCAAAATATGGTAGTATTGTATGTTGCCATTATTGTTCACAAACTAAATAGCACTATATGACTAACACTTGAGCATTTGGAGCATTTCGCTCAAATATGTAATTTTAATGACAAAATGTTGTCTTTCTTAAATCTGACAACTTCTAGATCTAATTCTGCATTGAAATAGTTTAATAAACCACACAAGTGATATACTAAAAAGGTTTTGTTGACATAGAGACATTTGCAAGGGTAATTAATAGAATAATACATTATGCATAATAATTATTAGTTGTAGCTACTTATTCTTGCAAATAATTGCAAGACGGGCAACTGTAACTAATGTGGCCAATTTAAAACTAGTTTAAATATTTTGTAAAGATAAAGCAGCAGAATAAACCTTTGGTATCTTAATAATAGCAAGTTGCCATGTGTTTGTGAGAGCCTGTGTTCCTTCTTGACAATGGAAATCAGAAACAGCTTTGAAGCCCTTATGAGCCTGTGGATTTTTCTTTATGCAATTATAGATTATCTGGTCGCTCTGATCCTGCCCCAGGCCCTGATGTACACTGTAGATTAAAGAAGACATAAGGAAGGAGTGCTGCAAACAACTATCATTTATCTCCCAACCTTCTAAGAACATAATTGAATATACACATTTTTTACCCTGTTTGGCCCAAGATGGCTGCTAAATCATAATACACCAAAAAGGGCAGGTCTGACAAATAAATTATGAAAATGACTAAGTGGTTTTAACATAACATTTATTTCTTACTAATAGAGTTAGCTAAACATGTGCAAATTCCATCTTAGTTCATTGGCTATCAAAGTAACAAGTACCTGAACGACACAGTGGGGTTTGAAAGTGTGGGTACCCCAGATAAATGTAAATGGCCTATATTTATATAGCGCTTTTCTAGTCTTAACAACTACTCCAAGCACTTTTACATAGTACAGGAACCATTCACCATTCAAACACACATTCATACACTGTGACCGAGGCTGCCGTACAAGGTGCCACCTGCTCATCAGATAAACACTCACACACATTCACACTCCGATGGCGCAGCTTCGGGGGCAACTTGGGTTTGTATTAGTGTACATAAAGAAGCCAAGAAAAGATGAACAAATCTCCAAAAGGCATCAAATGACAGATCAGACATTCGTGTTATATGTCACAAAAAGTTGGATTTTATTTCCATCATTTACACTTTCAAAATAACAGAAACCAAAAAAAAGGCGTCTGCAAACGTTTGGGCACCCTGCAGAGTTACCTTGTACTGCCCCCTTTAGCAAGTAGCACAGCTTGGAAACGCTTCTTGTAGCCAGCCAAGAGTCTTTCAATTCTTGTTTGAGGTATCTTCGCCCATTCTTCCTTCCAAAAGTCGTCCAGTTCTTTGAGATTTCTGGGCTGTCTGTCATGCACTGCTCTTTTAAGGTCTATTCATAGATTTTCAATTATGTTGAGGTCAGGAGGTTGTGAAGGCCATGGCAAAACCTTCAGTTTACACCTCTTGATGTAATCCACCGTGGATGTTAAGGTGTGTTTAGGATCATTACCCATTTGTAGAAGCCATGCTCTCTTTAAATTCTGCTTTTTCACAGATTGCTTCAAGTTAGAATCCATTTTTCCTTCTACTTGTGAAATGTTCCTTGTGCCACTGGCTGCAGTACAACCCCAAAGCATGATTGATCCACCCCCATGCGTAACAGCTGGACAGAGGTTCTTTTCATTAAATTCTGTGCCCTTTCTTCTCCTAACGTAGCTTTGCTCATTCCGGACAAAAAATTCTATTTTAACCTCTCGGTCGACAGAACTTGTTTCAACAATGCATCAGGCTACATAATATATGTTAATTTGCAAACTTCAAATGCAGATTTTTGTGGTGAGGACGTAGAAGAAGTTTTCTTCTGATGACTCTTCCATGAAGACCATATCTGTACAAGTATCTCTTTATAGTGGAATGGTGTACCACAACTCCAGTGTCTGCCAGGTCTTTCTGGATGGATTGTGCAGTCAAACGTGGGTTTGGACTTGCTTTTCTCACACTCCTGCGAGCTGTTCTGTCTGATATTTTTCTTGGTCTTCCAGATCTTGCTTTAACTTCCACTGTTCCTGATGATTGCCATTTCTTAATTACATTCCAAACATAGGATATTGGCATCTCAAAAGGCTTTGCTATCATCTTTTAGCCTTCTTCAGCTTTGTGAACATCAACTATTTTCAGTTTCAGTTTTCTAGACAACTGCTTAGAAGAACCCATGGGGCTGATTGTTGGGGCAAGGTCAGATGAGTCTGGGCATTTAAAACCTTAAGACTGACAGCACCTGGTCTTTTCAGACGAAGATTGAGAACAATCCATGACGCTGTCAGGTCTCAGCTTTCCAAAGGGGGCGGTGCATGCTATAAACTCTGCAGGGTGCCCAAATATTTGCAGACGGCATTTTTTTGTTTTCTGTTATTTTGAGATAGTAAATGATGTAAATAAAATCTAACTTTTTGTGACATATTATACAAATGGCTAATCTTTCATTTGATGCCTTTTAGAGTTTTTTCCATATTTTCTCGGCTTCTTTATGCACATTTACACAAATTTTTACCTGGGGTGCCCAAACTTTTGAACCCCACTGTAAGTGATAAAGGTCCAGATAAGCAGTGGCAGCACAAACTGTCCTGTTAGTAGTGTCCTGAGGAGGACAGTCACGGGAGTCACAGGACAGTCAGACACTTTACACTATATAACTGATCTAACTGAGCCTTGGCTGAATGTCAGCTGTGCTTAAAAAGTACTTGAAAACAAGAACTACTAATCAAAACCACAAGTTATCTTTATTAACAATTCTAACAAACTTTTTTTACATGAATCATTTTATGTAAAACAATCTACATCTATTATGTAAAAAATAAATAAACATTTCAAAGATATACAATGATTCAATGACATAACTTATTTTTAAATAAACATAGTGTACAATGAGAAATATTCTCTCTCCAACTAAACTAAAACTTGACTAAAGTTCCATCTCAACCTGGGTGGACCAGACGGTATCAAATTTCCTGTTTTTTGACTTCTTCCGCCCTTTGCTGTCAGGGCCTTCTCTCGTCTTGGAGGTAAAAGGTGTCCCAATAAAATTTGATAGTCCAAGAAGTTTTTCGGATTTAAAATAATTTTGTTCATAAAGTGCAGCCTTCAAAAATGGATACTTTTACTTTCAATATACCTTTTTTTCTCTTCCGCTTATAAATCACAATTAAATCTACTCCTTTAGCTTAACATTGGAAAGCTGTTTAACTTAATACAGACAATAATTTATTATCTTGTATAAATAACGCTCTGTTGTAGGTTTCACACCTTCCGCTGCATTCCAGCAGGTGGTGCTACATGTCCACTTGTGTAGTCAAGGAGCCACATAGAGCAGATTTTGTGAACATAATATTTTGCATCTTTTTTTACTTTACAAAAAATAAAGGGGTGAATTCAGTATCGGAAATATTGGGCCTTTTATAAAAAAGATATCCACAAACAGGTCACATTATAACATAACTTTTACCTAATTTAACTGTAGCTTTTGACACAGTAAAGTTAGTACACCAGGCATTCCGAATAAGTAAAACATTTTGTCAATGATTCAGAAATCTTAAAATACAGTTTAGCTTTGTCAAACAATAGAGAAAACATTGCTGAGCGGAGAGGAATTGGAGTATAGCAATAAACATTATGTGAAACTTTTTGACACTCAATGTAACATGCAACTGAATTGAAATAACAAATTCCCTCTGCACTTTTTTGTGTTAAATGCTGTTCTAAGTCGTGTTCACTTATTTATACTTTGAAAACCTAATATTCTAATATTGCCAAGAAATCAAATGAACACCTAGGTGAACAATTTTCTGTCTGTTCAAAAAATGTATTGTAAAAAACATCTACTGTATGTTACAGATGTCAGAGAAATGTTGCATGTACTGCCTACAATCTGTGAAGAGATCAGTGGCAGCAGGAAGAAAACCTAGTAAAGCATTTCAAATACTATATGGAAATATAAGATCTTCTGTTCTCATGTATTATTTTCTCACATTTGCTGAAATAATGTCACAAATTATTGGAAATTTGTAATATTCAATTCAATTCAATTCAATTTTATTTATAGTATCAATTCATAACAAGAGTTATCTCAAGACACTTTACAGATAGACCACACTCCAGAATTTACAAGGACCCAACAGTTCTAATAGTTTCCTCCAGAGCAAGCAACAGTGCGACAGTGGCGAGGAAAAACTTCCTTTTAGGCAGAAACCTCGGTCAGACCCAGGCTCTTGGTAGGCGGTGTCTGACGGGCCGGTTGGGGTTAGAATGAAGAGTGGCAATAATAATATGTTAATCAAGGTTTACTTAACCCTCCTGTTGTCCTGGGGTCAAACTTCCCTTGTGTTTAAAAGTTTCTACATCAGAAATTTGCGATTCTTTCATCCAAATTTTCCAAATATTACATGGATGGTTCCATATAACGCTTCTTGCAAGTTAAACAGGATCAGTTCACTACTTTACTGAATTTTGGGTGTTTTATTTCCCCCCCGAAAAAACGTGATACAAAAATGCTATTATTTCATATAAATGAGGTTTCTTGACCATGATTTCAAAAAAGAAAATAGTGTAAAACTAGTGGTAATATATAGGTGTTAGTGATGTGTACAGTATACTGATGGTAGTGTTAATAAAAGGAAGAACATAAATGAACACAAAAATGAAAGCGTCAAAAAATTGTTCCTTTTCAGTTTTGACCTGAGAGGACAACACAAAAGGGTTCTTCCCCGTCGACCATGCATCAATTTTTTTTTTTTTTGCTTCAAAATTGAAAATGAAAACTTTTTCCCGACGTTTTTGAAGCTTTTTCCAACATATTTGTCACTTTTTTCAACGTCCTTTTACCATTTTCTTTTTTAAATACTATACAATTGAAACAACCAAATTCAATGAAAGTATCCACATTGTTTCTGTTGACAATTTGGTTGCAAGAAACCCAAATTTCTGAAAAGGAAACTTGTTGAAAGTGGGTCAAAATTGACCCGAGGAGAACAGGAGGCTTAAACACATATTTAAATCATAAAACCCTTTAGCTTGTTAATGTGTAAATGTGTCTGTATTACACGTTCCCGCTTAATAAAGCCTTCACTTGAACAAATGATCACATTTTATGAAGCCATGAGACAGGATTAAACAGACAGGATAAAATCTTTTTTTAATCTGGTAACCCCCATTGAGACCGAGATCTCGTATTTACAATAATGTGCAAAACTAACGGAACTTGCATAGGACCCTTCAGCACCAACCAATCCTGTGAGTGGGTGGTATATGTTCCAACTCTCCAGTCAAAGAGTGATGTCAAATATGTCA
The DNA here is from genome assembly GCF_008692095.1 of Etheostoma spectabile. Taxonomy (NCBI): domain Eukaryota; kingdom Metazoa; phylum Chordata; class Actinopteri; order Perciformes; family Percidae; genus Etheostoma; species Etheostoma spectabile. Next base: position 10,514,932 of record NC_045744.1, on the reverse strand, counting down.
AATAATAACAGGTTCAAGGTCTTGAACATTCCAAGCGGCTGAAGTAAATAAGAGATTGCCACATCTAATCAACACAATGGGCAGTTGTCATGGTCAAGGTTATACTCATAATCATCTGGGTGTGGTGTGATCCATGTTATATCATTAAATTAACTATAAAATACAAATTTTGTTAGAGAAATTAAAATGTAGGCTATATACTAACATATGGCTGTATGCCTTTCCAATAATTTGTGACATTATTTCAGCAAATGTGAGAAAATAATACATGAGAACGGAAGATCTTATATTTCCATATAGTATTTGAAATGCTTTACTAGGTTTTCTTCCTGCTGCCACTGATCTCTTCACAGATTGTAGGCAGTACATGCAACATTTCTCTGACATCTGTAACATACAGTAGATGTTTTTTACAATACATTTTTGGAACATACAGAAATGTGTTCACCTAGGTGTTCATTTGATTTCTTACTGGCAATATTAGAATATTGGGTTTTCAAAGTAAGTGAACACGATTTAGAACAGCACTTAACTCAAAAAAGTGCAGGAGAAATTTGTTATTTCAATACAGTTGCATGTTACATTGAGTTTTAAAAAGTTTCACACAATGTTTATTGCTATACTTCAATTCCTTTCCGCTCAGCAATGTTTTCTCTATTGTTTGACAAAGCTAAACTGTATTTTAAGATTTCTGAATCATTAACAAAATGTTTCATTTATTTGGAATTTCTAGTGTACTAACTTTACTGTGTCAAAAGCTACAGTTAAATTAGATAAAAGTTATGTTATAATGTGACCTGTTTGTGGGTATCTTTTTTTTATAAAAGGCCCATGATTTGATTACATTTCATTTAGAAAACCTGCATGCTTGATTACACAGTGAAAGTATTGCTTAATGCTTCTTCTTTTCTCTGGAACCATTTTACCATTTTATGCTTGAAAGGATGTTATTGACTTAGCAGCTTGTGGAATGCGGAAACCGATCCGCCAAGCAAAGGGAGGAGCAAAAGTCTCTATATTAAGCATTATGGGAATCTGAATCTGAACCTTGTGTGGCTGACAGAGAAGCCTGCCATGGGACTGCTGCTGCCGATTCTCCTTGGCTTTCTTGCCGCTCTGATTGGAGGGCTGTACCTTCTTGGGGTGTTTCGACAGCAGCGACCAGGAGAACCCCCTTTGGATAAGGGACTCATCCCATGGCTGGGTCATGTCTTAGAGTTTCGCAGGAACACATTTAAGTTCCTAGAGAGGATGAAGCAAAAACACGGAGATGTGTTCACAATACAGCTAGGAGGGCACTACTTTACATTCCTTCAGGACCCTCTATCGTTTGGATCATTTGTTAAGGAGAGTCGAGAAAAACTGGACTTTAGGAAGTTTTCTGTGCAGCTGGTGCGCAGAGTGTTTGGTTACACTGCTGTAGAGAATGAACACACCATTCTCCAAATTAACAGCAACAGGCATTTACAGGGGAATGGACTGGAGGCAATGACACAATCCATGACGAGTAATTTGCAGAAGCTGATGTTGCACAACATTGGTTCACCTGCAGACCAAAGAACCTGGACGGAGGATGGACTGTTTATGTACAGCTACAATATTGTTTTTAGGGCCGGCTACTTATCTCTGTATGGCAATGAGCCACACAAGTCAGAAGAAAGCGAGGAGAAAGACAGAGCTGAATCAGAAGCCTTATTTCACGAGTTTCGTAAATATGACCAACTCTTCCCCAACTTTGCTTATGGGGTCCTGCCACCAAAGGAAAGGTTGGAAGCACAGAGGCTTCTGGGACTCTTCTGGAAAACTCTGTCATTTCAGAAGATGAAGACCAAGGACAACATCAGTCGCTGGGTGTGGGACATCCAGCAAGGCAAAATGGAGATGGGTATAAAGGAGTCAATGATAGACAGGTACATGTTTGTGCTTCTTTGGGCCTCTCAGGGCAACACAGGGCCTTCTTCATTCTGGCTGCTCCTCTTCCTCATGAAACACCCAGAAGCCATGGCAGCAGTAAAGGAAGAGGTAAATTCGGTTTTGAAGGAATTTGGGCAAGAAGTCCAACTTGGTGGCCCCCTAATCAACCTGACTCGTGAAATGCTGATGAAAACACCAATCCTGGACAGTGTTGTGGAAGAGACTCTCCGACTCACTGCTGCACCCCTCCTCACCAGAGCAGTGATTCAGGATATGACCCTCAAGATGGCTGATGGGCGGGAATACTTCATCCGCAAGGGTGACAGAATGGCAGTCTTTCCTTACATTGCCATTCAAGTTGACCCAGAGATCCACTCTGACCCACATTCATTTAAATATGACCGCTTTCTCAATCCAGACGGGAGCAAGAAAACACATTTTTACAAAGCAGGGCAGAAGGTGAAGTATTACACCATGCCCTGGGGGGCTGGGGTCTCCATGTGCCCTGGGCGTTTCTTTGCCACCAATGAGCTGAAGCAGTTTGTTTTCCTCATGTTGGTTTATTTTGAGTTTGAGTTGAAGAATCCTGATGAGAAGATACCTGAGATGGACTTCAGTCGATGGGGCTTTGGAACGATGCAACCTGACAGAGACATTCAGTTCCGATACAGACTAAAATATTAAACTAATGAATTGTTTTCTGGGTTAAAGAGAGAGACAGAGCAGAGCAGAGAGCAGTTTAATCTAGTCAACAATAAGTCAATAATCTTTTTATAAACAAATTATGTTGGTATAATAGAATATTGTGAATATTATGGCTGCTTCATTGCACAGCTTTTTCCAGCATGATATCATTTTTACCAGGTGTTGCACTATAAAGTGTTAATAATTACTTTGTCTTCATATTGGTTAGAAAGATAAAAAGAAATAGAAAAAGCTGAAATGCCATTGCTTTGTCATCATGATAGTTAATAATTTGTTTAACAATAATACTTTTCTGTTTATGTAACCTTAAGAGGACCAGCGTTAGGTATGGGAGGTGTATGCATTTGTAGCCATGGCTTGTTATTTAACATGATTATGCAAAAATGCTTGTGAGTTTTTAGATTTTTTTCAACCTCTAATAAAGCCTTCATTTGACCAAAATAACAAAAGATTATATTTTACTGTGGCCTCTGAACTTTATCGTTGTAAAATATATAATTGCTCAGTAACACATGACAGGCACTACATTTTAGCTGTCACCACATTTAAACCACATAACTAGTCATTGCTGATCTCACTATCATTCCGCAGCTGACTATGCAGTTTTTTGTTCTTTTTTTAGATACAGCAGCATTTAGCCAATTGCTATCAAAACTTACAGTAATTTTGTGATATGTTTTGAACATACGTTTAACAGTTTTACAATAGTATGTGAACATGTACAAAAATAACTGTAAATAAACAGCACATTGGTGATTTAGTTTGAGTAAGAAAACAGTTCATACATTTTTAAAGATGTTTTCATTGAATACATCATGTGTCAGATCAATGAAAAGTGAGCCACAGTTTAGTCCACATTGACTTCTGTTAGGCTGACTGTGAAGAGTTTGCTTAGATTTTGGGAAATATTTACTTTAAATGTAAATGTAAATGTGCTGTATTTATATAGCGCTTTTCCAGTCTTAACAACTGCTCAAAGCGCTTTTACATCTACAGGAAACATTCACCATTCACTCACATTCATACACTGTGGCCGGGGCTGCCGTACAAGGTGCCACCTGCTCATCAGATAAACATTCATACACATTCACACTCCGATGCGCAGCACCGGGGGCAACTCGGGGTTCAGTGTCTTGCCCAAGGACACTTCGACAATGACTGCAGGGGCGGGGATCGAACCACCAACCTTCCAATTGGCAGGCAACCGCTGACTTTACAGGTCAGTAGCTCTGTACCGTAGTTTATTGGAAGGCTTAAGGTCATGATTTGACCTCTGTGATTCTAAAAGCAGTTACTAGCTTGGGAAACAAAGTGACGTGAAGCAGAGTTCAGTGTACAATGTTTAATGGGAAAAAGGTTTAATGGGACACACAAGAGTAACTCAAGAGTAACATTTTCTAACAATCGCTCAATTCACTTTCATGACATGAGAGTAGATAAGATAAGGGCACCAGAATAAAGGACGATTAGTTCAAGGTAGGTTCACACAGTTAAATCATTAGAAGGGCCACAATACGTGTCAGAGGTCATGCATTCACAGTCTGTACATGCTGATTTTCACACAATTTTAATGAATAAGCGCAATATAGGCTAATCATCTGTAACTTTTCATCTGTAACTCTCTGTACAGACATCACAGATAGAAAGATTTCTGTTTTTATATCAGGAACAGATTGCACTCAAAAATGCCTAAAAATCTGACATTTTTGAGAAAGAAGATATTTACCCCACAGTCACACTGTTTCGTAAAACTGCTGCTTTGAAGTGGGTTGAACGTTCCATGCTGTGTATTGCTGGCACGCCACACACAGAAACAAACTCATGCACACATCTGGTACTAATGCATGCCATATGCTGTACTTCTCTGTCATCTCCAGCATCTGATAAAACATGGAGTAAACTTTAGAAAAGCAATCTAATGGGTTGCTTTATTTAGCCCTGTCCAGTTTATCCACTGTCCAATATTAGACTAAACCATCTTAAAACACAATAAATGGCCAGGTAAACTAAAACCTTGTGATTAGCCTGCAGTACCATCCATACCCTTTAATGACCATTGCCAATTTTTATTTTTTTTTCATCCCTATTGTCATTTTTTCAGGACTGTTGTGGACTTAAATTGGATTACGTTATTTTAAAATGTAGGCCTTCTATCTTTTCACCTCAATATGATATGCATTAATAAGGGGACAAAATGTTTGGAAGCACCTTTCAGTATACATACATACAGTGGTGTGAAAAAGTGTTTGCCCCCTTCCTCATTTCATGTTCCTTTGCATGTTTGTCACACTTAAGTGTTTCGGAACATCAAACCAATTTAAACAATAGTCAAGGACAACACCAAGTAACACAAAATGCAATTTGTAAATGAAGGTGTTTTATTATTAAAGGTGAAAAAAATCCAAACCATCATGGCCCTGTGTGAAAAAGTGATTGCCCCCCTTGTTAAAACATACTATAACTGTGGTTGTCCACACCTGAGTTCAATTTCTCTAGCCACACCCAGGCCTGATTATTGCCACAACCTGTTCACAATCAAGGCATCACTTAAATAGGAGCTGCTTGACACAGTAAGGTCCACCAGAAGATCCTTAAAAGCTACCATCATGCCGAGACCCAAAGAAATTCAGGAACAATTGAGAAAGAAAGTAATTGAGATATATCAGTCTGGAAAGGGTTATAAAGCCATTTCCAAAGCTTTGGGAATCCAGCGAACCACAGTGAGAGCCATTATCCACAAATGGCGAAGACATGGAACAGTGGTGAACCTTCCCAGAAGTGGCCGGCCGCCCAAAATTACCCCAAGAGCGCAGCGACGACTCATCCAAGAGGTCACAAAGACCCCACAACAACGTCCAAAGAACTGCAGGCCTCACTTGCCAGTTAAGGTCAGCGTTCTGCCTCCACCATCAGGAAAAGACTGGGCAAAATAGCCTGCATGGCAGAGTTCCAAGGAGAAAACCCTGCTGAGCAAAAGAACATCAAAGCTCGTCTCAATTTCTTCACAACACATCTTGATGATCCCCAAGACTTTTGGGACAACATTCTGTTGACCGATGAGACAAAAGTGGAACTCTTTGGAAGGTGTTGTGTCCAAGTATATCTGGCGTAGAAGGAACACTGCATTTCATAAAAAGAACATTATACCAACAGTAAAATATGGTGGTGGTAGTGTGATGGTCTGGGCTGTTTTGCTGCTTCAGGACCTGGAAGACTTGCCGTGTAAAAGGAACTATGAATTCTGCTGTCTACCAAGAGATCCTGAAGGAGAATGTCCGACCATCTGTTCGTGTACTCAAGCTGAAACGAACTTGGGTTCTGTAGCAGGACAATGATCCTAAACACACCAGCAAGTCCACCACCGATGGCTGAAGAAAACAAAATGAAGACTTTGGAGTGGCCTAGCCAAAGTCCTGACCTGAATCCTATTGATATGTTGTGGTATTACCTTAAAAAGGCCGTTCATGCTCGAAAACCCTCTAATGTAACTGAATTAGGACAATTCTGCAAAGATGAGTGGGCCAAAATTCCTCCAGGACGCTGTGAAAGCCTCATTGCACGTCGCAAACGCTTGGTTGCAGTTGTTGCTGCTAAGGGTGGCCCAACCAGTTATTAGGTTTAGGGGGCAATCACTTTTTCACACAGGGCCATGATGGTTTGGATTTTTTTTCACCTTTAATAATAAACACCTTCATTTACAAATTGCATTTTGGGTTTACTTGTGTTGTCCTTGACTATTTAAATTGGTTTGATGTTCCGAAACACTTAAGTGTGACAAACATGCAAAGGAACAGGAAATGAGGAAGGGGGCAAACACTTTTTCACACCACTGTATATTCCTTTCATATACATTCATTTTTGTGTGTACTTTCCATCTGTCAGACCAGCTCAATATATCACAGGACATTCATGCCAGGTTCATAAAACAGATATTAATGCATGTTTTGTATTCCTTTTTGTACAGATGATGTAGGTTTGTGTGCTACACCATAAGAAACAAGCATTAGTGGACAATTGGCTTTTATGAGCATAAGTCTATTGAAGTGGGCAGTGAGGATAAGCCCTGGATTATCCCAGGTAATTTTAAACAAACAATGCAAATGCATGATTGAGTGCCCTGTAAGGATGCAATAATTTTACTCACAGTGGTGTGGTGTGATTTCAGGTTGGACAAAAGGTGAAGAAGTTCTTAAACTCCAGTTAAGCATCTACAATCAAAATTGCATTTACCATATTTTAGCACTCAGGCATTTCTGTCTTGTCTTATTTTACGAGCGCAGAATGAAAGTAGATTCATGTGGTGACGAGTTCTTATTGTCTGTCCCAACTACACAGGACCACATCAGACACAGAGGCTTCCAGAACCACTTGTTAATTTATGCAGCAAAGCACATGTCATATACTCCCTTTGTCTACAAGACCCGGACTTTGCTTGGAGCTATCAAAAACACGACACGCAATCGGGAGGGACACAAAATGTAAGATGTTACGGTTATATTTTTGTCTAGTAAACATAGTTGTTACAGCCTGGCTTTGTTGTGTTCTGCCCCTGTTCTAGCAGCCCCCCAGATGGACCGGCCTTTTTCGCTGTATGTGGATGCTAGTAAGGTGGGGGCTGGTGCTGTGCTCATGCAGACAAATGGAAACAGTGTTGACTGTCCGGTGAGTTTCTTTTCGAAAAAGTTTAACTCACATCAGCTTAATTATTCCATCATTGAAAAGGAGGCTCTGGCACTCATTTGGGCTTTGCAGCACTTTGAGGTTTATGTGGGGGGAGGGGGGAGTCCAGTAGTGGTTTACACTGATCATAATCCTCTGACTTTTCTCCATTCACTCCAGAATCCGAATCAGTGACTTATGCGTTGGTGTCTTTTCCTCCAACCTTTTCATTTAGACATTCGACATGTCAAAGGAGCTGACAATACCGTGGCGGATGCCATGTCCAGAGCTGTGGCGGTATAAGCGTTTGTGGCAGTTGGGATGTGGTTGGGAGTGTGAGGACTCCCGTCTTGAGGGAGGGGGTGTGACGGCCCTTCCCAATATGCCGGCCTGTTATGTCTGCTCTTTTTTTTTTAGCTTTTTAGACAAATCCACGCCATAATAGTCAGCCACTCTAAAGAGCTGGTCTCTCTTATAAGAATCAAGCAATTCCACATCTGGACACTTAATAAACTCCTCAATTGAAGCCATTCCTCCAGGCAGAATGTCTAAGCAACAAATACAGGCAGAAAAGAACACCAACAGGGGCGACAAGCCGTAAGTATGGAACCTTATTCCTCTGGCTAACCACCCAACTACTACCTCTCTCACTCAACCCTAGTCTTCATGCAGGCTAGCGGCGGGATAAATTAAGCACAAGCCCAGTAACCCGGTTAACTTTCAGCATGCTGAAAATCACCTAGACAGTCATGGAGTGCACCCGAGCAGCTCCTAGAACCGCTCTAACCACCCGCTGCACAAAAATAACAAACTAAAACAAAAAAAAGGTCAATGGGGACAACGAGTGTCACACATTGCTTATGCCTACCAGGAATAAAGGTTCCAGACAACTCACCAGCCCTCAACCCCGATACCTGTAAGGTAAAGACACCAGAGCCGGTCAAAACAGTGTGAATCACTCCCTGAAAAAAGTGTATTTACCCTTACCAACTCAGATCTCCAGTTTTAATCAAGATCCCAGACGAGCCCCCATTTGTTACAGCCTGGCTCAAAGCCAGCAACAAAAAGGGAGGTTTCACACAGATAATGCAACAAAAATGAGATTTATTAAACTAAATACAACAATAACCTAACTGAACCCAAAACCAAACGAAGAACAAAATGGTGCTTGCTCCTGAAGGACCAGGTGAGAGAGTGAGACTCCCAGCAGGGCAGGCCCTTATGCCTTCTGTAGGCCACGCCCACCCGGCCAGGCAAGACGACCCGCCCACTCTCAGCACCTGCAACAAAAAAAAGAGCAGACATAACAGGCCGGCATATTGGGAAGGGCCGTCACAATAGTGAACACCATGGTTTTGTTGACAAGCTTTTAAAAAAAAATAATACCGATGGTTCTTCTTTTATTTCCAGGTAACGACGGTCATAAAACAAAAAATCAGAGACTTGGGGTGTGTTCACAGTGAAAGAAAAGAAACTGTACTCCTACATCCCAGATATTCTAGGGCCATTCTGTCCAGAAGGCTCAGAAGTGGGACCGGCCCAAGATTTCACTTAGGCCTGAAGACCCAAGACGGCTCAGTCTTCTTCCTGTACAACCACATCCAAACTTTTACAAGCACATGGTCCACTGCAATATCATACAATGAACTGTTGTCATATTGATGTTTCAAGCCTATTATTATGAACAAATAAATTATAGGTATACCCTACACCTATTTATGCCAAAGAAAAAAATGAAAATGAACTATCGGTGTGACACAAATCTATCGTTAGGAAGGACAACCCGCAGGAGGGCCTAAAGCTACTCCTGAGCATCTGAAAAACCTAATAAACCTGCTGAACCGGATAAACCTGCTGAACCTGATAAACCTGTTGACCTGATGAATGTCAACATGGATAAACCCGGTTGGTTGGAACCTGTAATAATTCTCCTAGGCTTTTTTTGACATGCCTGGTGTAAATATCTGTGCACCGCCTAATCTACATGTTCCTCTGATCAAACCACTTTCTGCACAAATATGTGATATAGGGCCCACCGCTTCTTCGGGGGGAAATTCAAACATTTGTTGTTCCTCATTTGTTATTGTGTTAGTCTTTGTTGTTCCTTAAATTATCATCATATAGTGCAAGCTTCTACTTTAACTACATGTAAGTTCAACTTCAACAGAACTGTATTTCTGATGCAAAAGAGAACAAGGTCAACCATAATGCCAAAAAAATAACATCAAATCTTTTGTAATCTTTATGGTTTTGGCATGCCATGGCACATCAGGAAAAGGAGTTGTCATGCCGTATTTCCATCACTTTACAAAAAAACAACAAACAGCCCTCTGCAACCAGCTGTGGAAAAGACTTCTTCAATCTTTCTTGGTCTTGATAAAAACTTTGAAAAATGGCAAAAAATTGACCAAAAAATGCACTGGAGGTTGAATAAACTGCTACAAAAAGATATGTTGGAAATATTGTGAATGTGAAGTCATGTACGCACACACACGTCTGCACACTCACACACAGCTAAATAAGGAAAAGCAAGGTTTTGGAGGTCCACAGCCATGCCCACTGTTTTCTGGGCAAATGAATGGGGTTGTAGTAGGAGTCATCCTGAATTAAATAAATAAGCAAGCAGTGGTCATGGCAATGGAGGCGGACGAGCTGGGAAACAATGGGGCCTTTGGCAGGATGCTGGTCTCCTAAGTGTCCTCCCTGTACTTGGTGGTGAGGGGTTTTGAAGAAAAATGACCCATTGTCTCTCTCATCCTGTTTCTGAGCCTGAGCAGTGAAACGATGCCTCTGTATGCCCGCCCAGGATGACCTACCAGAAAGCATAGAATAAGCTCCTGCATTATCCACATGGACAGGTAGGTAGAGCCTTCATTCTTATTCTTTTTCTGTGAATTATCCTGTTTTATAGTATGCAGTTGTTGGCTTTATTTACAGAATTGTTTAAATTGTTTTTGACCAGCATTTAATTTCAATTCAACTGGAGAATTAATTAATGCAACTTGAAGTGGCTTGTTACTTTTTTGCCTAAACATATTTTGGGCATTTTCTATTCAATTTTAATAGTGGGTATTTTAAGCGACACCATGCTGAGAGGTTTAGTTTCAATATCACTGTCTTGCATTGTGTGTTGTGTCACATGGCATTTGTTTAGTACTTTAACCTTGAAAATCTATCTGACTTTGTTATCTGATGGACGAATTGTACTTTGGAAACATTAGAAAATTATATGAGCCAATGAGTCTCAAATTGATGTAGTTCTAGTAAACCATTAAATACTAAAATAAGTTATTGCTTCATGTCCTTTAATTTTTTTATTAATTAATTATTTTAATTTTTAGATTTTATTTATTTATTATAATTTATTTATTTTGCCACTGTTTCTTTAAAGCAAAAACATATTAGGTAGAAGTTTTGCAAATGAAAAATAGAAAAATTATCTATATTAGTGATACAGAGGTGCAATCATTAACAGGAAAGCCATGGCCAAAGCCTGAAACAATGGGACCACAGCACATGAAACAACCCTTCCTATTTCAGTGTAGCCTCCATGTGAACTAGTTGATGGTATCTTAATGAGATGCTTTAAATGCCTTAAATACTGTAACTTAACCTTAAAGGCTTTTAAGGATTCAGCTCTCATGTTTGTGTAGTCGAAAGGATCTGACAGGTTGGTTTATCACCTAATGTTCCTCTGTGTCACATGGGTCATAGACCCCATAATGTGAACTGTTGACCACATGTGTGGAGGGGCAAAAACAGACTTTAGACCATGATTCATGAAAGTCATACAAATTCCAGAATGTTTGTTAACCATTGTTAACACATGATAGTGATTGTCCAAGAGTCCATGTAAAATGAATAATTGATTGCCATCTAGTGGAGGAAAACATCCATTGACAAAAGTAAAACTATTCCTAGAAGTAAGTGTTTTTTTTCTATTTACTGTAGTTAATGCAAAACATTCCCAATCACACATTAACACACAATTTGACTTTGTTACTTCTGTTAGCCAGTGACTTTAAATCAGCAGATTGCCTTTTCTTATCACTGGCTTAATAGCTGAGCTTTAAATGTGTTCACCAGTATACTATACAGTATGTGCTTATATACGTGTTTGATCCAAGCTTTCCTTGCATAAGTTTACGCCAGAGAGAGAGAAGGTGTATAATAGTGTAATCCTTCAGCGTTGCTAGTCCACTAAATTAGAGAAGGGCAAAGGCAATAAGGCATCTGGAAGGAAGGAGTTGCAGTAAACATATCTCTGGTAGTCCAAATGACCCTGACTAGGTCTACTGCACCTTTGGGCTTGCCCCAGAGCAGCTGCTGACATGGCCAGTTAAGACAAGATAATGTCAAAGATTAAGAACCTCCAGCTCTGAAAGCCAGGCGCTGTTATTTTGTTCATTTGGATGGGTAGTTGTGTGTTGGATTTCCTGCACTGAGGAAGTTTTCCTCAGCATGTGAGTGTAGAAATGATGACAGGGAATTAAACAATTAAGAAATGTGTTATGATCTGAAAACTATTTTATTGATTCACTTGTTTGGTTGAGTATTTAATTATGTATTGTGTCTTATCAAGTGTAGGACCCTGGTGTATACATTTTTAACAAATCACATTATCATCTCCATTTTCTAATAGGGACTCCTGTAGTCTGAGAGCTGTCAAACAAATCTAAATTAGTGGGCTCTGCTCATGATCTATTAAGAGGGCATGTATACATACTGTTGTTCTCAAACAATATTATCACTAGAGTATTCTAACCCTAACCCTAACCCAGTGTTTACAACTTTTCTGTGAAACTAGTCTATATCCAGGACGTTCCACCAATTGCGCCGGTGCAGGGCAAATTCCGCTGGATATTCCACCAATTCCGCCGGATCTCACTCTTTTCGGACGGATGTCCTGTGTACCTTCCGCTTTCTTTGTGTTGTACTTTTAAACTCTGGTCGATTTATGAGGACTATGGTTAAGAGCTCCTCAGATCTCTGCAGGGTAAATTGAGACAGCTAGTTCAATCGGAGTTTTCTGTTGCACGACTAAAACAACTTTTTAACGTACACATGTTCCACCCAAACAAGTTCCTTTCCAAGGCTATTTCGCAGTGGCAGCGCGGCTCTGCTCAGCACCCAGCACCGCCCAAGACGATTATCATTGGTTTAAAGAAATATCAATAAACCAGAGCTGTTTTTCTCCCATCCCAGATTGCTCTGTAGAGTATTTCAGGGAAGTAAAATAAACAGAACCTCCTTCTAAGGCAGGAAACAGGCATTTTTTCAGTGGAAGATAAACTATATTAAGACTATTAAAATGTTGCTATATGTCCTCATTTTCTCCAGGGCTTTAAATAGTTTGACATGCAATTTTAAGTGAGTCCAGATGTATAGTATGGAATGAAGATGACGGCTTTGTCTGTTATGTTAAATCATTTCAGGTGGAATACAATGTTTTTTTAATTTTATTTACACATCAAACATATTAACCAAATAAGTTGTGGTTGTTTAATTGTACAGTATTGGTGGGGCAAATTTTTAGATACAAGTTGCTTTGCTCATGTTGGAGATGCTGAGCCCGGGCTGAGGGTAGTTGTTGGCATCCACCTCAAGGCTTTTCATCTCAGTCGCTTCAGTGGAGTCCAGCCTTAGTGAAATGGCACGGGACGCACTCACCCTGGGGGTTGGATAAGCTCGGCTGAGAAACTGGGAGAAAAATGAACAAATGAGATGGGACTGCCACCACTCTCAGGCTGCCTATGGGATAGCCCCCCACAGCCTGGTAAGAACAGTTTAATGATAGTAGTAGGAGAGATGGGAGAGGAGGAGTCCAAGCACCAAGTTGCATGATTTTGGTCTGGTGTCTTGTGTCATTCTTTTCTCTGAGGGGGGGGGGGGGCATCCAAGTCACATGGTGGAGCTTGATCTGTTACATAAACACATACCCTTACAGCCCCCAGTCTGCTTGCATCAACTTTGTTCAGTAAATACATTTGGATAAAACTCTTGTAATGACATTGGTGGCGGCCAAGGAGAGTTGTCGAGATGTTCACTCCTCCATGTTACATCGCTTCAACACTTCAAACCCTCACAGCTCCCCGTGACCTCTTAAAGGTGAAACTGTCAGGGAATAACCAAATCATTCTGTTAAAATAAGTCTGTGTTAGTATACATTTAAAAACAATTGCCATAAATGCATTATATGATTCATATAGCCATTGCACCAAAGCAATTATGCTGATTATTTATCAATTTTGTCTTTAAAAGTAATTTTGAATCATGTAATTATGTAATCTGTCATATTAGATATTTTTGAAAGTTGTTTGCCTCTCACAAATGCTACCCCATCTGCTCTATTTTACATTTAATACTAAATATAACCATAACCTAATGAATATTAAGCATTCTCATTTGGCTACCACATGATGCCAGTCCTTGTGACAAGAGCAATGTCAAACCATATCTTACAGGGGAGAATTCTCCTGGCTCTGGGCAGTCCAATCAATATTTATCAACATGAACTGAAGTTACCCAAAGCTAGACTAGCCTGAATTGTCCAAGGACACAAGGACAGCACATTCAAAACTAGACAGTCATTGGTTTGACTGTGTGCGTTTGTTCACTTTTGTTTTTGCTTAACTGTGATTTATAATTGTGTATTTTTATAATTGTAATAAAGTAAGTAGGAATAGGTCTAAATCAGTTTGCTTCTTTTGTACATACAGTAAAAAGTAAAAACTACTTACTACTTATTTTTTAGAAGTTCTAAAGAGGGAGAATAACATTTAAAAAAGGAAAGTATTTATTTGAGATTTATCACCAAATATAATATTAAACATAACTGTATAAAATATAGATCTGGGAATAAAAACACAAGATTCATACATGTATGACATAATATCACTTAGAGTAGTAGAGCGTAGTGGCAACTCAGAGTGTTAATTCCAGCAAGTTGTTGAGGAACATAAACTCTAATTGACTTTTAGTTGAATGTTCACTCAACAACTGTCTTCAATGGACCATCTGTGTCTTTTGGATGAAAGATTTTGCATAGAGAGGAATGCACTGCAACTTAAAAACACGTGCTTATCCGTCCCTTAGGGATAGCACATGTCCAAAACCCCAAATGCTCTAGTCATTCCAGCAGCATCCCTCGTCTTCTTTTCTTCTCTGCTGCACCAGGGGTGCCGCTACGCCACATCTCCTCAGTCAGACGGAGAGGGGATCCCTGAAGGCGAGGCCTCGGGACGATAGGTCCTGCAGGCCCAGATGGCTGGCTCTTAGAGCTTTCTTTCAACCACAAACTATTCAAACAGAAGGAGATTTAAATGCAAAGTTGCCCATCACGTGCTTGTACTATCTCATTTTTGACATGCCTCGCAAAGTTGTCTTTGCTCTCTTAAGAAAGAAAGTCTGATATTGTTCAAATATATTATGATACAGGACATCAATAATTTTTTTATTATTAAAATGATAAAGAACTGAGATTGATGTGTGATCTGATTGATGGTGGCCTTGCGGGTGTTGTTGAACGTTATTCTTGGCTTTATAGCTGTATACAGGTCATAATTAAGGGTTATTGAGGGCCTTTTGAAAGTAACATTATAATAATAAGGTCACTGTGACAGTGACCAGACACATTTCATTAATAAAAGCCAGACACTAACCCGTTTATCTATTCTCTATTAAACGAAGTTGACTTTAGATCCTTTCCCCAACTTGACAGCAAGGTCTGGCACATACAATAAAGAGATGGAGAAATTCCTTTCCGATTTTAATCTAGCATGAATCACCTCCTCATCTGTACTTTGTTTTGTTATTTCAGACTTAAAAAATAAAAAGGAAGGAAGTGTGTGTGAGTGAGTGAGACAGGGAGAGACTGCTGTCCACATATAGCCCAGCTATGCCATCGTGAAAAAAATACATCCCATGCCTGAAGTAACAACGTGTGTTACTGCACTCCACAGGCAGAGGTGAAAGCTTAAAGTATAAACATCAACTTGGAAAAGACGTGTAGCAGGAGTGCAGAGTGCAACCTGTCCACTGCTCTGTTATCTGGCCATCTGCCTGGACGGAGGATCTAAATGTTATGACACTTGATATGACTGAGCGTACCTGCTGGTTACATTCTAGCGGATCTGCACTGAGGCAAGGTGGCTTATGTCTCGGTGACGTGTCTGTCCTCAAACTCCTTGTCTTTGTCTCCCCAAAGTTGTTTTTTCATAACTGTCACCCACTGTAAACTGGAATGTAATTGACAGATAATATAGAAGTTGCTAATTGCAGTTATTGTGGTTGATGTGTGTGTGTGTGTGAGACAAGAGAGGGATAGAAAAGGAAGAGGTGTGTGTGTGTGTGTGTGTGTTTGTGTGTGTGTGTGTGTGTGTGTGTTGTGTGTGTGTGTGGGTGTGGTGTGTGTGTGTGTGTGGTGTGTGTGGGGTGGTGTGTGTGTGTGTGTGAAATGTGTCACAACTCTATACATCACCTTTTTTTCAATGTAGCTACTGCTGTTGCTGTATAAATGGTGGAGGGCATCTACAGTAGACAGGACCTGCAAGAAGCCAAGCTACATAGATAGATGTAAAGAGAGGGAGAGAGAAAGAGAGAAAAAGAGAAACAGAAAGAGAGAGGGAGAAACCTTCATCATCTGTGTTACAAATGTTGCACATGAGCATTGGGGGGAGGTTGACTGTGTTGCGATTAACACGCTCCCTCAGCTGGGTGTTCATTTCAATCTGCAGTACGATATCCTCAAGTCTGAACCCTTGGATGGGGGTCACTTGCCAGAGGAGGATTTTTTTCTGCCTCTCTGTTTTTTATACTTCCTTCTTGGGCAGAAGGCTGGTGTAATAGAAACCAGACACAAGCCAGAATGTGAGGCATTCACAGCGGCGAGACCTCACTGCTTCATAGAGTGGGAAAACGGAATAAATAGAAAGTCCAGTCTGATAAGTTCCATTATTGTTTTTTCATTTTTGCCATTCTGGAAGTTATTAATAAGACGGAAAAGGCCAGGACATTAGGATGGAAGTGGAATTCAATGGATCAGACTGTGCAGGGAATATCTAGAGAGGGCACAGGAGACCTTCAGGATGGGAAATGCATATACAACTTTTCCAGGTGGGTTGTTTTAGTTATTGTCTTTCCCCTTAAGAAACTGGATTTTAGCTTCCGATCAATTATCAGTGAAACTGTGGACTTTGTAAGATCCTGTGTCTAAATCCACCCTCCTGAAATATTATGGCATGCCTTTGCAGTAGTCTTTCAAATATGGATATATCTGCCATAAAGACAAAGCAATTAAACTAATGTTACAAAACGCTATTCACCCAACACAATACATAATGATTCATGTTTAATAATGTAAAATATAATGGGCCTGCAATTGCATATATGATGAACCACTGCTCTTCCAATAAATATATTATTTATTTTTTTAAATAGTTCATAAATATACAGTATGTTCCTGACTATCTAATTTCTTAAATCATATTACTTTACATATTACTATATTATTTTTTTTAAGTGACTATTTTGTGGAATTTTAATATCAAAAGTGAATGTATTTATTCAATTTGGATATTTTCTGTAACTTTTATACCTCTTTAGCTAACATTGTAAGATGAGATAAGCTGTATTTCTGAAAAATGTAAATCCTGAATCCTGTTTTTCCCTGATTAAAAATATTATAAATATAAAAGTTGTTTTGCATGATGATCTCTGTTGCATAACATTGCTGCTTGACCTTTGAGTAAAAATTAAATTAGTACTGCTTAGAATATAAATCTCTTTTCAGGGTAAACTTTGTTACAATGGCAACTGCATTGAAACCCAAAGACAGACCAGGCAGAAAATAATCAACATCAACCAGCTGTAGAACAGTTTGCAAAACACATTAACACCAGGCGGATATCTCAAGATCACTTCAGTGTTAGGGTATGCTGTTGATGCTGTGATATACAACCGATTCGTTCGAACGTGTACAGTACATCCTCGGTGTAGCTGCTCTCCTGTCATGCCATCCTGGGGCATATGAGTCGCCAACCATAGGTGCCATCTGTCTCCTTTTGGCTGTACCCCTCCCCAGCATCAGCAGTGCTGGGTCTGGAGGGGAGGCCTCATCGCAGAGCAACAAGCCTCTCCTGTTCACTCAGATGGCAGGGGAGATGGCACATCGCACGCAAGGGAACACAGTGCCGCAGTCATGAGATGAACATGAACTCTGCAGCTCTGCCCCATGAATGAAGGGACAGAAGCATTACGCTATCTCCTTATCACAGCTTCATTCACCTCACAGAGTCAAGAGTATGACACTGTGAGGTTTCCTATCATCTGTTATTCTGTGTGTGTCCCATGGCATGATGTGTTGAAATGCATGAGTTCATTATGTTTCTGAAGTGGCTCTCTGAGTGGAGTACACTCTTGTACCAGAATGTTCTTAAATTCACAGCTCGGTCAGTTTCATTTTTGTGTTTTTAGCCTGTCAACCCTCTTGTGGTGTTCACTGTTCAGCGTTTTCTTTGGTCAAAGCTATAATCAAAATGGTTGTTTTTTCTGGTGGGTTTACGTGTGTGGCTGATGAAGTTTTTTTTTCTCTTTTGTTTTAATCTTTACTTTGCTATTTTTACCATTTCAACTCTTGTATAACCTATTTCAATCTGTCAGAAGGACATATTAGAAATACTGTGTGATGTGTGTTTAGAAAGAATGAATGAATGACATCAGCCTATCACTGACATGAATCAACACAAGTCATTGTCTTGTGTTTGGATGTGAAATCAATTGAAAATGAATGGCTCCTCTATATCTGTGCAGATGAGTTGATATCTGCGACATTTGCAATGTCCACGTTATACTGTAGGTTCACACTGGATTATCTGAAATGGCTGTAGTTGGATCAATGATTAATTAATTGACAAAAAATCAATCGGCAGCTATTTTAATAATCATAGTCTTTATTAATTAATAATTATTTTGAACAAAATTGCCATAAATTATCTAGTTCTATCTCTATCGATCTCAATCTCAAATGTGATTGTGTTATTTTTATTAGTCTTCTGTGGTAGTAAATATATTATCTTTGGGGTAATTGAGTGGTGGTTAGATAAAATGAGACATTTAAATATGTCACCTGGGACATTTTATAGCCAAGAAAATAATTGATAATGAAAATAATTGTTAGTTGCAGCCCTTGACTGGATTTGCTTTGGTTTGGCAACTGCACACAGACAGCTCAGGCATTTGTTATAAGGAACACAACTGAAAGAAGCAAATACAGTTACAACATTATACTACAAAGTAATTTATTTGTTTGTTTATTTAATAAAGGGACAGTGCATAATAACGAACATTTCTGTCAATACACCAGAGTTAGCCAAAAGGCTATTTTTTATCTGCAGTCCCTAGACAGATCGTAAAAAGTCACCCTAAAAAGTAAAATTACATATTTACATAACAACATAACAATTCCAATCTTCTTATCTTATTACAATATTAGCTGTGATTGCAAAATTACAATTTACTGACATTGAACATGAATTAATCTGCAACTCATAGCTTTTTCAAGCTCCAACCCAAATTCTTCTATAGGTATTTGGATTAATAATCAATGCTGCATTCTCTCTTCACAGATTCTAGTTGAAAAGCTTGTTAGAGCAACATGAGCTGGAGCTTTCTCACTCGTCTCCTGGAAGAGATCCACAACCACTCCACCTTTGTGGGGAAAGTGTGGCTGACTGTGCTCATCATCTTCCGCATTGTGCTCACAGCGGTTGGAGGCGAGTCCATCTACTCGGACGAGCAGACCAAGTTCACCTGCAACACCAAGCAGCCGGGTTGTGACAACGTATGCTACGATGCCTTTGCCCCGCTCTCGCACGTCCGCTTCTGGGTTTTCCAGATCATCATGATCTCCACTCCTTCTATTATGTACATGGGTTACGCCATCCACAAGATAGCCCGAAGTACAGAGTTGGATCGCAGGAAGCAACTCAGGCTCCGCAAAAAGCCTTCTCCTCACTCCAGATGGAGAGAAAGCCACCATCTAGAGGATGTCTTAGAAGAGGATGAAGATGATGATGCTGAGCCCATGATCTATGAGGATACACTGGAAGTGCAGGAGGCCAAGCCCGTGCCAGTCAGCAGCACTAGCAAAGACCCACCAAAACATGATGGCCGCCGAAGAATTATGCAAGAAGGCCTAATGAGAATCTATGTTCTTCAGCTCATGTCGAGAGCTATTTTTGAAATTGCGTTCCTTGCAGGACAATATCTCCTCTATGGTTTTCACGTTAGTCCTTCATATGTATGTAACAGGGTCCCCTGTCCACACCGAGTGGACTGTTTTATCTCCAGACCCACAGAGAAAACAATCTTCCTCCTCATCATGTATGTGGTAAGCTGTCTTTGTCTAGTGCTAAATGTGTGTGAGATGCTTCACTTGGGAATTGGCACTTTTCGGGACACCCTTCGCATGAAGAGGAACGGCCGCCGGACATCCTACGGCTACCCGTTTTCTCGAAACATCCCAGCCTCTCCTCCAGGGTACAACCTTGTGATGAAGACAGACAAACCTAGCAGGATCCCCAACAGCCTCATCACCCATGAGCAGAACATGGCCAATGTGGCCCAGGAGCAGCAGTGCACCAGCCCAGATGAGAACATCCCTTCTGATTTGGTAAGCCTACACCGGCACCTACGGGTTGCCCAAGAACAGCTCGATATGGCCTTTCAAACATATCAAACCAAAAACACCCAGCAAACCTCCAGAACCAGCAGTCCTGTATCTGGGGGTACAATGGCAGAGCAAAATCGCGTCAATACAGTCCAGGAGAAACAAGGAGCGAGGCCGAAATCCGCCACAGAGAAGGCAGCAACCATTATTAAAAATGGAAAGACCTCTGTCTGGATCTAGAGATAAATATAATTTAGTAAATTAACAGTAAAAACTGATGTCTCCAGAACTCCATTGTGACACAGCTGGAGGAAGTGTGCTTGTGCGTGTGAGTGAGAGATGCGACTTTGGACAATAACAATTGACAATTTCAATCAATCTAGCTGAAGAAGTACGGTACAAAGTTTTCAGAAATTTTAAAAAAAGACACACAAGGAAAATATCAAATCCAGTACATCAAGAATCTTCTTTGTTACTGTAGTGCATTTTGTGCTTGCCATATCTTCTGGACATGGTTAACATGTGCTTATTTAGTTTAACATCTCTAAAATGTCAAAGTATAAACATACTGCTTCAAGCTATTTATCTGATCTACCCTTGACTGCCGCTAAACTGAATTAATCTGATGAAATCTAACTCTGCAAGTGTGTGATTGTACCCTCGATCTAAATTAGAAAACAGTGAAAAACACTGTACAAATGCACAATGACTCATTTCTGAAGAATGATGATTATCGTCAGAAAGATGCATGTTTAATTTTTTGGGAAGTATGTTTGGATGTAGAGCGGATCAGTGTTGCTGAAAGCAGATTCAATGTGAAATATTTTGATAAAGATAATGCAACAGGGTTGTGTCCCTACAGGCTCTCCCAGTCAACATCTGATCAGTGTGATGATCTTCAGTCATTGCGTGCAAAGCCTTTATCTATTTTATATTTTCTAAAGCCTTTCAGTGTCACATTAGAAGGGAAAGGGGTAGGTGAAGAGAAAAGCCGATTTTTTCTAAACTAAATACTGATTTGCTGCAATCTGAAGCAGATGATGCATGCTTTACAAATGGGAACATACAGTATACACATAGACTGCAGTAGAAACCCCATCCTTAGCCATTCAATTAGCGCTAGATTTATCTTATGTTAAGGCATGTTAGGTCTTGAAAAACGACTGTTTCAGTTTTTCTGTCATTGAAGCATATGTTTCTAAAATTGGTTTCTGAGTATTATGTAATCCTGCCTTCACTGTTGTCATACTTCAAAGTGCCTCAAACATTTAAAGACTGTTCTCATATTTTATTCATGAAGAAATAAAATGATTTGAAAGGTCTGATTTCTTGTTTTAAAATGCATCTACCTCTTTGCCTTGTCACACTAAAAGCGATGGCGTGTTTTTGAAGCTGCAAAGTGAAACGTTTTTCTCAATATGTAATTCAAGGTTGCAATAAAGTTTTATTGTTACAACAAATGTGTCTCATATGTTGTAACAAGAAAACGATCCAATCAAAGCCTAAACAAAATACATAAACAATGAATAAAATTGTAAATGACTCATTCATACAAACTGATGTTGGGATGAGATATTGAGTTTCTTCTGTTACTAATCACAGCCAATGTGTCTTAAAAATATACTAGGTACAGGTTGGAACCCCTTTTGCCTTCACAGTACAGTGAACTCATCGTCATGTTCAAGAAACCAGTTTGAGATGATTTAAGTTTTGTAATATGTTGGGTTATCCTGCTGGAAGTAACCATTAGAAGAGTGGTAGACACTGTAATCATAGAGAGATAGACATGGTCAGCAACAATACTCAGGTAGGCTTTGCTCAATTATTACCAATGGGCCCAACGTTCGCTTCCCCGTTCTGATGCTTGGTTTGAACTCCAGCAGATTGCCTGCATATCTACATGTATAAATGCATTGAGTTTCTGCCAGGTGATGGGCTGATTACATATTTTCATTAACAATCCGTTAAACCAGTGTACCTAATGAACTGGCTGGAGAGTGTGTGTACTCTAAGAAGAATTTTTAAATGTATGGGGCAGCAAACTGCAATGAGAAGAATCATAGTTAGTTATATGGAAAATAATTGTTGCAAGAGGGGCTTATCATTTTATAACCTAGAGAATCACACAGCATTTTTTTCTCTTAAACTCCACACCTGCTCCATATTAAGAAAAAAAATCAGTGTTTGTGCAAACTTTAGCAAAAGACGTCATGTCAAATTACAATGAGCTTGTTTTCAAAAAATTAAAAAGTTGGAAAGCTGCTTCTTATACTTGTATACTATTTTTTTTCCAAGCATCTGTATCCTTGTAGAAACCATTTGGTGCACTTTCACATCAGAGGTTATGTTTTTTTTAATCTATTTTTCCATTAGTTTTCTTAGAAATAGCTTGTATGTTTTAATTCTTTTACCTGGTAATGAGTTACACATTTTGTTCCGTAACTACAGATGCATGTGCTCATTTTTTTGTTGTTGCATTTTTCCATCTGTTAAGGGGTTTTACTGAGCAGTGAATGTTTATAGAGCCTTTGTGGGAGCCACGTTAAACTGCATTTGTGGCCTGCTGTGCATTCAGTCATTATAATTAGCTGAGAATCAACATTTGGGTTTTAAATATTCATAATCAGCTGAGTGAAGTAGCTTAATTACATTCATAACTCTAGAGCTATAAAGAGATGATATTTCTTTGCCAATATGTCATGATTTGTTAGCAATACAATAGTCATCAGTTGTGTTGCTGCTTACTTAAACTTCCTGAATATAATTATCTGTAAAAATGACTGCTGATAATGTATGAATCTGAGAATAGGAATTGTATCTTTGTGGTAATTCAATCAAGAGATCTATTTAATTTGTCACATGCAATCATATAAAACAAAATTTCAGTGAAATGTAATAGCCTAATTCATTTAATTAGTTATTCAAGTTAATAACTAAGACATTGTGCCACCTCTAAAAGGTAGAACAGTTTTTTTCCATATGCATTTAAAAAATAACAGCTTGGTATCATCTTGGGATGCTGTATTTAACAAAAAGCCAAATCTAGTCATCCCTGTGTCATAAAATTGTGCAATTGTTTTCTCTCAAATCTTATGGGACCCCATTTTTCTAGTTAACATATGAAAGGTTCTTGTTATAATGACATTAAAATGTATCTTGCATAATGTTTTTATAAAAAAAGCATAAAGTTTAACTATAGAAAGAACAATTCCAACAGATGGGTTGTCAGAGAGAAACATTTTTTAACAGGAACGTATTGTGATATAACTGCACAATTTGCATTATAGCCTACCTGTTATTTGTTTCAGTGGGAGGGAAACATGCAGATAAATGTTGCTTATGTTTAAGCATGTCATACTCCAAAAAAACACATCTTAAAAGTAGTAGAAAAAGAAGTAGGACCTAACACACACTACACACACCTACCCAGCTAACAAGTTTTGGTTGCGGGAACGTTCCCTGAAAGTTAGGTTTGGGTTATGTTGTGTGTGCAAATATATATATATATATATTTTATATATATATATATATATAATATAACCATTTCAGGTGACTACCTCATGCTCATTGAGAGAACACCAAGGATTTGCAGCACTGTCAAAAAAGCAAAAGTTTTGAAGAAACTAGAATATAAGACATGTTTTCAGCTATTTCACATTTTTTGTTAAGTACATAATTCCATAAGTGTTCATTCATAGTTTTGATGCTTTCAGTGATAAGCTACAATGTAAACAGTCATGAAAATAAAGAAAACGCATTGAATGAGAAAGTGGTTCCAAACGTTTGGCCTGTACTGTAGGCTACGTTTGGCTATATATGTGTATATATATATATATATATATATATATATATATATATATATATATATATATATATATATTTCATCATGTATTTTATTAATATATGATGAAATATATGAAAATGTACATGGATGTAACCTGTAGGCTACGCATGCGAGAAAGGTGCAGAAGAGCGCCAGTTGTGTTCCGTTATTGTCGAGCAATGCATTGTGGGATTTCAAAATGGAGCCGTCCATGAATGTTATGTAGCCGTACACAGTTGTTAATAGGAGGAGAAGCCACTTTAAGTTTAGACTTAATATTCTTCTGTGACAGTGCACAACATGGGGCTGTTGTATGTCGCCAGGAGAGCGTACGCGTCCGCCACAAAATACCCCGGTCGGTATTTGTGCGTCACGTTTCTTTCCGGTGATTTAGCTCCAGCAGGTATCCGTGTCAAAAGGTACAGCCAGGAGACTGTCCAGAGACATGTCCCTGTACAGTTTGTGTGCCATCACCTACCTCACAGGACCTTACTTAAAATCCAGGGACAAGACACGAGCCCGTTTCTTCAGGGGATTATAACCAATGACATGGGGCTGCTGGAGGTGCCTGGACTCTCAGCCATGTACTCACATATGCTAAATGTACAAGGAAGAACGCTATATGATATCATGTTGTACAGGTACAGTAAAGTTCATTAATGCATACCGTGTAAACTACTTGCACACGTTTTCAGTAAACACGAGGGTGTGGCTACATATCTTCAAGTGCAGGTGCTGCCGTTGGCCCTAGATATAAATGCGGGCGTTTGTACTACGGGCCGAGTAACGTCAGCAGATTAGGGATGGAAAGCCAGGGGTGAAAAAAGACTTTCACCTTTCAAGCTGAACTTATTACTTACTAATGTGGACCGGTTTTACGTACACAACTTAAGAATGTTCTAGCTTTGTCTTAATTATTTTTTAATATTCTTTAAAAAAAGCGTGTGCTCAGACCCATGTTGCAAGACACAGCATCACTTTATTTTAAAGTAGGCTACTGATATTCCATGTGTCTAACATTTAATATCCCGAAAATTGAATTACCCTTCCTGTGTTGTATCTCAACCCGACATACTTTTCAAAAGGAAAAATACATTACTTCACCAAATACAGGAAGTAAGATGCTGTCTAAAAACTATTCCATTAAGGCTTTAAAACAGTTGTTTTGCATTGCTAGAGCACCTATTTGTGATTAAAGTTACCTAGCCTATGTCTGTGGTGTATCTTAGTCAAACTTAGATGACAAGTAATCACATGTTGAGATCATTCCAGTGTAGTAAAGTGACGTTTTTTTGTCACAATATGTAATATGACAAAGGAGTCATGCTAGGCGTATGTAATTAAGTGAAACCTTTTGGCTGAGAGATGGAAATACACAGAACATGACATGTTGTAACCCAGCCTGTCAGCTAATGCTAGGTGAACATTTGAAGGACACATGTATACATTTCAGTTGCCAGTGAAGTTTGTTCAACAGTTTCAGCAGATACTAGTTTATAGTAGCAACTCAGTAGATATACTAGTATGTGACTGATGCCAAATGTGTTAACTCTGCCTGGCAAGCCTGACCTCTTATCCAGCTACAGACTCAATTTAATCAATTTGTTGATGCACTTATCCAATTTGTATCACTTGGATACATCTCAAGCCAATTGTTGAACTTTGTAGAATAAGAGACATATGCAATTTTGCCACCGGTAAACTAAAAGGGTTACAAAATCAATGCCAATCTGCATGTCCTATGGAGCTACTCCTAAAGTCTCTTTGGTAAATACACAAAATCATTAATTTGGCTAGATCAGGCAGATTGAGAAAACCAATTGCTCACCATACACATATGTTGTAATTACTTGATTGTATAGTTTTTATAGCTTCTCTCTTTTACTTTTTAGTCTAAAAGAAAATGATGCAGAACAAGGTGTTTTCCTGGAGTGTGACAGCACAATTAAGGACTCAATCTTGAGACATTTGAAGATGTACAAGCTCCGCCGAAAGGTCAACATAAACCCCTGTCCAGAGCTCTCTGTGTGGACGGTTCTTTCCGAGAAAAAGAACGCAGATCATGAGGCCAGTAAACCCGAGCTCTCTTCCCCAGACAAAGTTCTGGTATGGGAGACTGATCCTCGAACTCAGGAAATGGGCTGGAGATTGGTATTGGAAAGTCAAATTGACCCCCTGGATATCATTGCATCATGTCAGAAAGGGGACACGGGGGAATATCACAGGCATCGCTATGCAATAGGTAAGACCAGTGAGTATATTGGAATCCTTGTTTGTTGTTTGTATTAAATGAAAAACTGGATGAGAAGTAAGGGTTTGTATGGCCATGTGCCTTTGACACAAATTGTTTATTTCCTCTGCTGTCATTGTTGCCTAGGACTTCCTGAGGGAGTGAAGGACCTCCCCCCTGGTGTGGCACTACCACTAGAGTCAAATCTTGCCTACATGCAGGGTATCAGCTTTAGCAAGGGCTGTTACATTGGCCAGGAGCTCACAGCTAGGACTCATCACACTGGGGTGGTTCGGAAACGCCTGATGCCAGTACGCTTTTCAGCACCAGTCCAAGGTCTCGAGGAAGGCGCTGCGCTGCAAACGCAGTCGGGCAAGCCAGCTGGGAAGCACCGAGCAGGGATTGGAGAGCTGGGTCTGTGCCTAATCCGCATGGCTCATGCCAAAGAAGAGTTGACAGTCAAATCTTCTGACAACACCACAGTGGCACTTGAGGTCTCTGTGCCAGACTGGTGGCCTAAAGATGTGAAAATCAACTGAAGAGGAGGATGTTTTATAGTTCCCTCAAATGTGACATACATCAGATCTGGCAGACTTCTCGTAAACAGAACCCCTAAGTACAGAATGTACTGTCATTGTTTAACAGCTGTGTGGCACCTACCCAGATGAGAGCATTTGTTTTATTTGAAATAAAATCCAACTTTTAGAGTGACTTTTCCCAAATTGTAATGTATTATTTTACCACAGAATCATGCTTATCTATTGCAGAACTTTACAACAGGTTATATCAACAGTGATATGTTATTGTTAGTTGTTGAATAAAGCACACAAATTCAATTAACTTTTGTATATATTTTTTTATTTTATTTTTCAGTGCAAAAGCTAATTCCAAACATTGGACATTTGAGACTGCAATTCATCTCAAATCAAAAGTGTAGTAAAACCTTTATCATCTTTTTTCAATTCAATTTTTCATTCAAGCCATTTCCGGGTGATGATAACATTGTTGAGACGCCACTGAACATCTTATTCCTGATAAAGGAGATGCTGCCCCCTTGTGGATTGTATTGTATCCCGAATTTGCTGCAACATGGTTTCTAGCTGCAAAGTTGAGTGATCAAGCCGCTTAAAGTCTTCATTGCAAAGCAGGCATTCAATTATGTGAGCCACTCTTTGTAGGTCAAAGGCAGCATGGTAAGGTCCAAGTGTGGTGAGGGTCTCTGAGAGATGCCGTGGACAATCGGAGGAATCCCCAGAGGAACAAGCATTCAGGAAAGCCATTCGGTTGTCAGCAATGATTTTCAGGAATGAGGCAAATTCTGCATAATTAATACCAGAGCAGGCCTTCATAATGACCTGAGAAGTAGAAAATAAATGGATTGATATCATATTACAAACATTCACAGCAGCAGCATGTTTCTAGAAAGCAGGAAGGGTGAACAGTCTTGTTGCTGAAGTACCTGGCAGTGCTGATGCCACGAGTCCATCGTGTTTCTCCACTCCTCGATTTCTTTTTGAACGGACAAAAGCTCATTCTGAAGGAACTGCCACATGATGTCAACGTTGCAGCCATTCAGCCAGTTATGATTAATAGAGATAGTGTCCTCCTGTCATACAAAGATTGAGAGAGAGAGTTCCTAGTAGGTCACAATTAGATAACACAACTTATAATGTACACAGTAGTATGCCATTTGGTAGGTATTTATACTCTTTTGTTACCTTTACAGTTCTTACCAGATTATAAACTTGGTGGTGCCAGCCACTGGGCACAAACATTATTTCACCTGCCTCTTGAATAATTTCAAGAGGTTGACAGGCTTTTTCGGAGTGTGGAAAAAGGCCTCTGTCTTGAAGCTCAGCTGACGTTACATCATATGGGAGGTTGCCGTGAGTGTCTCTTAAAAACTCTTCCTGACCTGGGGGATACAGGAGCCATTTTTTCCTGCCACAGATGTTTGCAGACCAACTGTAGGAGCGAAACACATCCGCGTGGAACGGGGTCCTGGTGATGAGAAAGTGCATCTGATTGATAGATGTCCCACATGTGTTGCCTCACAACTATAATAATATAATAATGAAATATTATGAGTTTTACCTGCCAAAAAAAACCTTTAACCTGGGTTTTGCCAAGATTATGTTAGTTACATACCATGAGCCTTTAGGTCCCATGTAGACAAATCGGTAGTCATCCACTTCAAGTGTATCCCAGTATTCATTAAGCCAGTCAGAAGAAAAGAAGACTGGTGTGGTGTAAACATTATGTTCTGGGAAGTCCCTGTAAAACAATATTATAATATTCATTATGGGTAGTTAGATATTTTGCATATTGTGCTTTATGATACAAAGTGTAGTTCAATCCGTATAACTTGCTACCTTGACATGTGCCAGTCTTTAAGATAGAGACATCCTTTAGGTGACGAGTGGCCATTCTGGATGTATTCCTTCCAGTAGTGTATAAATTCTTTAAAAGGCATAACTTGTTTAGGGTTTGCATTGTACTCCTTTGCATTACAATTTGCAACAGGAACAGGAATCTCATCTGTGATACAGAATGAACACATTAACATGTATGTATAGTACATGACCAGTCATTGCAGCAGCTGCATTGTGACATATGGCAGACTCAACGCATTAGTAATAGACTTATTTACCAAACTCTTGCAGCAGTTTCTGGAAATTAGGCTTCCCCTCCTCAGACACCCACTGTTTTCTACACTTCCAGTTCTCCGTAAACCTTCTTGAAAACATACATGGGTGATTGGGAAGCAAGTATTTCTTGAAAAACCTAGAATAGCCCAGCTCCTTGTCGATGTAGTCAACAAAATGCGATGACCAAAACTGTTCGTACGACTGTCTCGGTATTTTGACCAGGCTGCAGCAGTTACGGTACGCCTCCCTGTCCATAATGGTAAACAGACTGTATGGGTAAACAAGACATAGACTAGTCAGTTAGCGTTAGCAAGCTAGCTGTCATTGCTTTGACAGCAAGAAACGGTAGGGAAAGCGAGCGGGTCGATTGGTTTGACATTACATAACGCACGTCGTTTCACTTTTGCTGTCAGACTTAGGCTACAAAGCTAAACAACAAAGCATTATGCTAAAACGTATTTTTTCTATTTTGATAGCAGATGCCTGCACTCCATCCCGAAGATATAGCTAATGTTATTGGGTTATAGTTCCTGAACGCCGCACATGCTAAACTGGTGCTGATTATTAATGGTCACCACTGCTTATATTAACGTTTCAATGTATTTAATGCGAATAGTGCATGCTATTTTAGCTACTTCAGAAACCGCCGTCCTAGCTAACATGTTTCCAAAACCTTGAAGTCGGACAGTAAATACAGCCGTGCCACTGCGTGACGTCACTTCCGTAATAAACAAGCGATAGTGTCGTGTAACATAATGCTCAGCCCAACAAGGTAATATTGTAGATTGTGTTGTGGCACGGATAAAATTGTTGCTAGAGGAAGTGATACATGCTAAGAAGGTTTATAACGTTATAATACCGCACTCGTTATGCGGTCAGTTGGACAGAAAGGCTCCTCGCTAAAGCTACCAGTGTGAACGCCTCAGCTAAGCTCATCTAGATCCCTTATTACACTGAAGAAACTATGTAGTTATACTATCAGGACAGAGAGATCACCCAGTACGATGATAATTTTTAACAGCAACAATGTGTATGGTACATAACTGTAATATTGATGCTCATTTGTCCTAGGTGAATCAGTGTATCTATTTTCATAATGAGCCGGGACGTCCCAATCCACAGCTGGCCCGGTTCCTATTACATCAACAGTGAGAAGCGGTGGGAAAATGGCACTCTGTCCCTCACCAGGACCATGGTGCGCTTCGTCTCTAACCAGAGTAAGGAGAGTCTTGCCAGCTTCCGTCTCTCCAGGATCATGGAGATCAAGATGGAGTCATCTAGTTTTATCTTCAGCACTCTCACAGTGCTTGAAGAGGGCAATGTGAAACACTGGTTTGGCTCCCTTAAGCCCAACAGGGTGGTGGTTTATAATGTCTTAGAGCATTTCTGGAGAGAACGTCTTTTGTCCCCCAGCTCAGAGGCCCGGGGAGCAGAATGTAGACCCTCTAAAGGCAGAGAGCTGATCAGCCTGGTAGCAGGGGCCCAGAGAAGACTGGAGGACACCAGCAGTGTCCTCAGCCACCAAGGAGAACAGTTTGACAATATGATGCAGGGACTGGAGAAGATTGACTCAGATCTGGGCGTGGCTGATAAGTAATTATCTAAATAGTGTCTGACTCAATGATATTATGCACTTTTTTATTTGGAAGTCTTGTTCATGTTTTATTCTTATGCTGTTGACTGCTATAACTCAAGTAGTAGTTGCAAAACAAAAACTGGCATAAAATAATAGTGAAACAAGTCATACACTCTCATAAAATTCGTCCTTTCCCCTTTTACTCTGTTGCAGACTTTTGTTAGAGCTGGAGTCTCCCTCCTGGTGGCCTTTTGGTAAACTTCCTTGGAAGACTCAGCAGGAAGCCAAGGCTCAGGACGCTGCAAGAGCTGGAGCTGCTGCTGCTTCTGCTGCTGGCAAAGGGTCCAGTAGAAATAAGGTGATCGCAAGCATCCCAGCTGTAGTGACCAAAGGCGGGGACTCAGACTTAAAACCCGGATGCTTGTTGGTGCTGGTGTCTTCAGTGGAAGTGCGAGACACAAACTGTCAACTCCTTCACCGTTTTGAACGAAATGACATCGATGAAATCAGGGTGCACAGTCCGTATGAGATCACTGTTAGACAGCGGTTTATTGGGAAGCCAGATATCTGCTACAGGTTCCTGTCTGCCAAGATGCCAGAGGCAATGTCAGTGTTAGAGATGCAGTACAAAAAGAAAGTGGAGTTCACAAATGAATACAGTGCTTTCAAAGCAACTCCAGTTTCATCTCTGTGTGATGCAGAGGGGCCAAACTGGAATGAAGGTAAGGCATGGATAATATAATTAAAGGCTCTTTCACTGTTTCCATGTCTAATTTGAAATTGACCACTAAGTGGCAGTAAAGGTCTATGTTTCCACATCTGTTTATTTATAGGTGTGTAGCCACATGTAAAAACATTTAATCCACATGACTTTTGGAAACAGTTATTGGTGTCTTTCCTTGACAGAAATGTGTTTTGATGAGTCACTTCATCCTGATTGCCCCAGTTACTTTGAGTTTACTGTCCTCATAAACAACATATGCACTCTCCACTTTTTAACCATCTCCACCCATGGAGTCAGGTTTGCTGCAGAGCTGCCAAGACACAGAGCTCCCACTGGAGGTCCCAGCAGGAGAGCTGTCCCAGTTGCAGGTGCAGGTCCTCCAGCCATCTGTCAGTCAGGCTGAGGCCCAAGAACTCAAACAGGTGAGACCTGTGTGAATATATGACTTTCACCTTTGTGACATCTATATTTTTCACTGCTGTATACCTATGCGCATTATAGTAAACAACCCTACGGTTTAAGAGACATGTATTTTGATAGTTCCATTCTAACCGACAATTCACCATAATGATTTGTATTTTTTATCCTTTATGATTAAAATGTTATTTACTGAGACCACAAACCAAAGTCCATCCTGGTTTTAAGAAAAGGAAAGAGACTTGTTCTGTCATTTGGTCAGACTTTACAACGTCTTTCCATTCAGTCCCTCGCAACACTGAGAAATGTTACAGACATGGTCTGTGGTGACAAGACCTACACAGTGACGGAAATTCAGATGTGTGTGTGTGTGTGTGTGTGTGTGTGTGTGTGTGTGTGTGTGTGTGTGTGTGTGTGTGTTACATACCTGTCAATGTACAGCACTTTGGTCAACCTGGTTGTTTTTGAATGTGCTTTAGAAATAAAGTTTGATTGATTGATAAAGTTTGATTACATACTATTCTAGGTAGCTAATGTTTGTTTGTTACATCATGCTCATATACACATCACATAGGGTCATTTAGATGAATAAATGAATGAATGTAGACTTCATAGGATGACACCAAGGTCCTGCTACCTATAGTGCCAAGATTATATTAAAGCTAAAGTAAAAGTAGAGCAGAATACAGAAAAATGCAGACTATTGGGGATGACAACTAATAGGCATTTGCTTGCATCCTTATATGTTCCACCTTTGTTTCAGTGTTTTTCATCATATTTTATATCCTATTTCATGATACATTATTTTGTTTAACCTCTGCATGAGTGTTATCTTGAACAAGGCACTTTATACCTAATAATTTGTTAATTATTTTGCATCATAACTGCACAATGTATTACAGTTGTTTTTGTCTACATAATCATTTTTCAAACAAGTCATACAGGTTGGCTCGTCTGTTGTGTTCATAAATGGTGTATTGTCTACAGCTGATAATGGCTCAAACTTCAAAAGGTTGCCAGTTTTGACTTAATGCTATACTTCTGTACACACCCTACTCTTAATTAATGTCAAGATTAGAATCTACAGTGGGACAACTTGTACAGAGGGCCACTTAGTTTAATGTCCTGCAGTGAGTGCTTTAGCAACCATTCTCCCTTGTATGAGCATTTTCATACCATTATTATTGTTTGAGGTTGGAAATTCCTACCTGGCTAACACCACAAACTGGTTCACTCATTTGTAGATTTCACGCACTGAATTTTTCTATTAATTCACAGTCTTTAAGTTACCCCACTCATGCACAAGACTAGCATTTAGCTCATGTGTTTTTATATCAGTTCTAGCCAACATGTTTCATTTTAGGGCTTTCTACATGACTTAAGTCCTCTAACCATTGTATAAGCAACAGCTAAAAATATTCATTTTCTGTGTTTTTCTATGACACACCAAAACTCCAGTGAATGTTAACTGCAAGGTGCGATTCAGTCATAGACCTGAGTGAACGAATACAGTTGTGCCTTGGTGTGTATTGACATACTATCTGTTTTTCAAACTGCTGTCTGGAACTATTTCTGTACCCAGTTGCAATGTCCACATGTACCGGCCTGTGAAAATTGACATAACATCCATGGGTGTGTGAGAGCATGTGTAGTATAACATAATATTAGTTTAGAAACCATGGTAGTGGGGTTTGGAGTAGTGTTTATTAGGTTTTGCTTGGGACATCATCTTATATTTAAGTTGTTCCATCAACCATAACATACACAGTTGTTGGACGATGGAGACGTAGTCGCAGTATTCCTTAAAACCACTGAGAGCTGAAAACAAACACTATTGTTTGATATAAATGATCTCAATAGATAAGCCAAGACTTCTGTTTGAATATCTTCTCAAGCAGCTTCATATACAGTCCTTCATAAAATAAAATATCATATCTGCCACGTATGTAGCTCTTATTACATTCATGGTTGGTGTAAAGTTTTGCTCTCATTTGTAGACATTAAGCATCAGATTAATGTCTTTGTAGCCAATTTTAGAAGAAAAAAAAACCTCTGAAATAAATTAAAATTTCATTGTTATCTACTCCTCGTTCTCTGTTTCACTAACACACTCACTTTCAAACTCACTGAGCAAATCTTCAACATATCTTCCACATGTTTCACAATGCAACTGCTCAACAATTTTTTTATTTTTTTTTATTAGTGTCTTGCTCTGTTGTCCATGTTTACTGAAGGCTGGTTTGTAATTAAACAATGTGTGTGTGTGTGTGTGTGTGTGTGTGTGTGTGTAGATGCTGATGCAGCTGAAGAACCTTGCCCTGGAAGCAGAGACAGAGCTGGAACGACAGGATGATGTTCTGGATGAACTAACCAGCTCCACTGACCGAGCCACCATGCACATAGAGAAGCACACCTGCCGCATGAAAAGACTCCTGTAGTTCTGACAGTCCAGAAGACGCATGCAGTCACCATGTCCTTCCTGAGAAATGCGTTTTAAGCTTCCTCATTGCCCTCACAGGATTGGTACAATGTGAGAACAGCAGTTGGGACTTGCATTTACTCAAAATTTGATTTTTCTGCAATCACATAAGCACATGGGTTCAAGTGTCCGTGATTTCTGGGAAGTGCAGCAAAGTTTGCGTAATACTAAAGATGTCCCCCCAAATCTGTGACAGTTGGAAACTTTCCTCCCCTGAAAAACAATCCCATATGTCAATTGTACAAACAGCAATTACGACTCATATTTACATTTATTGTTTGGCAGTGCCCTAGTGGCCGCAGTAACTATGACGGGAGCAAAGCAGGAAGTAAGGTGACAAAGTATAAGAGTGGCAAACTCTGTAAGGAGGCAGGTTGGGGTGGTGGATGGGTGTGACAAGAGACTGGAGTTTGTGTCCCGATTGAAAACCCACACCATAATAGTTTTTTAATCCTAAGAAGTTTTGGTGCCTAAACCCAACAAAACTGCAACCGAATTCACAACATTAACGACCGTTAAGCTTAGGGATAAGGATGGAAAATGCTCCTGTGGGTTGTATTTTCTGCCACCATTAGGGGCGCTGATGTGTCTAACACTCCTGTAGGTCGTTTAAGATGGTGGTCCTATGGCTTAGAGGACTAGTTGTAAATTTGTCTTTCAGATTATGATCTAAAATGTCTTTATTGTTTTATTTTATTATTTTATTTCAATTACAATTACAAATACAATCATATGTGACTGAGATAAAAGCTGTCTCTATGAAGGGTAAGGTCTCCGCTGTGCCCGTGGCTAGCATTGTTAGCATTACATTTGGCTTAGATCAGGGGTCAGTGTTTTTTAAACCAAAGACCCTTTAACTGAAAGAGAGATGGAGCAGGGACCCCCAACTACAGTACATATATTGTACAAAATGAAGTCTAAAAGCCCTTATACATACCTTTTAGTTAGTGCTAAGTTAACTTAGTTAGTTAAGTTAAATAACTGCTGGTATGATTTTATGAATCAAGTTTGATGTTAAACATACATGTGGCACAGTGAATCCTTAGGATATGAATGGGTACCAGTGATTTCCTTGTCTCTGGTCAGTAAGCCTCAATGTGTTTTTTTCACAAATAGGCTGATTTATATTTGCTTATAATATGTTGTATTTATGTTGACATTTTAATTTTCGAAAAAACTTTCAAAAGTTGCAAAGAAACTCCCTTCATTTATTTTGCCTGATGAAGGTCTAGTACTGAAACATTGCTTACTATTAACAACTACTACTATGACCTACTATTTATTTTTGCAAGTTAGACAGTATGCAGAAGGTTCTTTGCAACGTTTGACTTACTAATTTCCCTCCAAAGCACCTCACATAGATGTGTAAATTACTTTTTTTAATTTGCTTACTTTTGGAGTTGCCGTATAGAAATAACTTACTTGATCCTGTGAAAAGGAAAGTGTGCTCTAAAAACTGACCAATAGGTATATAACCAAAATGGGCACTTGATTGTTCAACCAGCACTATGTTCAGTGCCTGTTACTGGTGCTTATGGCTTGGCTCAGTCTAATGAATCCCATTGGCAGGATTTGTGGTGGGAAGCCGGTAAGGGATCACATCCTCAACAGTGTACTGGTTACTCCTACTGATTGGTTGTGGAAACTGAGTTGGACATTTGGGGAAAAGCTTGAATCATTAAAGCTCTGCACGCCCTCCCAGTAAATCTGGTGACTCCATGTGTGTCACAGGTGATACACAGCAGTTTTACACCTTCCAAGCCCAGTGGGGGATAGCAATGGCACAACGACAGTGAAGGGAAAATTCCACATTCGAAAAGCTAAAAACGAAAATGAGTAGTCTATTTATTCTCTTTGCACAATTTTTTTTTAACAATCTGCATGTTGTTTCTATTGAAAGATGGATGTAGTGAAATTTTTGTAGAGTGAAGGATAACAGGGATTTAATAGCGTCAGTGATATCTGTGTTTCTGATGTACTGTCATTCTTCCTTTTTATAACTGTTTCTGTCCTCATGACCTGTCTTTCTCAGTCCCTTGGTGTCATGTATCCTCTATTGACACAGTTTCCCTATGGCCTAATGTTGCATGTTTCAATATTGCTGCTTTGTATTGCATCAATTGAAAATTTCCCATCATTACTAAAAAATATAAATATAATAAATGTGCCTCTAAGTTCCGGGAATCTTGAAAACAGAACAGATAACACTTCCAATGTTTGTTTTTAAATATTATATACAAAATACTAGGTCCACATCTACTGTATTTGTCTTGCTAAAGGTTAATAATATTGTACAGTACCAGTCAAAACTTTTGACACGCTTTTTAATTCATTTGAATGGGAAAGTGTGTCCAAACTTTTGACTGGTACTGTAAATATGCATTATATGTAAATTACATGACACTTGTATTGTAATTCTGTGATTTTATTGTGATCTGTTATCACTCATTGTATTAAGCAAGAAGTTGAACTTGAAATGCCTCCACCATGTTTAAAAATAATGATTCCATTGCTGTATAGAGGCTTCTTTTTGCATATGATACTAAATATATTCTGACACTGGACACAATTAATTGATTAGCTCTAAATATAAGGGTATAGGTACACCTTCATCTTCCTTATAAACAAATTAATAAATAAAGCAACAAAACTGGCATTGTAAGTATTGGAATCAATTCCTTTTTATGAATTCAGCTAAAAAATCCTTTTTGAAAGTAGGGCCGGGCAATATGTCAAAACATGTGATCACAATATATTTTCCCATTTTGATACCAGAGGTTTGACCAGATCAATACCAGAGGTTTAATTTCACTTAAGAACAGTGTTTATCAACACATAAAATAAACAATATGCCTTTACAATATTTAGCACACTGATTTTGTTGAGGACTCACATCACACATTTACCTTATGAAATGCCCCACTGGTCAACAGAGCAGTACTCCAGGTCTGTGCAACGGTTTAGCACCTTTGAGCTTATTGTTTTGGTCTACTCAGCACTTATCAGCATTTTTAGCTAAATAATATCCACTCTAGGCTACCTGCCCAGCACCATACAACATTAAGTTAGCAACTAGCTGGTGTATAAAGTGCAGCATTTAGCACCTAAAGAGCCAGATATTTCTCGCAGGAGTTGGAGGCAAGGTAAGGCAAAGCAATGCAGCTGTGTTTCTACAGCACATTTCAGCAACAGGGCAATTCAAAGTGCTTTACACAAAAACATAAACAAATAAAATAGATAAAACACAAGAATAAGCAGTTAAAAAATTAAACACATAGAACACAAGAATAAAAGTAACATTGCAGTATAATAAATGAACAGCCATTTAAAGAAAGGCAACATTAAAAAGAAAGATCTTCAGCCTTGATTTATAAGAACTGAGAGTATCAGCGGATCGGCAGTTTTCTGGAAGTTTGTTCTAGATATGAGGAGCATAGAAACTGAATGCTGCTTTCCCCTGTTTAGTTCTGACTCTGGGGACAGAAAGCAGACCTGTCAAAGATTACATAAAAGGTCTGGGTGGGTCATAGTGTAGTAGCAGATCAGAAATGTATTTTGGCCCTAAACCGTTTAGTGATTTATAAACTAGCAAAAGTACTTTGAAATCAATTCTTTGAGGCACAGGAAGCCAGCGTAAAGACTTCAGAACTGGAGTGATGTGATCCACTCTCTTGGTCTTAGTGAGGACTTGAGCAGCAGCGTTCTGAATCAGCCGCAGCTGTCTGATTGATTTTTTAGGGAGACCTGCAAAGATACTGTTACAGTAGTCAAGTCTTCTGAAGATGAAAGCATGGACAAGTTTTTCCAAATCCTGTTGACACATAAGTCCTTTAACCCTTTAGATATTCTTAAGGTGATAATTGGCTGACTTTGTAATTGTCTTAATGTGGCTGTAAAAATTCAAGTCTGAGTCCATGACTACACCGAGATTTCTGACTTTGTCTGTTGTTTTTAGCAATGTTGTTTGAAGCTGAGCGCAGACTTTTAATCATTCCTTTTTTGCTCAAAAAACAACCACCTCAGTTTTTCCTTCATTTAATTTCAGAAAGTTCTGGCACATCCAGTTGTTAATTTGTTTGATGCACTTAGTCAGTTTTTGTATTGGACTGTAGTCCCCTGGCGATAAGGTTATGTAAATTTGTGTGTCGTCCTCATAACTATGGTAACTTATTTAGTTGTTTTCCAAAATTTGAGCCAGTGGAAGCATATAGATGTTAAACAGAAGAGGCCCCAGAATGGAGCCTTGGGGAACTCCGCACGTCATTTTTGCATGCTCAGATGCATAATTACCTATTGACATAACGTAGTCCCTATTCTTTAAATAGGATTCAAACCAGTTTAGTACTGAGCCAGAAAGTCCAACCCAGTTTTCCAATTGGTCTAGTAATATGTCATGGTCAACCGTGTCAAATGCAGCACTGAGATCAAGTAATACTAAGACTGTTGTTTTGCCACTAGCTGTGTTGAGGTGGATGTCATTAAAGACTTTGACAAGAGCCATCTCAGTGCTGTGGTGTTGTCAGAAACCAGACTGAAAGGTATCAAAACTGTTGTTTAGTGACAAGAAATGGTTGAGTGGTTGAAAAAACGCTTTTTTAATGATTTCACTTAAAAACAGAAGGTTTGATATTGGCCTATAGTTGCTCATTAGTGATATGTCTAGATTGTTCTTTTTTCAGGGCCTGTGGAAAGATACCTGAAAGTAGAGACGTGTTCACAATCTGTAGAAGATCAGAAGCCAATTCATTTTTTTTTTTCAAACACCTGTTGGTTGAATATCAAGGCAACCAGAGGAGGTTTTCAGATGTTGTATAATGTCCTCCAGGTTTTTATGGTTGATCATATGAAATTCTGGCATATTGGAATTAGTTTTGCCTGAACACTGTGACAACACATATCCTGTACTTGATATGGAGGCACTGACTGTTTGTCTAATCTTCTGAATTTTGTCTTTGAAGAAGAAGGCAAAGTCATTGTTACGTAAAAGTTTAGATGCTACTGCTACTGGAGGGTTTGTTAACCTAGCGACAGTAGCAAACAAAGCACGTGAATTATTATTGTTTCAAGCGATAATGTCAGAGAAGAAGGACTGCCTTGTATTCCTCAGTTCCAAATTATAAATGCAAAGTCTCTCTTTATAGGTGTTTATAATGGACCATGAAATTCGTTTTTTGCCACCTTTGTTACGCTTTTCTACTCTCTCTTTTTTCTGTTCTCACCAGTAGGACATTTCTCCATGGGGATCTTTTCTTACCAGAGACAACTTTAACCTTAGTGGGAGCAAAGCAATCAATTTGTAATTTTTTACAGAAGAGCAAAACAGAGCTACAAATAAAGCAAATAATGAACTCCAAAATCAGTTGTGTCATTAACTGATTAGCCACAGCATTTTGGAAACATATCAAGTTTGTAACCCTTAATCTATTGTAAAGAAAATATTTATCCCCTAATCCTAACCACTAAGCAGTAAGCTGCATCAAATATATAATTTAAGCGTTGGCAACAGGCTTAAAAAGTGTTACAAACTACACTGTAAACAATGCATTCAGAAAATATACTCCTTCACATTTTTGCCCCCATTCATTTTATAAAATTGGTGCCTAATGCTAAAATTGTTAAAATTATTTTTTTCCCTAATTGATCTACCCTCAATACCCCATAATGACAAGGTGAAAACAGGATTTTAGACGTTTTTGTAAATGTAATAAAAAGAAAAACTTGACACAAGTATTAAGACCCATTGCAATGACATTTTATATTTGCCTCAGGTGCTGCCCATTTGTCTTAATCATCTGAGATGTTTTGATTGGAGTCCACCTGTGTTGAATTCAATTGATTGAACATAATTTGGAAAGGCACACACCTGTCTATTTAAGGTCAGACAGTTCTTGTCAGACCAAAAATAAGCCATGAGGTATAAAGAACTTCCTGAAGAGCTCAGAGATAGCGTTGTGTTGAGACACAGATCTCGGGAAGGTTGCAGAAACAGTTCTGCTGTATTGAAGATTTCTAAGAGCCAGTGGCCTCTATGATTCTTAAGTTTGAAACAACCAAGACATCCTAGAGCTGGCTGACCAGCCAAACTGAGCAATAGATGTGCCTTAAGTGGTCCAGAGATCACTCAGAAAGTGTTTAAATATGCCTCATCACATGAAAGCCATTTCGGAGTTTGCAAAAAACATTTGAAGCCCCCTCGAGACTGCTGAAGCTAAACAAAGCAATACACAGAGGTCTCCTTAATGAACAACTTGTCCAGGGCACTCAGGACCTCAGACTGAGCTGAAGATTCACCTTCCAA
Source organism: Etheostoma spectabile (assembly GCF_008692095.1). NCBI lineage: Eukaryota > Metazoa > Chordata > Actinopteri > Perciformes > Percidae > Etheostoma > Etheostoma spectabile. The sequence goes on along the minus strand of NC_045744.1, from coordinate 10,474,792 downwards.
CAGAAAAATGACCCTAAGCACACAAACAAACACAATAAAGCAGTAGTGGCTTAGGGACAACTATAAATGTCCTTGAATAGCCCAGCCAGTGCCCATATTTCAAATTGAAAATCACTGGAGAGACCTCAAAATGGCTGTACACTGCTGGTCCCCATCCAACCTGATAAAGCTTGAGAGAGAGCCATAGAGAAAGGCAGAAAATCCCAAAATGTGTGTGCAAAGCTTGTTTCGTCATACCCAAAATAGCAACTGCACTTCAACTAAGCATTGAGTTAAGGGCCCAGATACCTTTGTCAATGAGATGTGATTTATTTTTAACAAAGTTGCAAAAATGTCTAAAACAGTAGGCAACAGGCAACACCCCTTATCATTGGCTCCCATGTGACAAATTGCAACAGTGAATATCAAAACGTGCAAACTAGAAACGGATGTTAATTACTGTTTCAGCCACTGTGCATGCTGTTGTGTGGAAGTGGCTAACTTTACGCTGTACACTTTTATAACATCCTGTTGGCATCATCTGACCACTCCTGTTGGACTGCTTTCCCCAAAGGTGGGGACTGCTTCATGTCAACAGTGGACCAGATTTGATTTGGAAAGTGGCTGAGCACTCTATTAGGAATCAGGAAGACGCCTCACACAGTGGGGTTTGAAAGAAAATTGACAGTCTCACTCAACAGTCTGCTCCCAGTTAGCATGGATTTATCACTTCTATTAAACAAAGCCCACCATGGAAGATGTTGGACTGAAAACACATAACAACAAAGGGATGCCTAGTTATGACATTATAAAAAAAGTTCTTCCAGCATGGTTCAAATTACTTTCACTGTAGACTGTTGATTTGAGTGATAAACAATGAGATTCTGGAAGTCCCAAACTCCAGAAGCACACCACATGGTTATGTGAATTCCAACCCTTAAAAAAAAGGTTGGGGAAATAGAGCACACACTGACGTGGTTTTGAAGCAGCCTTGCAATACGAGGAAGTGGTGGCGGTCTTGTCTGACCACAGATACATGAGATCCGGCTTTGCCTTCCTAACGGATGGTATGGAGACACAAGGGATTTTGCTGGCCTTGACTTCCAAGTCTGTTTACGCGATAGTTTTGCGGCGAGCGCTCTCATTCTAGGAGCATGTCTCCATTGATGGCCAATCAATCAACTCTTGCTGGGAAAAAGCAGCCCTAAGTTTGTGGGCTATGAGGGCACATGTGGGTTGTGTGTTTCAAAATATGGAGCCATGTGACTGCAATACAAATAGACTGGAGTTTACATCCACAGGAATATGTTTTTCAGTGTCTTTTTGAAGATATTAGTAAAATTTGAGGCATCTCACTACTACTTCGTTTTATTTGGCATAATCCAGCAGCTATTTAGAGTCATATGCTTTCAATTACAAAATGTGTTTTAGCAATGCATAGTATTGTCACGAATTACACTTTTTAATATATGAATTATTGTTGATGTTGAGCAGACCTACAATATATTAAATTAATATAAGAGACATTTTCCTTCACTATGGACTATGTCTGTCTAATGGCCTGATTTTTGACTTGTGTCCTTGCCGGCCTCTCACTAGTGCAGGTGTTGCTGGGTTTCCTTTTGCTGAGGGAGTTTCTGGTTTCAGGAAATAAGGCCTGTTGGTTAATGTTAGAACTGGGAGAAAATGTTTCTGGAAGGAAGGTGCTTGAGTCCAACCAGGGGGTGTATATGTAGTCTCCAACAGAAAGCGATATAACCTCAAAATCCTCTTTGTGTCTCTGGCTATCACCGTGGTAATATTTTCTCATTGTTTTAATCAACGGCACACATTACCCTGTGGATTTACATTTGACTTTGTCTTGTGAATTTACATTCTTTTCACATACATTGTTTGGATTCAGATCTTTTGGTTTAGTCAAACCATAAACCGTGCTCTGCATGGCTGTTAAAATATGGTACTTTCCCAGATGCTGAGCTGCATGATGATATCATGTGCTCTTGCACTTATTGTTATGTTTTCCTTGGTCTATGAGGCGCACTTTGGTTTTCTGGCTTTTGTTTCACAAACTTTTCTCATTTCTGTGCGACAGAGTTAACAGCTAGGCAGCCAAACCAAACGTAGCTGTGGTTTTATACAGTAGTATCAGTCTCAAATCAACTCCAGGTGAAATCCCACATTACAACCTACCTGAAGTGCTTGTCTTTCTAGCATACACACACACTGTATTACTTGCTTCTTTATTCAGTGTTATTTTTTTAGTCTAAGGAACAGTTCAGCAGAAAAACGTATTCTTACCATGTAAACTATGTACTGTGTAGGGCGTTTCTAATGACTTAATGATACCCCATCACTCCCACTCACTCACTTGGTTGAACTTAATCATCCTGCTGGCCATGGGGTTGATAAAATATTCCATAAAAAAAAAAATCGTTTCATAAATGTAATTGTTTGTGTGCTCATTTAATTCAGTAGAGGGCAGCAGTAAGTTGATCATGGTGAGTTTCAAGTCATTAACCACAAAACAAATCAGTGCGTTGTGACCTTTCCACTTTGTTTGAGGACAGTATTATTGTATTTATATTGTGTGGTCAGGTTCTGTACTGCACTTTCTACTGGGTATGCAATATGCATGTAAATGCACAAGTACAGTGACAGTAACCAACAACAGACTTTTCTTTGCAGGTCTTGTTTGTTTTTCTTTGGGGAAACCTCTTTCAAAAAATGCATCCCAACTTCCTGCACAAGGTGAATAAGAACACAATGGTCCAGAGTTGCAACTTTGGCAAGTGTAAAGAGTCCTTTTTGTAATAACAGGATTATGTATTTATTAAAACCCCATCTACACAGCTCCCCAAACAGGTTTTCAGGCCATGAGCCAACTCACACTGCATCAGTACTTTTACAAGCGGGCCCCCCAGAAACCTTCAGCAAGTCTGTTTTTAGTGGCTCTTACTGCAAATGGAAACACTTAGCTCCCACAATAAATTACCCACCTGACTGATGCCACACTGCATAGACCCCCAGACAGTCGCATACAGACTACGGATTAATATTTTAACATTAAATCCTCTTGGACTCTACTATGTTGTAGTGACTTTGAGTCACATGAGCTAACAAGAGAACAGGAAAAATAATTAATCATACAAAGGTTGTTGCACTAGCGTGCAGCCTGCAGGCCTGGCGGTTTGATTAAAGTTAAGGATGTGTTAACCCCCCCCTTCACCTCAGTGGGGTTGGCACTGGGGTCATTTCAGGATAAAAATAGACTTTCTTGGTTACTTATTTTCTCTTGAAAGTAAATAGCCATTAGTGCAGCAAGCCAGTGATCTCAAGGGCAACACTACTGTTCATTTGAATCTGTTGTTTATACTGAAGCAGGATAATTAAAAGACACAACAAGGATAGCATGGCCTTCTGTTAAATAGAGCATCTCCAGCAAAAACAGTAATGATGGTGCTCCTGTGAACACAGTCCAGTGGGGTCAAGTTCAGACATTGTGAAAACATACTTAAAAGCACTTGACTTAAACTTCCGTATTAAATGTCAAGGTGTGTTAGGAATTAAGAGCAGCGTCTAGGACCCTTGCTAAGACTGCCGGTGAAATAATCCTAATTATCATTCCAGCAAACTAATGTGCTTGACCACCTAGTGATGTAATTGCAGCTGACCAAATAGATTGTTGTTGAAATATTGCCCTGCTGTTATAGCTACGTTGTGACAGCGTTGTGTGTTCACTGAGGGCCGGTGCAACCATGACAAACACAGCTGAATCTGGGGTTTACATTTCAGCAGGATGACGGCGCACGCAGCGTCTGGGTGGAACTTGGGAAAAAGAGCCTGGGCCAGCAGCCTTGTCTGGCTCACTTCCAGCATGGTAAGAGTAAGAGTAAGTGCAACCTGTGAAATCATTGTCAGATGCACCCGTTTCCAAATGCAAATGAATGAATGGACAGAATTAGTTATGTCTTTGCTTCAGCGCTAGGCAAAGAGCATGTTTGATAAAGTAGGTAAAGCCATGCCAGGACAGTAGTTTGGGCCTTTAATAAAATGTGTGGAACATCAAATTCCGGTTGGAATTGTGTGACGTGCCGTTTAAAAAAACTTCCCAAATGGAAGCCGCCAGCTGGCTGTGACTTTTGAAGTCAATACAACCACAAACGGAAAGAATAATTTTTTACCATCTTTGGTCTGAGAATGGGTTTAATTTAGACGTGGTCCAGCAATTCATGCACTCATGTTTAGCGCAACTACAAAAAAAACAAGCCTTCAAAATGCTTGTCTGTTTTTACTTATTTTGCCACTTAAATTATTTCACTTCATTGCAGATTTTGAAGATGAAAAGTTAAAAACAAAAGAAAAAATTGAATCCAAAGGCATGCCCAGAAGATCACGCTCCTTACTTTTCTGAGTCTCTATGTCGCTTTTTTTCTGTGTGGGTTTATTTCCATAACTGCAAGGAATTTTTGGACAACACCTATTTTGTGGAAACTCCTTCCGCAATCCCAAATGGTTTGTCCACGTAACCTCAGGGGAGCCGCCAGCAACTATGTAATTGGAGAAGATTGAGTACACACAGAGAGACCATAGCCTGGTGAGCTATTGAGAAGCTGAAACAAAGATTGCCAGATGTTTAACCAGACCTGCCATATGTGAGGTGGTTTCTGAACTTATGTGCAAAATGTGTGAGTGGCAGACAGAAGGAATATGAACCTTTGACCCAGTGTCCATTGCAGGTACAGAAAAAAAATGTAATGCCGATTGACCAAGAAGCCAATGCAAAACAATGACGTGTTACCCTGTTTGGTTTTCCTCTAAAAGGAAATCTAGTGTTCCTCAGGATATCACTCAGGAATCCCCTTTTACTGATGGAAACCATGGAGCCGTCAAAACAGGACTGCCTGGTTTCAATTAAAGCATTGAATATCAAAGACAATCACTCCCATTTTAACGTGCATTTTTTTGTTCACAGTTTATTTTGATGGAAAATTTGTGGGTGGAGCACTTGCTAATTGGTATGGAAAACTTGCACCTGTGGTAGACCAATGTTTTGAGAGTCAGAAACGTTGAATATTTGCGTTCTTTTCTTGTGAGAAGGAGCCTGGCTTTATCCCAAAAACAATTCCAGACTGGGTCTGATGTGTATGATTGTCTGGAACAATACAGTCACACAGTGGTTGTGATATTTTCATGCTTTGCACTTCATAGTGCAGTATAATTTGTCACTCATCATGACCATTTACAAACCATTCAACCATTCACTTATCATACTGGCATTGAAAAACCAGCTTAACAAAACTCCAGATTTTGATTCCAGTTCATATCTTAGTAAATCTAAACAATCATATTGGTGATATTAAACTGGTGGTGGTAGTAATAGTTAATAGTGATGTCATGTACATGATTAGACCATCCCCTGTCATAATTGCGTGTTAACATATATTACAATATTGTATTCGCAGCACATGTCAACCCTTTTGACACATCTTGTATTATGTCATAGCGCTAATCGAGTGAAGTCTGTGTGATTTGCTCTGCTATGCTCACAAGATTCAACTTAATGCAACGTATGTCCGACACACCCTTCACATAAGGTGGACTATTTGCTGCCCTGGCTAACCGTCCAATCCTGTCGCTTCAGGATGGCTTTGTGTAGGAAATTATCATTTTTGCACTACGTTCCGTTGCTGCTACCAGCCTTTGGAGACTCATCTTCCATTCTTTATAATAGCTGTCAGTCCACTTTAAGCTTGAAGCCAGTTTCTCGTTTGTGCTGTCATATCTTTGGCGCATGACAATCCTGTCCAACTAGCTGCTAAATTGATGCGAATCACTGCAGTATTTTCTGCTTGTTCAGATATGTTTATTGAGTAAATGTCTTGGCTCTTTTAAATGTTTGTTGTTAGTAATATGGTAGAGGTAGAGTTTGTATCATTGTCACTCACTAATCTCTGTTATTCGGAAGTTGCTTTATGCTTGCAGGAAGTGACAAGGTCAGAGCCTAGAGCATCCATCAACTCCGTACACAGGCTGTTGTTTCACAGTTTAACTTAATAACTGTATTGTGACTGTTTTTAAAAGCATGTTTAATAAGCATTATATTTGCAAGAATGGCTGCGCATTAATTTCAGGCTTTTGTGTTGGCACTATGTTTTTGTATAAGTGTGTATGTGTGGGGTGGATATATCAAGACATTCCTTCCATTCTGGTGAGAGAGAGGTGGAATCACCATGTCTATATATGTGACCAAGTGCGTCACTCCCCGTCCTCCTCTCCTCCTCTGTGGTTTTCAAGACTCAAAGGAGATCTATAAGTTACTGCTGTGTTCTGTCATTAGTGGTGAGCTTTAATCTCCAAATTGGAGGGGTAAATCATTAAATATTGCTTACATCTGCAAACAAAACACGTATGATGAGAGTTTCCTCTTTAATAAAACAGCTGGCTGACATGTAGTTTATGGTACACTGGCTGCTAAGTAACTTATAACCATTCTGATATGAGCATGTTACTTTTGCAATGTGACTTCATTATTGTATAGAAAACAAAATGCCTGGGATTTACTCCATGATTGTGTATATCAAAAAAGGCATTTATTTAACTATTTTGATTATACACATCAGTTTAAAGTGTTCATCAGGGTGTGAATTTACATTGTCAAAGACATTCACTATGTTGTTGGGTACTTTGGTTTCAAAGAACAGTAAGCCAATTGTATAACCACGTTCTGTTTAACCATTCAACCCATGGGGCTATGTATGACCTGTTCTATAATCCATCCAGGAGATTATTAAAATAAAATGGTAATCTATAGTCAACCTTGTAAACTCAATTTTGACACACTCAAAATAGAAAAAAAGATTAAACACGGATTTTAAGATGCAGCATATGTGTAATGTGCTATCTAAGTGTGTTGGAATATTAAAATGTAGTTGCACAGCTCTAAAGAGATTAAGTATTTTAGCATGCTAAAATACAGTTTTTACAGTAATGGAGCATTGCTTGTAGATTAAGTAAGTAAAGCAATTTCACTATTTCATTCATCATTTAATTATGCTTTAATGGATTTTTAAAAGTAGATCAGAAACATAGGATTATCAATACAACAGAAAATATACAATCTTTTTAAAGTCCAATTTGTTTGCATTGCATTCCTGAGATATACTGTCTTCCATGCACTAGTGCTTTAATTAATTCTTGAGTGAAGGACCGGAGTTGTGGTATGTCATTAACTTGCTCACACCCATTGTTGTCAAGTTCCTTTACATTGTTGCTCAGTTTATTTTGTTTATGAAGGATCCCTGAGAGAAGACGAAAAGTAAATTTTGCGTTTGTAAGATCAGTTGCAGAGTCATGAAACAGCTAGGGTCATTGGGGAGCGCAGAAACATCACTTAATGACGACATGAGAACATTACGCCAAGGCGATACCAAAACCAACCCCCTAATCGCAATTACATCATGTCTCCCCAACGAGCAGCCAACATAGATGTCACAGCTTTGCGTAAGCAGTAAATTGGACCTGACCATCCTCAAGGAAATTACTTACTTTGTTGTAGGCTTGCACGAAATCTGAACTGCTTTGGACCGCTTTACAATAATATTTCTCTTCATGGCTATAGACCCCTATTACTCTTAAATGATTGTTTTAGTTTCATATGCCCACTGCGCAGTATTATTACCATTTTATTCCGGACGTGTCGAATAAAGTTATTTAATCTTTTCATTTTCAAGTCATATGCCATGATTTTGTTATGGGTTTTAAATGTGCACACCTGCTCTTGATGCATTCTCCTTGACGTCTTTGGGGATGTAAAAACCAGCATCAATAATGTAAATTCATATGACACATGCTGCATTTTTGCTAGGTACTGAGAACCAGAGAGGCAGTAAATGAGTGTTCAACTATGACACCATGTCTGGTTTTATTATGACCCTCCTATGTTAGTTCACACATGACTCCCTCATAACAAGTACTCTGCACTCATTGTATGGCAGATCATTTAAAGTAACTGCTATGCATCAGATTTACTCTTTGAATACATTGTTCTACTTCACTCAGAGCCAGCTTCTCTTTCATTCTCAAGGATCGAGGGATTCACTCCATTCTGTGCTCTTAAGGAGCTGAAGCAACAGCTCTTCCTCCGTAGAGTGTTTGGGGTGATCAAGTATCTTCTTTCAAACTCAAGATACATCTGGGAATATTTGTCTATAGTGAACAAGTCGTAATTTAAGACTTGCAACTGACCATTGGAGATGGTGACCTCTTGTGATTTGGGCTTACACAAGGCCGCCACACCAGAGTTAGGGAGGGACATTGGTTTTACAGGCCCACCCGCAAGGAGAACGCAACTATTTCCTCTCCATAAATCATAACGGACACGCTCTGTCTGGGGGCTTTCAATAGGAACAGAGCATGTTCATTTTTTAAATGAAAAGAGGCTCAAATTAACTATTTTTTTGTGCTACATTAACTTTGGCCTTACACACACACATACATTACATAATGAATGCTTACGTTACTTATGTTTGTACAAAACGTTTGTCAAATATTTCATTAAAAGATTAAGTACACCCGACAAAACAACAAGAGATCCGTTTGAAATACTGTTGAAAAATACCCTGATCCATGATCTTTAACAAAATTAGTGCTGTACAAATCTATACTAATTGATTTATTTTTGCCACTTGTGGGCTGTGCAACAAGCTCTAAACACAAAAATAACCTATTTTCACCTACTTTACTCTACCTTTATCTTTGTTTTTGTCTTCATCTCCTGAGGGAAATGTCAAGATCTTTTGCCTGTTTGCTAGTCACTATTTTTGTCTGTCTGTCATTTGGTGCTGGGAAGGTAGTGTACATTAGGTTTTTGAGGGCCTTTTCACTGAAAAATACAGATGAGACCAGTGAGAGTGAAACAAGATAGTAGCCTACATTTACCGACCATGAAACCAAAACAATAACTTAAAGATGCTAATATGCTTCATAGAGCTCTGCCGAGTTGAGTAATTTGTGGGTGTTTGTCACTCCAAGCAATCCCTTTCACATTGCACATAGTTGATTGATCTTGATAATCGTAGCTTTGAGATGTTTTCTGCATTCTTTCAAGAACAAATGTGTGCATACAAATGCATGTGTGAGCTTCATACATACTGATTTCAGATCTCTTGTGGTAAACAATGTTCTTCACCGCTCACAAGTACAGATGTCTCCTGCACTGCTGGCTTTCCTAATTTAAGTTATTGGAAGTTTTTTTTTACATGTCAGTGATCCTCAGTCATTTTTTGTTTGATGTGCATCAGACGCACCTTCTGATTGCTGAGCTGGATTGACGTTACCACTAACACAGCAATCTTTGTAGTCATGTCTGGTCATTAATATTACTTTCACTCCTCATACTTTTTGACGTCTGTGCTTTAACACATCAAGAATCCTCCTCCCATCACAAAAAAACAATCACTAAAATTTTCCTTGTAATGAGATTCTCTGCAGGGACAAGAGGTTATGGAACACATGCGGGGACTTGCCTCACCCTACCAAACAGTGTCTACAAATATGTGCCTGATGTCAATGACACTGTCTCGGATACTAAAAGCATTCACATTCCTGAGAAAATATTAGGGAATAATTCTACATTTCCTTCGAGAAACAAAAATTATTAAAAAGTGTTTTAGACGTGATACTTTACTTAAAGTCTTAAGTGATTAGAAAGGACAGAAAAGAATAAATATTTATCGCCCCAATGCAAATCTATATTTACCAAACTCCTACTGCAACTGGCATGTACAAAATCAATATCCTGTGTGCTCTGTGTATTGGTTAGTTTACGAAATAAAAAAAAAAAATGTTGGTTGATGTCAGCGCATTTTTCCTATGTAAACCCACAGGAGGATGTCCTGGAACAATTCAGCCAAAGTGTCTGTCTGAGACTCCGCAGAGCTGCGTGCATGGGTAATTGGTCGTGCAGCAGAGGAATGACCTTAAGTTTAGACTCAGGCAGTTAGGAGACCTTGGAGACGGCCTTGATCCCCAAGCTGTCCCTCATGTGCTTGTACTTTGAGACTCTGCTTATACTTTGCCACTGGGGAAGTGCAAATAGACATTATAGTGCCTGTGCAATGACAGCACATATATCATATAAGTGCTGTAATAATTCCTTTTTAATGAATTATGAGTACTTACTGAATGAAGGTGGAAAAGTACAGTTTTCATTTCTCATGCTATGGAGCATGCACTCACTTTACGGGCTCCCATGGTGTCTATATGAGGTGTCCGTACTGTATGAGCCCAGTTTCAACAGAAGGATAGAGTAACTTCCATCAAAGAAGGAGGAGCACCCAGTCCTCCCTGTGAATAATGTTCGTATGTTGGGGAAACTGTATCTTCTGGATGACCATCAGTGTGAGGCGCTTATAGATGCAAAAGCCATGTTTTATACATGGAAACCTGGCTTTCTCTCTGCTAAGAGCCTGATTAAAAGGCCCCAGCGCCCCTCCTCATATTCGATTCGGTCAATATACAGCACCACTGGTGGCTGTAAGTGCAGGGAGCTCCCTATTGATCAGTTATCGAACAGAATCCAGATCCAGCCAGCTGGGGCTGTTAGCAGGGGAAGCCGTGTTCTTTTAGTGAGGTAATACTTCAGACATCTGCATCAGGTTCTAATTATGCCAGAACAACTCAGTGCTGCGTTTGGCGAAAGGAATAGCCAACACAAGCCATTCTACTCTTCTCTGTGCGTAAGACATAAAAGCCAAGGGGATGCCTCATACCACCCAGGATTATCATTGGCTGTGTGTTGTATTCTCAAGAGCAAAAGTTGCAGTGATCAATCATGAGATTATGTGATGCATTTCTGGTCTTTATTCTGGCTTTTTAATCTTTAATGTTATAATGTTGGTCTTTAATGGCTCCAATTCTAGTGACTATTCTAAAATTAAGTTTCCCTGTTACTGTAAATGTTAAGTTTGATAAAGATCTTTAAAAGGGTGAATTTTTGGAGACCTTTTAACCTTTGACTGTGCCGCAACACAAGGTGGTGCTACTGTATCTTCCTGTTCTCTTGCTATGCAGTAGCACGATTGCGACACTGCCAAACAGGCGAGCAGGGTAAAGGCCACGTGTTTAAAGGTCAGGACTGTTTTATAATCTCAGCATCCAAATTGACTTCCCGTAAGTGAGGAATGATCAAGTCATCCTGTACTCAGACTACATTGCCTGAGGGGTGATGCATTCCCAATAGTTACAGCTACATCATTTCTTTAATAGTTGACTCAATTATCTTTGATCCGCACCCACCTCAAAGGTTTCTCTTATAAAAGCACAGCATGGAAAATTTCTCATTTTCATAATTAAACTGATATTTCCTTCCATGAGACAAAATTAAAGGTTAGTCAACAACACCCCACTTATAAAACAAGATGGTAATAAGAGCATAACTGCACTTTGCAGTGAAAACCCTTGATTTAAGTAAGCTGTAAACTGTAAGTTGACTGTGATTAACACAAAAAACATGTGCTGCTATAGTAACCGATCAGCACACTGTGTAACAGAGGCCTGTGTTATGGGGAAAATATACCTGGCAATTATGTTTAAACAGTTTTAATTGTTCTTGGTGAATGACTATAATTCTGCTTTATTAAAGAGTTGCAGCTAAGTTGGTCTGGTTAACTTTAGCAGGTCTGTTACATTACTGTATGTGCCATGCTTTTACAGTCTTTGACCTCATCCAGCACACTCGAATACATATGAATATGTGCCCGCAACACCTCCACATGTGCCTACTTGCTGCAGCTCAACAGTAGCTGCAAATGCAATCTTGAGTTTTGATTACACACACAGCAAAGTGGCTGACTAACCTCAAATCTCATCATTACCGGTGCTACAGGGGACGGGAGAAATCCTTCTGTAGTCCCACCACAGAAATAGAGTGGTGACAGTTTAATGGTCTCCGAGCTCAGAGCACCACACCCTTGCCACTTTACATTAAAGACCCTACTCCCACCCCAGCACGTGACGTCAGGTGCTTGAAACTACTTTGCAAAGCTTTCTGGGATTGTTAATCTACAGGGGGGTAAAAATTCCGATGACATTATTGTGCGTGACTGCATCAATGTCAAGGCTCCTAATGCTAACATTTACTTCTAATATATTTATGCTAATCAGTAACAACTGGAGTTTTTCTTTTTTTTAACTTAAAAAATGTGCAATGTGATATGTCTAAATGAGCTGAAAGCTGAAAGGACACGTACGATTTAATCATGCTTTGGAAATTATTTCTCTGCCGAGATTAGCAGCTCATTCCATTGTAATGAATTATCTACGCCTGCCTCTGTCCTCTACATCCACTCTGAATATTCATTAATTTTTCCCTTCAAGGCTTTTCCAAATAATATGACCACTTTTTCCTGTGCACTGAGTGAGCCATCCGTATGGAGAATTACAATCCACAGACTTCATGTCTCTCTAAGAGCCTATATTCCACAACATGGGGACCTGGTTGAGACAACTGTTGAAAGTTTGCTGGAGCCTCAGCTGCCCCTGTGGTCTGACAGTGTTTTGTGTGAGACACTCCAGATGGGATCCCACACTTTGAGCTGTCCTAATGACCGGCAGTATCACCAGAACCATAAGTGAAAACCTCTGATGTGACAGAGAGGAAAGGAACATCATAAATAAAGATAATGAAGCAGATGGGTGCTCTAATGGGTGGCTGGAGTAAAAGCTGAGAAGTCAGTCAGGGGTGAAGGCATGGGGTGTGCTTGTTGAGAGACACTCGGATATAGAAACCGGATGCTTAGTTACAACTGCAAGGTTTTGACCTTGAATAACCATAGTAAAACATCAGCCAGCTTCCTCAAAGATGAGTCAATGAATATTAATGGAATTGTCTTGATGGCCAAACATAACCGTTTTCTCTCTCTGATGTGATTAGATTGGCTCTGGGGGAGGGGAGACTTTGTTTGAAATGAGAAAAGTATCCAATCAAATGACTGAATTGGCTCACTGGATCCAGGGTAAGGAGCCCAAGAGGTCAGAGGGCCCAAAGACAGAACATCTGTATGACGTGATTTTAACATTTATTGCTGGAGAGTCAAAGCATTTCATCAGAAGTCCTTCTGAAATGTAGATCCTAACTTTTAGGATCAAAGATGAACAAGGTCATGGAGTGTTCCAAGTGGGATGAGGGGCTTTTTAGGCATCTGCATCTAGGGGCCCATTAAGTCTTAATCCATCAATGCTTGAATCTTTTTTTTAAAGTTGCTCTTTGGAGTTTTTTTTTTTTTTTTTTTTTTTTTTTTTTTTAACAGTACCAGAGTAGAAGAGCAGTATAGCTATGGAGCAATTTTCTTTAGCGTGGGTTCCCTTTTGTTTGCACACATGCAATTCACTTTCTGGCCACTATTAGTTATTGACAGGTAGTGCCATGAAACGCAGCAATGTGCCAGCAAAGGCAGGAAAGAAGAAGCTGCTTAACAAGTAACCATGGATGTAAACAATGCAGCTTTCCAAAATCAGCTTTGCAGATGTTTTACGAGGAAGGAAATGCACTCAACACATTTGTTTGACCTCAAGGATACACAGCGTGTTTTGGGGAGTAATATTGGATGTAAACAGAAACCTTGAACAGTATGTTTACAAGAAAACTCTGCTGTGCACCTCTAAGTTGTCTCTTAAGTCGAATTCAATACATGTACTTTGGATCATGGCTCTACTCCAGACTGAAATATCAAATCTAAAGGACATGTGTAGTTTTTGCAGCACACTTACATTAGCTGATTGGCATAAGCTATTCAATTAATACTTTGCAATCACTCGTTAACAGCTATGTGGTTATCAGCTGACAAGTTAAATCCAATCATATTCATTCAGGAATACATCACAGCCACCAGACACTTCACAATATTACCGTACTGATACGCTCGTACGAACTGAGAGATATTTCAGAGTGTGATCAATTCCTTGATGTACATTTTTCTAACTAAATTTGTAATTATTTGTTGGGATTCCACAATGCAACGATAGAATCATAATTTGAATAACTCGTGAAAACACATTTCATCTGTTAATTCACCTTTTATAAGCATTCACTTATAAGCCATGTCTATCTTTTGAGTCTTGTATACAGTATGCCTCTACATTTTTAGCCCTGAAGCCGAGCGATAGAGCCCTCTGAGAAGGGAAGCAGTGTGTTGATGGAAAAAAAGGCCTGTGTGAACTGTCAGCACCAGATAGACACAGGAGCAGCTAATCTGCTCCCAGGCCACTATTCACTACCATGTGCCACTTGCACTCTCACTGACCGACTTCCTCCAAATGCACACACACATAGAAGTGGAGAGGGTCGGGGTGTACCCGCAGCTGGAAATCCTGAGTATAGATATACTGTACATGCAGGATGAGACGATTACCACTCATCAAATTTTTAATGCAGATTTAAGTGTGGTTTGCCTACAGATTGATGACACAATGGCATGTGAACACAACTGTATTATTTCATTCTGTACACTGGGGGAGGTGTTGACGTGCAGCTTGTGCTTTAGTTAAATATACCATCTTCCAGACAATGGAAAATGGATCATTTAATCAGTCCCTTCTGGCTGAATGAGAGAAGCAAATAAAGAATTGTTTGCTCAGTGACTAAGATTTGGAGATGGATTAAAGATGGATAGTTCTGAAGGAGACCAAACCCCATGATATCATATCCTTTACTGTAAATCTCCATTAAAGTTACTTCACAATTCATTAGTTCTGAACAGAGTCTGTCTTGTCATTAAGCATGTTTAAATCCTTTGATTGCTGTTGAGTGATCAACAATAAATAATACTTGATTTGGATAAAAGTAGGGAAGTTGTCATGACACTGAACAACATAATATCATATATGTTTTGAGATGACAAGTGTAACAAAAGGTCAATAAGTCTTGACTGCACCTGATGTTATTCCACTGGATGCTGGAGCGTTTTTGTCTTTTCATCCAGACAGGTGCAGTCCAAGCATCACGCTAGACCCTTTGTGACTGACACAGTAACCTCATGGCTTTTGCTGTCTTCAAGGCGGTCCAGGAGCTGGCCTGGAGACGGATCAAAGTGGGAATCATGCCCCACCAACAGAGATAAATACACACTTCCTCCCTTCCCTTTCACGCTGGTTTTTCCCACACTCCTTGAACCCCCATGCTGTAGCAAGGCCAGCTCAGAGGAAATGACAGACCACATCAAGAGGCTCGCCAGTGCTTTGACAGGAGTGCTTGCACCAGCCTTCAGGACTGAGGGAGAAGCTTTCGCATTCATCAGGGGGTTGCAAGTTCTATTTGCGTCATTTGTGTCATGTTGCACATGCAACTGGCATGTGTTCCTCAATGCGGCTGCAAACTCGATGATCCAGTGCATGGCGTGGCTATTGGCAGCAGATGATTCCAGAGGTGGGTTATTTCTGAGGACAGAGATTAGTCATGTCAGGAAACAGGGCAGACGGGTAAGTAAAGAGACGAGAAACTAGACTATGTAAAACAATCGAAGGCTGGCGAATGAGCATTCTCAGTGGTAAGTAACAATCAAGGAGGGAGAGGAAAGTCAGACTGGTATTTGAAGGCAGATGGAGCAGGATGATTAGCAGGTGCGTTGATTGGGATTGGTGCCAGGTGTGGGAAGAGTCAGCGGGGGGGGGGGGGCTGTCCACACTCTGTGGAGCATGCAGGAGGAAACCAAAACATAAGCAGACTCAAAATCCAAAAACAGTCAAAGCCCACGGCAGGCATCACAAAATGAAGAAATAAACTAAAATCCATTCACACACCAGACTGACTGTTATGGCAGGGGAGGGCGTGACAGATTTAACTCAAGGTTAAAGGAATAGTTTGACATTTTGGGACATACGCTTGTTTCCTTTCTTTCCATGAGTTAGATGAGAAAATTGACACCAATCTTCCTCATGAAAGTGGTATCAATCTTCTGATCTAACTCTATACAAGAAGTGTAGTTCCTTAAATGTTGAATTATGACTTTTTAAGCTGCAAGCTTATTAGTAATGAGACACTTTATTTTTACTATTGATTGATGTTCTTCCCATTGAGTGGCATGTCACAGGCAAATATCCTTCTAATGGTTTAGTTTTACTGCCTATTAAGCTGCTGGCTGTTCCTGGGCATTGCATGAAGCACACCATAATGCATTTAAATAGCATGTAAATCCTACACATCTGATCTCATCTGAGCCCTTTAGACTTGACTAGGCTTTACTTGAAATATGAATCTTGGAAAACTTAATCTTGAAAAAAAAAAAAAAATCCTCAAATTAATCATGATCAATTTCCTTCTTCCTAGGTCTCCAGTCATTTTATTACCCATCATGTCCTTACTTTCTCAAACTGTCTGTCACAAACTACTGCACTGTAGATATGCCTCTGTCAATAAACATTAGCTCAAAAATAAGTTGTTTTTCTGGGTTTGGCCTTGATACTTACCTGTTTCCTCAATCTGTGTCGAGCAACCAAAGCCCTTTTCATTTTGAGCAACGCATGAAGTAAATCAACTTCACTTTGAGCCAACGTTTGTCATGATCCTTCTAAGACATGTACTTGTCATGGCAAAATATGGCAGCTGCAAGGAAAAAGCTCTCCTCAAGCAGTGAATTATGTTTGAGCGTTTCCTGGACAGTGGCTGTTTTCATTTTCTTGGGGGGATATGCAAGGCCACCCAAAACAAAATTGTGTAATGTTATATTATTCCACTGCTTTGCTACAAACAGGATAAAATGCCAGATCCTTCTAAAAGGGCTGTGCTGCTTTTCCAGTTTTCTGCTCTATTTTATGCTTCTTCTCAGGAAATCCACCCATGCTCATAAGTTTCTCCACCTGTTTGGAAATATCTTTGAATGGTTTTTGGTCCCTGCGAAGGATCATAAGCAAGGCCCTTAATGAGCAAATTAAGTTTGGCAAAGCTTTGCAACCAAAATTGGAGAGAATGAATCATTCTGCAGAATCATCTTCTGCAACACCTAATGTTGTTGATTCATGTAGACATGTCAAAAGGAATGTGTAGGAGAATGGGAGAACTGAGCCTTGATGTCCCATAGCTGAGTCCAGCTCCATTAAACTGAACTAAACAACCAAGTCTAGCTTCATCAAATCTGGTAACTTAAATCTAACTGAACATTTGATATTTGTACACACAAATCCACACTGCTTACGGCGAGTAGATGTGTTCTGTATTCACTAAAGCTAAAAAAAAGTTTTAACACAGATTTAAGCGCACATAGAATCCAAAACACAACATCACCATTTTGGACTTGAAAAACTAATGTCATTAAGGTGCCCTGACACACAAGACCATGTGACTTGCATTTTTTGAAATATGTTTGTCTATATGTGTTTGTTTTATGTGGTGAATGTGAAAATGAACTGCTACCTCCTCTGTCAGCTCTAGCCACTGACGTGAAATAAGAGGAGAAACCAGGCCAATTACAAAAGCTGGTCAGTCTGATGTCATGTTGCCTGAGCTCATTACTATTCATGAGCTTGCCAAGTTGTACTGGGTAAAGGATGCTGATAGCCAAGCTCTCATTGGCTAGCTGTTAGCCAATCAGAGTCAAGCACCTTAGCTTGTTGTATATTAATGAGAACTGGCACAAATCGAGCTGAGTCTTCCTGCAGGCTTTCTATACCACACTAGAATGGCTGGAAACAAGGTAACCAAGGCATTTTTTTCACAAGGAATATTGCAGAGTCCATAGTAGAACTTCAGCCATTACCACAAAGTAATGAAATAAGTGTGGCAAGGCACCTTTAATCAAATTTAGGGGGGAAACCGTAACTGACTTAACAGTCAAGTCCATGTCAAGTCTCATTTTTGTGACTTAAGTCTAACTTGAGCTCAAGTCTAAAGTTTCTATAACACCTTATATTTAGACACACTTGCATAGAGTGATTGGTATAACAGATCGTAGAAGACTGTTCTGAATGCAGATAGGTATAATTTATTTTGATTCCTACACAGTGCAAGAAAAGGCCTTTTAAAAACCACTGGGAGCTGCACTTCTGCCATCCATGTTTAAGCCATTCAAGCAGAGCGGCTGCCTCAGCTAAGGAGATGTAGATGGATACCAGAAGTATGTCTGACCAATGAAAAACAGGTGGCTAGACAGAAGTAAATGAGTTGTAAGGACAAGTGTATATTGCTGTTGGCAGTAATTGAAGGAGTTTAAGGTTGGGTGGGAGACCAAAGAGACAAGATAGGACGATTGGCCTTGTAGATACATTGATGCTGATTGTTTAGCTTCTTCATCATTCTCTCTGCTCACAGCCTACTGACCGAATGGGTCTTATGTTATGTCACTGTTCATCATCAAAGAGCATCAAGAACCCCGACGTGAACTACCTCTCCTTTTGACTGTCAGTGTCAAGGGAATGTCAGAGAAAAAAACGTGCCAGAGCTTTTTAGCAATCTGTTTGTTTATTTTTCTTTTAGTTCTTTTGTGGCTCTTTTAAAGCCTTTGGCTCGGGATGATTCCGCCTGGCAGCCCCCCTCCTCTCTACCGCACACCTTCCCTCTTGCCGTCCGTAATTACCACACTGTTCGAGTCCTAGCCTGTCCAAAAGCCACTGCAGGTCTGATTTTTTTTGGCTTGGCTCCTCTCTGACATGCCTGGGAAGGGCAAGGAAAGGAAATGGGTGGACCAGCCGCTCTCCGTTCCCCCAGAGCAGGCCTGGGAGAAGCCAGCCCAGTGTTTTTTGACTCGGTTGAGCTTGTGAGAGTGAGCACAGCCCATCTGGTTCTAATAAATCTTCCTTGCGGCTTCGCAACTGGAATTGCCTGACCTGTTCGGGGACGTGATCACTGATACAGTAATTTTTCGCAAAACAACAGGGAAGAGCTTGAGAGCAGTTGTGAACATCATCAGACTTGTGGTCCCCAAACATGTTTGTATTTTGAAGAGAACAAAGCTCACACTAAGCAGACCCCCAGAATCCTACAGGGCTAGGTGATGGATGTGTGCTGTAACGTTAACCATATTGTAAATATGCATTCCTACCAACGGTGGGCAGTCTATCACTGTTTCTTCTGTCACGACTCTTGATAATTTATCAAACACAGACTAAGGGGTCATGGTCAGATCAACACTAATTTTTATAATGAGTCTTAAGTGCTCAATTAGCCAATTTGCAATTCAGTTGCTATCATGCAAGTGTTAGGTCAAGGACATCTTATTGGCATGATACCTGTAATGAGCACAACATATAAAAACAGTTTCCTGCTGCAAAGTGGAGAGTGCAAATATCAAATTAAAAAATATTCAATATACATATGTCTGTCTTTAAAATTAAATTAGAAGAGCACCCTCTTTGATAAGTATTGCCTTTACATATACTACACCAGAACAGTCAATCTATTTTGTTGTGTGAATGAATGGTAGTACAGGCACACCAAAACAACACACTACGCCGCCTATAGCTTGCCAGATCATTAGGTCATACACCGCTATGTTGGTAATGTCTGCCTCCCTATCCCAGGCATATATTTATGACCTGTGCTACGAGTCCGGCTGACCGAGCCTTAGATGTCAAGCTCAAAGGGAGCGTCACCATCAGAGACAACCAACACTGTCCTCTCTTTCACCCCTTTGTGGCTGGGGTATACCTCAGACCCCCTGACTCACCCGCACCACTTGTCCTTCTGAAAAGCCACAGTTGATGAGCACTCGAACAAGGTAGATAAATTACAGATTCCAGCCTATTAGCTCAACAGGGAAAAATTTACAGCAGCTTGTTTTACAGATCAGCGTAATGAATTTGAAATAACACTCTACATTTAGCAACAGACAGAATAGACTGCATCACATGTTATCTTCCAATATAAGCTTGTCCATTCCGTCTGCCGACATTTGACTGCCAAAGCTTGTGTGGAATGTGTTGGACTGAATGACAGCACCTATTTCCCATTTAAAACACGTCCACTGTATTAACAGTAGCAGGCTGTCTGCATATTTGTCTGCTCGGGGGTGAAATGGTATCTCAAAAGCAAAGCATGTGATGTAAGTGTCAATCACTTGTATATTAATAATATTAGCAACAATAATGATACAATATCCCACAGGTATAATCCTGTAATTAAAATGGGTAATAATAGGATTTGGGTGGGGAATTAGGGCTGGAGACCACACATTGGGTAAGCTTGTATTGTACATGCTTAATCTCATTAAAACTTGAAATGTGATTATGAAAAAGAGTAACACAGACTTCACAAGAGTATTGACATCCACTGGGTTAGTTCTTACAGTCCCTCCTGATAGGGCAGGACTATTCAGTTTACTATATTGCACCTCGCTGCAGCTTTAAGAGACATTTTTTAGAGGATTCACACTCCAATGTGGGCTGACAGAAAGTTAGCAAGCTGCTGGTATGGATTTGCACATCTGGTACTGGATCACTTGGGTTCAGTAAAACTAAATGTACTAGCACTTGCGCTTTGAGGCAATTGAGTCCACCTATATGTTTCATCTGTGTCTGATGAGGACAGGCCATTGTTATTGCTGAATTTTTGGGGTGAATCATACTGGGTTGGTGTTTGGTGTTACCTATACTAATTAATGTGACATGGGCCTGTCCTGGAAACTTTATCTACTGGTAAACATGACCATTACCTCACTTGAAGAAGTCATGCATCTCCTTGTCTACCACCGTCTGATCTACAGGGGCTTGAAATAGCTGAGCTTTTCCCCTCTGCCTAAACCCACAGTTATGAGGGTATCACTGTGATAACTTCACAACACCAGAATTTCACGCCACATTTCTATGCATTTTTGTGTGAAGCATGTTATATTGACGACCTCTTGACTTTTAAAGGAGACACCCATCAGCACAACCTGACAGGCAATGAACAAAGCCTCTCATTCCTTCCTTATCTATTCATTATCTTTGCACTGAATTCTTTCTTGTGGCCGTTTTTGACTCAATCTTAGACAAAGAAATTAGAAATTAATTTCTGCCACAGGATAGCAGAAATCACAATATACATTTTGCAAAAGGCCGCCTCTTCACTGTAGCAAACCAATATGTATCTTTCTTTTCTTTCAGGAAAGAAAATAAAAGACATTTCTTGAGAAGGCGACATGAAAACTATAACACCTGGTATGTATCAGTAAATTGAAGGGAGGAAAGGGAAAGCCATATGTCCACCTTCAATCTTCAAAGCGGCCAGAATGTGTATCTAAGTGCATTCGAAGATTGAAACAATCCAAAAAGGAAATTTATCACTGAGCTGAAATTTCTGGGCTCTTAAGGATTTAGTTTCATAAACATTGCATGCTGAATGTTTTTCAGCTCAGACTGATGCCATTTGATCTCAGGCATCTGCAACTGTCAGGATATTTTCTGTCTATTTGCCATTCCTAAATTTCTCTGATATTTTTTTGCCCCGATAATGATACTTTCCTGTCTTACAACATGCACCTCAGACAAGATTCTTTTACGATTATGACTAGATTTTACGGGGCCTCAGACCTAGGGGAATCTGGGCAGGTACAAACACAGGCTGGATAGCACTGTTGATTGAAAAGAGGTGGAGATACAAAAGTTTGTCTTTTCTCAAGCGCCGGCTGTTTTATTTCGGCCAAATACTTTTATGACTATAGACAACAGATAGCCTAACAAACACTAGGACACCTTGGACATTAACACGCACAATTTATAACTTACACTATAAGTATATAATATATAATAGATAAAATGGTCTTAATATATTGTACCCTTATACTATTATTTATAACAACCAAAGATTGTAAACACATGAAACAGATCAAAGGCTAACATTTGATTACTTCTATGGAATATGTTACAATCAAACAACCTTGTCAGAAATCTAATACAAAGAGTACTATATCAGATTGGAAACTGTTCCCAGTCTAATTTGATAATTCATCACAGACGCAGGTCCCCCGTTTTGTGTTAAGTTTAACCGCACGCGCATATCAACTTACGCGGCTTAGCCTTCACGACGTTACAGGCTAACTCACCTAGCTCGCTATCTCAAACTGCTAGTAATACAAACCATATAACAACATATACATATACACTTTCTACACAGAACTACAACATATTTCACTGAGAAAACATACTAGGGATACTCTTTGGTACCTACCATAAATTACGCAAAGGTTTAAAATATCCCTGTGGATTGCAAAGAGTTGGAGAACAAAGTTGTGTCTTTCTCAAGCGCCGCTGTTTATTTCGGGCGCTTGAGCTACCGTCTCCACGGCACCCCCTACGGTGAACTATTCATAGCGCCATCTACTGGCATGAAGTAAATACTGGTCATGAATCCCTACATGTCATGAAATAATAAAAAATAGGAGAGGGGTTCAACTTTTTTTTTAATTAACCCTCTCTAACCCATTCCACTCTCCCTACTTTAACTAGGTGGCTCCCTGACATCCCAGAACTAACTGGACTAATTGCTACAGTGGTATTCACAGACTATTTGGTCAGAATGTCAAGTAAGTACGTCTTCACAAGGCCTCAGTCCTGAACAGGAAGGAAGCCTGCAGTATTTCAATCACAGGTAAGTAGTTAAGAATTTAAGATGTATTCAATGTCTTTTATATCCTGGTCATTATGTCAGTTCTATTGTACCTCCATACAGTTCGGTAAGGAAGCCGCATCTTTCAGGAACACTGGTTAGGCAGCCATGGACAAGGGGTACAGTACAAGGCATTAGTTCCCATTCTCCCAAGCGTTGGTAAGGGTTCTCCTGGCTGGTCATACATGAATGTTTCTGTGTTTGACTGCCGGTGGTCCTCCGCAGTTGTTATGTACCATCGCCTACTGCTGGGGAAAAGGCCCAAGCATCTATCACAACATCTTTAGACGCTCCCCCTCCTCCACAAATCATCTGTTTTGCTCCAGTCCTTCACCGCTGTGATGGATTTGACTCTTCTTGGTACGAGGACTTGCTGTGCTGGTCCACCAAAGGATCAGAGGCCTGCTTCTACACCCCAGACTCAGGTGTTTGGCTCAACGGTTTGATATTCCGGAGCCTCCTCCCCAGCTCACTGTGTTGCTTGGTTCAGGTGGGTGGTTCCTTACACCCCCTCCTCTCTATACAGCAAGGGTCTGCTGTGTATGCACTCCCTCCATCATCTGAGGTTTTCGCAGGAGACTTGGTTGCTTCTCTGGTTGGCATTGACGTCTCTGTCCCTGGGGCTTTCGCTTCAAGCACCAGTGTCACAATCCTTCCATGACTGACTGGTATCACTGACCGTGCAATCAGGAGGTTGCGGTGGAGCACCCGTGAGGGTTTTGTCACCTGATTCAGTTGGATCGATATACATGTCCGCTCCCGCTCTCCGACCGTTTAATATTCTGTTCCCAGTAAGATCGTGTTTGCGGGCCACCTCTCTCCACACTTTCTTGACAAGCACCATCCACCGGGTGCAGCAGCTCCTCTGGCCCCTTGTCGTAGTGCCTTTTTGCCCTTTATCCGAAGACTTCTTGTTGTTCCATAAGCAATCCGTTGCATCCTGCATCCGGGAAGCCCAGTCTGTGCATACTCCTGCCGTGTTCTGTACAGTCGAATCTGGGTCTGATTGAATACAGGTCAATGGTCAGCTGTGGATTCCTTCCAAAGGAGGAAGAATGGGAGTGCCCGTAATGCCATGTTTTGTGCAATTGTAGCATGGACTATGCCGGGAGATAGTCTTTCACTCTGCGTCTTTTTCCTCATGGAGCGTTCTGAGCTCTGGAGAATGTTCTTGTTCAGCGTTTCAACAGGGTTCCCCTGTGGTGGTAAGGATATTTCGGGAGCAAGAATTCCTGCCATCTGCTGCAGTCGATGGAACATAGTGTTCTCCAATTCCCGACCCTGGTCATGGTGGAGCGTTTTGAGGGTACCCACTCGTGGGCAATGGACGTCGTAGAATATCTTTTCGGCTGGCTGTTGCCAGACTTCTTTCGCGTTGGGTAGCCTGTGCAAAACGGGTGAAGGATCTACACCACCATGATGTTACTCGTCGCCTCCTTTACTGGATCAAGGTGAAGGTAATCAATAGCGAGCCGCCAAAAGGTGCACCGTTGTGATGGAGCCATTGGGTGCTTTCTCATGAACAGCAGGCCGTTTTTGTTGTGCTTAGCACTGGCGGATGACATAAGTTTCATTTCGCGGCTGCATAAAAGGCCAGTAAACCGCTCCTTTGCAAGGTGGATGCTTTTAATCAGCGCCAACGTTCCCGCTGGTCATCGTGCGTTGTTTTGAGCCCAGTTGACTTGATGCTTTGGAGGAATCCTTGTTTATTCTGTCCCCCTGGCCTTAACAAATACCTTATCACAGTTTTACTTGTTTCCACGCAATTCATAAGTCTTCTGGTTTCTGGTGCGGTGGCCCCGTTCTTTGTCTCTCGGATTACATCCACACCACTTTCAACCGGATCACCTCGGCATGGACTCATCTCCTTCTGGGGCGGCTCTGAGGTCTCTTTGTGATCCGGGGGTGTACTAACCAAGAGGGTCCCTACATCACGGCGGAGATCTGAAGGGCGGCAGCCCAGGACACATCCGCATCGTCCTTTGAGCTTTATTCCCCTGCCAGATAGAGCTACAACTTCTGGTGGCATTAATCTCAGTGTACTCCTTCATTTGTCTTGGAGGTTACCACTGAACCTTGTATAGTGTAATCCGCATCAACATTCACCTTGCCTGGCCTGTAACTTTATGGTTGAAGTGGAA
The DNA here is from genome assembly GCF_008692095.1 of Etheostoma spectabile. NCBI lineage: Eukaryota > Metazoa > Chordata > Actinopteri > Perciformes > Percidae > Etheostoma > Etheostoma spectabile. Next base: position 10,450,102 of record NC_045744.1, on the reverse strand, counting down.
GTCGTCTAATTCGCCAAACCCAGCGATGTCCAAGCTGCGTTCCGTTTGGCCGTGCTCAGAACTTAGTTAGGGATTGTTATCTGTATACACAGTGAATGTTGTTGCATATAGGGATATAATCCGGAATTTATCACATATGCCCACTTCAGAGCAGAAACTCGCTTACTGGAATGGGGGGTAATTCTTTTCACAGGCGTGAAGTGACCTTGCCCATAATCAATACCCGAGTTTGTCTGTTCTGGTTCCTGGTAGAGCACTGCCACCCCAACCGTCATTGGATGCATCAGTATGTATGTGAATGGCACATCGAATCGGGGTAGGCCAAGATGGGGGTTTTGATCAACATGTCCCCAGGCGGGACACAACCACTGTGTTCGGGGTCCATTGAACTTGTGTCACTGGATGGTAACTGACCATTGCTCTTTGCCTTTTGGTGGGTCTTTGGCTGCAACCCACTCCCCTTTATTGTTGGATGGAGCGAATGTTCTTGAAGCTTACAGTGGTCGGCTATTCTGGAAAAAGGACTGGATAAAAAAAAATGAGCGATAGTAGCCCCAAGAACCAAGTAACGCTCGGACCTCGCCACCCTTCTTTGGCTCTCTCTCTTCATCTCCACACCGCTTCCAGGTCTTTGGTATCTCCCTCACAACCTCACTTGTGACCAGGGCGGCCAACTAGCTCACGTGCCGTTTGAACAGCTCACACTTTTTCGGACGCAGGCTTCACACCATGCTCGCTTAAGCAACACAGAACTTGCTTAAGTCCTCAACATGGCCCTTGAAAGTCTTGGAAAGCAAGCACATCATCCAGGTGGAAAACATCATTTATCCTTAGACCGGCGCATGCCCTCCATGCAACGTGGAGATGCGCCGGTGCGTTGTGAGCAAGGGGAAGGCTCTCCACTCGTAGCCCCCCAAGGTGTGCTAAAACTGTCAGGTGCCGGCAGGTGCTCTTCAACAACGCCTGGGGTAAGCACTGCCCTGGTCCGAGTATGGACAACCATGAGTTGGCCTCCTAAATTGTCAGCAGGTCCTTGGATGCGTGAAGCGGGTTGCGGTCAGGGATGGTTTTAGGTTCAGAGCCCCCGGAAGTCCACACAGAGACGTAGGCTCATAAGCCTTTTTTCTCCCACAGACCACAGGAGAGAGTATGATGAGTGATTTCCTGATTCCAGCCATGTCCCAAGCAAGTTATGAACCTAGTCTTTTACTTCTTGATACAAGGGCTTTGGGATTGGAATTTTAAGACTTTGACTGGTGTGTGGAGTTGTAAGTTGACTCGAGTTTGAGGTCGGGAATACACAATGTCTTATCGTCTCTGGCAAAACCCATCCGACTGCTCAATACATTTCCTTACTAGCCTCTTTCTCTCAGCTAGGTGTGCTCGTCAACAGGGGTGCCACTTGGTCTTAGCTTAGGGCCGTGTTTGTCTGTCTTGCTCTTCCTTTAGAGGTTAATCATTACATCCGTACTATAACTGTGCGAAAAGGTTTTGGCAATGTCTGCGGCATGTGCTCAAGACTCGGGTCAGATTTCACGTCATCACTTCCTCAGAGTGCCGAGAGTGATTCTTTGGGGCAAATAAATGGCATGTTGGGTTGCATTTTGGATTGGAATTTAATGCATTTTGAAGCCCACAAGGATGTCAACTAATTCTGAAACATTTCTATACCCGAGACAGGTGTTTTTCTATTTTATTAGCGCTCGAACAGCAGGTATGGTTTCCCGGGCACACCCCCTAACCCGGCACATGAATTTCCTCGCTTCCATCTGGGTAGTGACACCTTTTTTTGCCTGTGTGTACTTGTACACAGGGCTGTCTCGTCAGTGGTTGTTATCTGAAGGGCTAGTAACTAAGCCCAACTGTGTCCAGAGGCGCTTAAAGCGTCAGCCAGGATAGCATTCACATTCACAGTGTTGTCATTCGCTTGATGATCTCAGCTATGACATTACTTCCTAACCGGGGACGTGACAAGTCCTGACTGAGCCAGTAGGGGCCCTCCAATGGTCACCGATCCATGGCGCTCACTACAAATCTGCATGTATCACCTCTGCCCATCCATCAGGGGAACTTGTGTATACCAGTTGCTGCTGATATGTCAAAAGACTGATTCAAAGAGGGACTGAATTATTGATTTGACGTGGGGTAAGCTCTGTCTATCCAGGCTTTGCTGACCCAGTTGTCCCCTGAGCCCCTGAGTCTAAAAGCATTTCAATTGGCACCCATTTGATTTTGCCAGAGACAAACACGTTCCTATGAGCGTTGGCTATGCGTTTTGTTTTATCTGTTTTGCATGGGATGGGTAGCGTTCGATCTACATGGCTTAATGCTATTCACAGTCCTGGCTGCCCTGCTCCAGCGACCTCCTCCCGTTGTTTCCCGAAGGGCCCCTTCCTGTATACAGCCAATAGCTCGGTTCCTGCCTGCCCATACAAAACAATGGTGACGCTCAAGGTTCCGCTCCCTACGCAGGTCGTGGCTCTCCCTTTTTGTCAGTTGGACAGTGACTGCAGACGATAACACTGTGCCACAGGGCTCAGAACGGTACATTCTGCAAGCCGTCACGTTGCATGTGTCTGGTCAGTGCGGATCCTTGGACTCCAGCTCTCTGATTGCATCACGTTAGCCTGTAACTCGCGTCAACTTGAATATGTTTTGTCGCATCAGTCTGTCCGTCTGGTCATATCTGGCATCTGCTTCAGTCCCAGAGGCCTAGACTTCGGCTATTGCCCCATGCTTTACTCCCCTCTTCCTCAGTCCATGACTTGGTCCTACTGCTCTAACAGAACTCGTCACTAACCTGCATGTCAGAAATAAAAGGTTTTTGATGTCATGTCTAACATAGGTGTCCTCTCATTTTAGACCTGGTAAGTGTGTGTAGAAAAAGTACCCGTACAAGCTTCTGTCATAGTCTAAACTCTACACCCGGTTCGGTGATGCAAAAATAACTCTCTGCTTAACCCCTAAAGCCTGTAGAGAACGCTGTGGATCTCCCTGTCATGTTGTCTTAGCCTTACGGCGCTTTGAAAGGAGCTCGGTTACACTTTTATCTCTGATGTGCAGCGGAGAAACCTTTTAAAAAAAACCCTTTGTCACTGTTATCTCATCATGGTTAGTGACAGTTCAAACGGGAATGTACCGGGTTTAGTTTCTTCAGAACAGCTCTAATAATGTCCGTCTCGCAAACCCCGTTGTAACGCAGCTTCAATCGGCTTACAAAGACCATTAAAGAAATGTCCAGACCCTTTGTCATCTATCTGACCACCGTGTTCTTACACTCTCACTTGGGAGCAGTGCCGTAACATCAGACAGTCTTACACCGGTCTGTATTGTTGAGGCCAAGCTTGTCCTAACGCGGTGACACCACGTACCAGTGAATCTCGGCCGGGCTGGTCTCCCCGTAGTAACAGTGCCAGAGTATCTCTGTCCATGGGTGACGGGGGTTTGGGGGGGGGTTGTGTATACCTGTCCATAGATGCATGTGTTGCTGTCCTTTGTGAGGGAGGGAAGAATTGATGTGTGGGTGTCACTTGCCGTCCACGGGAACATTGGACACACCGACCTCACCCATACCCTAGTCGGTCGATGTCATTTCCATAGCAGAATCCTGGAGAGAGAGAAGCTGAGCCATGCCTCATCTTCCATCGCTTTCAAAAACCCTCTCACTCCTTGAGTCATTCAATGATGAAGTCATAGAGCTCTTGCTCACTAAGGCCCTCATTGCTTTCAAACCGCCATCTCAATTTCCTGGCAACCGACTGCAATTGCTCGAACCTCAGCGCTGGCAGCAGTTTGGTTGACTGGAAGATCACATTCTCCGGGGGTTTACGTAGTCATCGTGACGTCTCACCGGACCCGTGCTCTCTGGATGACGCCACACATCAGCCTTCCCCGGCACTTGGACACTGGTACACCGTCGCCGTGACTGCGCCACTATACCTCGCTTTTGGGTTTCTGGATTAATCCGGACGGCCCCCAAATTGTTACCGGCCTCAGACTATGGGGAATCTGTGCAGGTACAAACCACAGGCGGAGCACTGTGGATTGGAAAGAGTTGGAAGATACAAAGTTTTGTCTTTCTCAAGCGCCGGCTGTTTATTTTCTGCAAAATACTTTGATTACTTATTTGGGGAAAACAGATAGGCCTAACAAACCACTAGGACACGGACGATTAACCCCACACAATTATAACTTACACTATCATTATTAAAGTTTTTTTAAATAAAAATTGTTTAAATAGCAATGTTCTTATAAATATCTTAAGACTATCCATTATACATTAATTTCTAACAACACAGATGTTGACACATTAAACAGATCAAGCTACATTTGATTACTTCTTGGATAGTTACAATACAAACACCTTGGTCAGAAATCACAATACAAATAGTACTATATTCCGATAAATGTTCCCATGTCTCTTTTCTAATTCATCACAGACTCACTGTCAGAAACCGTTGGTGTGTAAGTTACCGGCACGCGCATATCAACTGACGGCGGCTGAGCCTTCACGAACGTTTACAGGCTAACTTCCACCAAGCTCGCTTAGCATCAAACTGCTAGTAACAGCAACAATACAACATATACATAATACATTCTACACAGAACATGACAACATATTCACTGATAACACATACTATGGTATACTCGTGGTACCCTAACATAAAAGTTAAAGCAAAGTGTAAAATCATACCTTTGGATTGTAAAAAGAGGTGGATATACAAAGTTTTTCCTTCTCCAGCGCCGGCTGTTTATTTTGAGCGCTTGAGCTACCGTCTCCACGGCAACCCCTACGGTGGAAACTAGTCATAGCTCCATCTACTGGCAGGAAGTAAATACAATGGTCATGATACCCTACCTGTAATGCAATAATAAAAAAATAGGAGGGTTAACTTTTTTTTTATTACTTCTCACCCATTACATATACACTATTCAAACTGTTTAAGGAATAGGTTTTAGTTATTTCAGATAATATGCTTACTCACTTTCTTGTCAACAGTTAAATGAGATTATTGGTATCAATCTTCTCTCGTCTAACTTTCAGTAAGAATCTAAAATGAGATGTCAAACTATTTCTTTAAAGTTGGGCTTATTCACGTGAAATGCCATCATGTCACATTTGGGACTACAGTTGGATTATAGTGTCTTGATCTGGACTCCACATTAGTAAAACAGGCTTGGACATAAAACTTCTCGCTGGCTATCCAGTTTCCTCCTCGTGGTCCACCAACTGTGACATGATGTTGATAGGGTTTTTAATGGTCTTCCTGTGTCCCGTAGTCTGCCTCCATGAATCATGCCCACAGCAATAGGCTCTCCGGACTGTGAGGTGTCATTTCATAATAAATAACATGGGGGTGGCGGATGATAAGTGGACAGAGAGAATCATCATTTACTCTGCTGGGGAAAACAAATACATGTGGTAGTTAGATAAACTTCAAATAGGGGACAGACATCCTGAGACCAGAATGCTTTGCGTGTCTCTTCGGACCAGAGAGGAAAGAGAGATTTGGCATTGTTTAGAAACAGAAGTCTCCCTTGATAAGATATGTTTAAGATGTCTACACCTAGATAAAGTACACTCTTTCAAAATCGCTGTAGCAGTTCAAATATTTATCATGCTAAATTTACAATCTTTTTTAGTTTGAAATATTTGTGTTACCCCTCATTTAGAGAGTTCATTAAGGTAGTTTTCACATGATACACATTTTTTTATTTAATAAAATAATATTATATTTGTATAAGTTGCCGTATATTTTTCACTTAATTAACTCAGTTGCCAGTTTATCAGGCACACCTAGCTAACACTAATACAGTCTAGTATTGTACAAAATGTCAACGGTCCTGCCAATAATAAATCCTGTGGTGCTGTTGAACTGCATTGTTTTAAGCCTACTCTCATTGATATGAAGTGGACAAAATGATAGAAAATCCTGTCGGTGTAACCCAACACAATTTAACAGCACCACAAAGCTTCGAAACGACCAAGTTGAAGTAACAATTCTCTAAAACAAAAAGTTAACATTTATGAAGGCAGAATTTATTGTAGAGCTGCAAAGGACAGCTTCTTGCTGTCACTTTCATCAGTATACCTTTACACTGTTTGAATGTACAGTATGATGCATGGTCTATCCATGTAGTTGTAGAAATCTTAAATTTATTTCAGGGCTATAAGATATGAAATTGTTTTTATTAGACCAAAATTTCTTTCCTTATCAAATTTGCTATCCTAACAGCTGGTCCACACATATTTGCCAAAACTACCCTTTTGCAACAAAACAATTGCAAAAGATTTTAAATAGTGATTTTTTTGAATGAGAGTGCAGCATTAATTATAAATACAATCACAGATCATACTTCAATTAGATCCCCACTGGCTCAGCATCTTCTTTGACAGGTAAGGAGTCCCAAACGAGTTGAGTTTTTAAATTTGAATCTGTTATTATTATATACAATTACACTCTGTGGCCCCCTTGTTAGTTATCACACGCAGTCCTTAACTACACCACACACACACCTCAGGATCTGTGCATGCACTATGAAGGATATCAGAGTGAGTGGGCTGCCACCCAAAACCACACCCTGAGGGGTTTGGGGGGGGTAGGGTGCCTTGCTCAAGAGCACCTGGCAGTGCCCGGGAGGTGAAGTAGCATCTCTCCAGCCACCAATCCACACTCCAACTTTTTTGGTCCATACGGGGACCTAAAACCATGACCCTCCGGTTCCCAACCCAACTCCCTACAGACTGAGCTACTGCCACCCCCTTGATTTGAGATCTTAAAGTGCTCAAATTCTGCTTTTTCCATTTCCTTTATTATAAGGGTCACTTTGTACACACGTTACAATGCTCGCCTAGCTGCTAGCGTAGCAGGCCCTCATCCTCTGCAACTGACAAGCTAGTAGTGCTTACCTAGTTACTGCGCAGGTGACTTCATACAAAGATGGAACAGATGTGAGATGCCTCACTCTTTAGCTAAAATGGAGAGCTCAACACACAGGGTGAAAAGAAGTGCTGCAGCAATGTGCAGTACAACAAATATATGGTGTTTTTTGAAAACCACATAAATCTATTCTGGTATAAACTCTAAATATAATTATGAACCTGAAAATGAGCACAATATGAGCACTTTAAGTACGTTATTGACTATCCCAGACCAGAGCATCATTTGTGTTTCATTATAAGAAGTCTTCAAAATGAGGGCAACACTTGAAAATGTGTCCCTTGTATAAGTCAGATGGCATGCAGAGAACAAAACAAACAATACTTGGTCAAATAAACACACAAACATGGTGATGGACAAGCTGTTCAGTGTTTTTAGTTTAGGTCATCTTTTACCTTCTGCTGCACCACCTTTCCCTGTATAACTTGCTCAAGGTGTCTCACAGGGGCAGCGGCCTGCATGTGTGGCATCTGTCAACCTTCAACACCAGTCAGCATCATTGCAAACCTAACAGAGGCACAGACAGTGAGTGATGGTTTCCCCTGTATAACATTTGGCTCACAGAGAATGGGAGAGCTTGACACACAGAAAAGGGAGTTTCCCAGTGTTTTCTCCAAGGCACTGCATGTTTGTTTGGCACCTGTGAAGTCAAAACAAAACAGACATACATCACGTGGTGGAAAACGGCCTGTCACAGAACTTGGGATACCCTCAGAGCCACCATAGTAACATGATAAACACCATGCCTGCCATTAATGGAATAAAGCAAATACAGTGAGTCACTGATTCTCATTTTTCATCCCTCTATCCATCCTGCATCAGCAACATTTACGCTAAAGAAAACAAGTGGGCCAAAAAGCACTGGGTGGGTTTATGCTTCAGTTTCAACATTGGCTTTGCTCTCATAAAAATTGGTGGGGGAAAATGTGAGCTGAGGGTGGTCACGCCCAGTCAGCGTCAGGTGAGTCATTTTATGTGGCAGTTCAGGTTGCAGTCAGTCCAAACCGCCTGAGTCTTCTTGTGGCCAGCACAGGTTAAATGCTGGTTGGGGAGAGAAGGGAAAAAACGAGGTAGACTTAATTTATCCTGGCCTATGACAGGTGAGGTGTGTTTTTATGTTTTTGAGTTTACCTAAATCCTTCTTTGCTAGACAGGAGGCGAGTTCCTGCTGGAACTGTGAGGCTTTCAAGGCCTCTTCACATTACGATTTGGACAACATGCTGAAATGTTATTTTGAGAGAAAATGAGGTAGATCAAAATCGTGTCCCATTTCTTCTCTCAAACAAGTGCACCTAGTGACACTATATACAATTTGTTTTGACTGTTCCACACTTCCATTGCAGTTTTTATGGAAATGACGTTGTGCATGTTTAACAGTTTATTCAGTTTTGTTTTCAAATTTCTATTGTAAAACTAGATAAACAGGGTGAATTATACATTCAATTCACATTATAAGAATTTTAGCCGTTACAGATGATCATGGCAATTCATCCAATATTTGTGACCTTCCAGTCAAAACCCCAAATGTCAGCCTCATAATGGCGCTAAAGCAAAGGTCAGGGGATCACAATGTTGTATGCTAATCCATCAAGTAGATGTTGATACATTTCACAGGATAAGTGAAAACGTTGACCTCCTGATGGCGCTAGAGGAAAAGTCAGGGGCTCATCAAAGTAAGTAGGCTTCATCCTCTGTGGAATATGAACGTTTGTACAAAATGGGTTGGCAATCCAATTAGTTGTTAAGATACTTCAGTCTGTACCAAAGTGGTGGACACTGACCAACATTGCCATGCAGAGCCTTGCTGAAAGCAGGTTAAAAACATTGATTACAACAAATAGTATTCCAGTAAGTAAGCTTTGACTGTCCAATTAACTATTAGAAGTGGGGAAATATGTAATGTCTCACTATAAGTAGTAGGTCCAATACACAGGAAATTTCGTGCAGATTATCAAGTCCTGCTGCTTGAAACCAGGTGACAACCATCAGAAACGGGTAGGAGAAGGATTGGGGTGGGGTCTCCATCCATGTGTTTTTTATTTTAAAAGAAATTTACAAAACTCTCTGTTTTAGAATCTAGGGGTCAACCTGTGCTGTCCCCCGTCTCACCCTTTCCAATCTCGCTTAAGCCTTTAATCAAACGGACATCTGGATTGCATTGAGTGTTGCAGAGAGAAAGACCTGATTGCTTTTATGCAGACCACGCGATGATGTCACTTTTCATTAATAATGATGCTGCCCATAGCACTCACATTCATCTTCCTGTCTAACGATGCAGAGACCACAGGCTGAGGACATGACAGTGACCGTGGACACTCGACTGGCTGGCTGGGAAAACAAGCAGGAGCTGCGTGACGGATCCTCGGGTCTGACGGACTCAAGAAGCAAAATAATGGATCCAGGAGAGGGCTACCTAAAGAAGACAACACCTAAACGGCCACTATCAGCACATGTAATGAGAAGATGTAGTTGATTTTCATTTAGTCTGACATGTTACTACAACTGTGTCACCATGATTGATTGGCTGTGAAATGGTAAAGAAAATAACCCTAACAGGTACTAGACAAATTCAATTAAAAGAACTACGATTTCTCACATTTTCTCATGTCCTAAATTCCATAATCTCACTCTATTTCATCTTTTCAGTCACGTTTATGTTCTTGCCATGCATGGTCACCAGCTATTGCAGTATTTTTACCAATAAAACACCCCCTGTGGTGGATTCTTTAAAATGTTTTCTCTAAAACCAATTATTCCACAATTCATTGACAGCAGAATGTAATATGAAATAATATCAGAAAATCAACGAGATGGTTGGTTTATCTGGAGTTTGGATAGAGTTCACATCACAGAAGTGTTGCCAATGCTTTGATGTGTCTACCAGCAATCCAGCTGATTTATGGCGGCACATTTCCGTATCAACACACCCACACACACACACACACACACACACACACACACACATATAGGTAAAGTATGATGGCAGGTCTTCCTCCATTATGAGTGATGTTACATGCATGAAATAAAAATTTATGTCTTCATGAGCACACAAACTGGATGACCTGGCAAAAGTTCATTCCTGGCACACAAATACTCTGTGAACCTTTCTCTGTACTCAAGTTTCATTTGGTTTTGACAGTCAGCGGTGGGCTCAGTTATAAACCATTGTGTCCATAAATTTAATTTGTTACTGTAAAAGTGTACGCCCTATTCCAAAACTGTGTTATGACTGGCTTATATGCTGTGCAAAAGCATCAATGCAGATTAAAAGCAAAATGAGGAAGAGGGGTAGGCTTTTTCTCCACTATTAAAAGTTGTGCTATACTTAAGAAGCCTATCACAACACACTGTAACAGTACAGTCGTGCCTTAAAGCGCCCATTTCATGATCATTTTCAGGTTCAAAATTGTATTTTGAGGTTGTACAAGCACAGGTTTACATGATTTCATTTTCTAAAAACACCATATGTTTGTTGTACTGCACATTGCTGCAGATAACGTTTTCACACTGTTTGTTTAGGTTTCTGTTTTAGCTACAGAGTGAGACATTCATGTTCTTGAGTGTTTGGTTAAAGTGTGTTTTAATATTGTGTGGGCAGTAACCATGTACTCCATGATACTTTCAGAAGTTAGGGGCTTGTAGATTTCTCATCAGTATAACTTGCTATGCAGTGTGATACATTGGAAGGTCAAAAGATGATGTATGAATTACAACTTTTCCTAATTTCATTGGACATTTGCAATGGATACATAATTCTTGAAAGCCTTACGTTACCCTCCACACCCCCCCCCCCCCCCCTTCCCCTCCACGCAGTTGATAATAGCCAAAGAGGACACGGAGGATATGTAAAAAAACATAATGGACTCTCCAGAAAAGGTCATTATCTTTACTCCATTTCCTGTGTGCAAAAGTCGCCGGACTACACTAGTTTAACATAGCCATGGTGAGAAATACAGAGAGAGTTTTTAGTCTTAATCAGCTTTGTACTCATTTTAGCAATGGCTTAAATTTAACAAACGTTCATAAATATCAAACAGTTATGCACTAAAGCTTTAACTTAACATGCTTATTTCAGACAACATGACTCCAGAAAAAATATAATTTTTACTTATGATTTTTTGTAATTACGTAATGATTTGTCTACGGCATCAACTTATTGCTCTGTGTTAATACAACTTGACCTGTTAAGTGTCACCTTGTGTAAAAGGCAACAGGCTTTTGCACACATTTCTAGAAAAGTCAATTTGGGATAACAGTGTACTTAGCAAGTCACTACACACACCAATTCAGCCCCAGCTAGGGGACACAAATTTATAAAACACTCCCATGGGTCATATTAGAGGGTAGGAATACCTTGATCGTTACGTTATCGTACGGTTTGGAGGACTTGAAAACAATGTTTGTATTAAGCAATAGATGTTATTCACTGTGTTGCTATATCTTTTTGAAACACTTCATAATTCACAACTTTTTATTAGAGATGAAAGTGAGTCCCTCTCGATCATGAGTAAACAAAACAGATTCAAAATAAGGTCTCACAATGTATACCACTGACATCAAGTTTAAGGACAATCTTAACAACAGTTTTTTTTGCTTTCACCTACAGGCTCTGAAGTGCACTAATATTTTCTCAAAACTGTAGTACTTATATAATTTACCTAAATCTTATTAAGAGTTTATGTGTCTTGGTACACACACAGTATGATGAATGTCTGCTGAACTCCTCCAAAAAGAGTTAAATGTACCAATGGCAATGCACATTCAAAACAACCATTTTGAAATGGGGATGGTAAAATGTTAAGTTATCCCCTTTTTTGTGCTTATTTTCTCTTGTTGTCTGCAGACCATTGCATGCTCCTTTCCAAACTGAAATTTAGCATTACAGTTTTTAGGAAAAATTCATGCTTTGTATTGGCTACATGCAGTCATTTACTGTAGAAACAATGTTGTTTTATAAAAGTACATTGTCTAAACATAAAAAAGTATTTATAACTGGAAGAAATAGAACTCAGATGAGTACAGCACATATAGCCATATGTTGTATTGTATTTCACTTTGTCTGGATAACTGTGGAGTGTAATTGAAAACAGCAGGGGACCTTGTGTTGGGTGCCTTAAATTTTCAGCTGATGGTTGCTAATAAAAAAAAACTTAATCTTCACTAAATTAAATATTATAAATGATTTTGGTGTTAAAAACAGTTTGTGAAACAAACAGGATGGTGTAAATGCATTTCTGGAGTTAATAAACCAAGCTTTAGCACACTTGTGTTGTTGAATGACGACATCCAAACATAAGACAGAACACTGTAAAATGCTTATTTTACAAGCAATGAGAGACCTTTCAGGTATATAAAATGTCTTGAATCACAGGAAGGATTACGTATGATTTTGTAACGAGAAGAGAGGTCTCTATGTTTGGATATTTTCTCAGCGTTTTAAGACATTTTTCTGCAATCTGCTTTTTAAGTTCTGTTTTCACTCTAAATTAAGTCTTGCTGATCTGGTCTGTCTGTTGTGAGACTTGAATTTTATGTAAATTAAAGATTAAAGGGTCTTATTTAAAAAATGTGAATCTGCAGCTGTAATGTTCCTTTGTAATTCTGACACAAAACACTTGGGAAACTCAGTCAGAGTTGTTGTTTTTTTATTTGAATTTCCACAAACAGAATTTCTGTGTTCTGTTATTTATGTCAAAGCCAAAAATAATTGGAGTGACGGAGTGACTTTCAAATCCATTTGCTTGGGACCAGTGAAGCTTCAAAGGTTAAAGAGAGCATGGACTATGTCCAAATTGACTCAGGGTGCAAACAAGAATGCCCTGTTTCAAACATAAATGAGGAATAGTTTTAAAAGTGTTTTCCTGATTGTGCTGCTTATCCAAATGAGGAGTGGGACCTTTCAAAAAGGAAGCCATGTATCTGTGCAGGGATAGCAGAGCTGGTCTGGAGAGCCTCACTGTGCTTCTCTTATCACGAAAAAAAACTTGAGAAGATTCAGTGCATAATGGCACTCATTTGATCTTGTCAACCACTGACCCTATCAGGTTTATATATCCAGAGTATTTCACCATTCTACCAATGTGATAAATTGGACAATTATTATTTTGCAATATGCACATATGGGCCTAACTGTGAAAACATACAGAGTCAAGCTGGGGGAGTTACTTGGCTCTCTGTGGAGAAGTTGTCAGTAATAGCGTGAAAGGTTTTCACCCCATGACTAATATTTCCATGAAATATTCTTCAGATTTAGAATAATAAAGTGCATGCATGTTGTGTCCCTGAGCAACAGCATGCTGTGATCATGCACAGGCTTTCTGTCAGTGTAGAAGTCATTTTTACCACAACTGTGTTTCTAAAAAAAGATCAAAGACTGCATCTGGACCGGCGAGGTGGCCTTTCTGTTACACCATTGCGTGCTATCTACTCCATCTTCTAAAACCTCAAGGTGAAGAGGATGAACAAAAACACATGTGACCTGGGAGTGATTTCACACTCAGGTCATTCTCCATCTTCCTTTGTTTCAGGATGATTCTTTGAACCCAGGGGCCAGAAGCCGTCCAATTCCATCATAAACACGACATTAATCTTTCAAGCCATTCTGGAATGTGGCCAGAATATTTCAATAGCTAACACATTCAGATTTGTAATGTTAGAAGATACTACTAAGTTACTACCCACTGCGCTCGAAATTAAACCACCTGTGAACCAAACAATTTGTGTCAATTTAAGAATATTAAAACATAGAAATAAATGTATAGAAGATAGATGTGCATTAGCTCATTCACAAATGATAATATTTGCAAAAATATTATTGCAAATAACATTTACTTCATTTCACACCCAACCGTTTCACAAACTATGCTGCCCCGTTTTAGTTTTTTGAATGGTTTTGTCCCATTTTTCAGGCAGCCATTAGTTTTGATTATTTTAAAAAAATTTAAATTTGTTTCTTGATGTTCACTGTGATAAATTACGCAACTGCTAGATAATTGCCTGACATCCTGCGTGTGTCCCTCTCTTTTTACTCTCTGTGTGTTGCCGTTCTCAAACTCTGTTTGCTTCGGAAAGCAACAACAAATTTTAAGCTAAAGGCTACACGCTGAAAAGGCAGGCTTACCAAGACCTGGGTATTGTTATTGACTAAGTACACATGGCGATACATGAGCAAATTACGTTTAACTATCCAGCAAATTTAAATACCTCACATTACTGTGAAAAAAAGGTTCCTTTCAGAGACCGTTTTGCAGAGTCACCGATGTTGTGTCCAGATCTTAGCGCCGCCCAAGACGATTGTGATTGGTTTAAAGAAATACAACAACCCAGAGTGTTTCTTTCTCCTATGATTGAATGTATATGTGCTTTAGCCAGACTTTACTCCACACAGCCGTGAAGTTAGGTGTGGCAATGCGAGAATACGCAGCTGTTGACTGAATTTATGGTAAGTATATAGTACTGTGGGAAATTTTCAAACATGGCCGCTGCACCCTGATTGCCTGACACTTCATGTTGTAAGACTGCCATGAAGATGTTCCTGCCTGTCTTTTACGAGTGCTTTCTTTTGCCCCTGTGTAGGGGGGACAACTTTATGTAAAATGTAAAAAGGTGGATTACAAAATCCCAAATTACACAGTCCATCATGTTCTTCACACAGGTGTTTTCAATTGTTCTGGCTGATTTGCTTAGATGTAGCTTCTGGTGCTTGTAACTGGATTTCTAAAAACAAAAATCGCAAAATCGCAAAAGAACGCTGTTTTGCCATTTATAATAAAGAGATTCTGAAACATTTACTAAGATATACAAAGTTTATTTTCAACTAATCGACAAATTGTTTAAACTATAAAGAATTTAAAAAAAGATATGTATTTGCAGACAAAAGCCCAAAGGATGCAGTTTATAATGATTTGTGAAGAAGAAAACTTTTGTGATGGAATGTTATTTTTACATTAAAAAAATACAGAAGCACCTACAGGAAACGCTAAAGTGTTTGACTTGGTTGGCCTCCAGCATCTCTGATATTTGCTTTCGTCCTCTTTATGTACAGTCCCTGACAAAAGTCTTGTCGCTTATCTATTTTGTAGAAACACCTGCTATTAACCTGACTTTTAATTAATCAATTGGTGTAAGAAAAAGCTCATATGAAAAGCTAAAACCCTCCCAAATGATGTTCAATGCACTGAAATAAATTAGTTTCACTAAAAAAAGATTTATTGTTTAAACAAGACAGAAAGGTCAAATTTTGGCAAGACAAAAGTTTTGTCACCTATACATAAATTGAACAAATTTACCACAAATACTAAAATATGTCAGCAAATTAAATAGTGGTGCTGTGAGATCCAAATTTAATATCTTGTATGACTTCCATGAGCTTGAAGGACTGCATCCATGCGGTTTGGCAAGGATTCATACAATGTTTTGATGAAGTCATCAGGAATAGCTAGGAAAGCAGTCTTGCATGCCTCCCAGAGTTCATCAATATTCTTTGGTTTGGTCTTCTATGCTTCCTCTTTCATCCTACCCCACATATGCTCAATGATGTTCATGTCTGGTGACTGGGCCGGCCAATCCTGGAGCATCTTGATCTTCTTCGCCTTGAGGAACTTTGAAGTGGAGATGTAAGTATGTGATGGAGCACCATCCTGCTGGAGAATTTGGCCTCTTTTATGGTTGGGAATATAAGAGGTAGCTAAGATTTCTTGGTATTTGAGACTATTGATGTTGCCTTCCACCCTGCAGATCTCTCGCACACCCCCATACTGGATGTTACCCCAGACCATGATTGTTCCGCCACCAAACTTCACTGTTTTCTTGGTGAATTTTGGATCCATGCGGGCTCCAGTAGGTCTCCTGCAATATATGCGGAAACTGTGGTGTAATTCAACAGAAGATTCATCGTTAAAATCCACTTTCTTCCACTTCTCCAGCGTCCATCCTTTTAGCAGGCTGTGGGCCTTGGCAAATGCCACACGGTTTTTCAATTGTCTTTTGTTTAGTGCTGGCTTCTGGGCACTGATTCGACCATGGAGGCCATTTTGAGACAGAATCCGACAAACCGTCTGGTTGACACAGGGACTTCAGGGGACCAGGTCTGATGGAGCTCTGCTGCAGTGGAAAATGGGCTGGCCTTGGATTTTCGAGCCAACAAACGGTCCTCTCGAGCAGTTGTCTTGCGGGGTCTGCCTGACCTGGGCTTGTCAAAAACATCTCCAGTGTCTTCAAATGTTTTTTTAATCCTCTGTACTTGACGCTGAGACACATTGAAGGTGTCTGCCACATCAGCAGTGGATCTGGTCTTCAGCCTCTTGATAATCAAAACTTTAGTCTCAGGGTGAATCTTAGGCATGTTTGCAGATGTCTAGTTGCAGTTGATGTATAGGTCTAGTGTACTGGGGTTGTTTTTATACACACCTGAGACCTAATTGATCCATTATTAGTAACAGGTGAAGCTCATATGACAAGGCGACAACACTTATGTCTTTGCAAAAATTGACTCAATGGGCTTTACCAAGCTGTGAATATTAGAATACTTTTTGACAGTTTCTTTTTGCACTAAAACATTATTACAAAAGCTGTTGGGATTAAAATGAGCCATTTCTTGTAAATAAATCTTGATTAGAAATATATTTCAGCGGCACTTCAGGTCAATTTGTACACAAGCGACAAGACTTTGGTCAGGGACTGTAATTGCGTTACATACTCTGTCTCTATCGAGCCCTTCCCGTCCCAGCTTGTTGACAGTAGTAAGCTTGTAATTGTTTGATAAAAGGAATCCAATTAAGAGGAAACAGGTACTGATGTTAAAGGTCCCATGGCATGAAAATGTCACTATATGAGGTTTTTTAACATTGATATGAGGTCTCCCAGGCCTGCCTATGGTCCCCCAGTGGCTAGAAATGGCATAGAGCCCTGGGTCTTCTGCTCTGCCTTTGAGAAAATGAAACCTCAGATGGGCCGATCTGGAATCTTTCCCTTTATGAGTTCATAAGGGGCAAGGTTACCTCCCCTTTCTCTCCTTTTCCTGCCCAGAGAATTTGGCCCACCCATGAGAGAGAGACATCATGGCTTTCAAAGTGGCAGTTGGTCAAGGCCACACCCCCAGCCTCCACTTTGCCCCCACTCTCTCCTCCTCAAAAGCTACAGACTTAGAAATGGCACATACTAAGGAAAGGTCATTGAGGGACTGGCTCTAGTGGCTGTAATTCCGCACCAAGGCTGAATCTTGGGAAAGAGACTTCAGACATGGTATTGGGGATCACTAAGGTCTATATAAAAGCATCCAAAGAGCACCATGTCATGTGACCTTTAATGATTGCTTTCTGACAATGCTGGTGGTCATGGAGGCCTGCTGTATAGCAGACTCTCATAGTGTGGTAAGTCGACATAACGCTTTGAGACATGGCCGTGGCTCAATATTAATTCCTCTAGTCATTAATGGCCTTTGCACAAAGTCTTTCAAATATTGTTTTAATAGGGGAGCGGTGCTGACGTAAGGAGGGAGCAGTGTTCTGACTGCTCAAAAGGGAGGGGAGACCGAAAGATTTCCATTGTCTCAAATGAAGTTGGCAGTGAGAGTGGTTTACTTGGATTCTCCCTGCATGGTGTAATTTGTGAGTATTATATTGATAACCTGCATTCAGCTTCACTTGTGTGTTTGCCTTTACTCTGCTGTAATAAGAGATGATGCCATATGTAACTGAGGCCAAACGGAATAAAATTTCAGCCAGACGGTTAAGTGAATCACCAACTGTGTTGCATGTGAAGTGTACATTTGTGTGACTCGTTGTTTATTGCCCACATTCAGCTTCAAGACTGTCCTGCATATTTGTGCCAAGTCTGAGGCCACATTCTCAAATCTCTCCAGTTCTTTGGTAGAGAAAGTGGTAATTCTTCTCCGCTGGAAGATTCTAGTCCATTTCACATATATGTCCCGGGACATATCTTACCCAGAAGATTTGATTTCTGCCGGAGTTTAGATTCTTCTCTTTTTTGAAATGTCCTTTTCCATTCATTTATATTCAATTTTTTATGACAATAAGCTAGTTGGTTTTTAATTGATGAACTGAAACAAAGAGGTTATAATAATACAAAGTGACCCTCTGTTGGGTCGTCAATACAACATCTGTGTGCAGCCACAGAGCTGAGTTGCTGCCATTTTGAAAAGCTTGCATTAACAAAGATATATAAAGTATGCTACTCTCACTTATGGGAGGACTTATACTGTTTAAAATTGTCAGTAAACAACAAACATGGCAGCTACCTATTTGTGGCTATACTAGTGGCATTAGTTTACTATGTTTTTTTTTGTAAAAATCAATCCTGCTTTATCCACAGCCAGGATTATATTGTAAAGTATAATTGAAAAAAACATGTGGATAAGGTTTCAGAAATAATTGTTTTACTTTGCTTTTATTTTTATTTCCCCCTAAAAATTTTACTATGCACCAAACACTGAAGTAAATTCCTTACAGGTAAAAAACCTACTTGGCAATAGGCTTTCTACTTTATTATAAACATGTAGATAGAGAGAAGGAAAATAAGTCAAAACAAGTTATAAACAGAAGATCACACTAATCATGAAAAGCCTACTGTATAGGCTATACATTAAAATGTATGTAGTGGAAGTGGACATTTGTAGTTACCTAGGTAAAACTAAATTTTCATGCCGCATTTGGCTGAACTTTCCCTTGTGCTTTACGGTTCATTCTGCACAGCTTTCTCACTGTCAAAACAGCCTAATTAAGCCTCCTCTTGTACGTTTTTTTGGCCAACGTTGCCATTTTTTTCACCTTGACTTTGAGGGCTTTCCGTACTTGAGACCAAAACCTAGAGTGAAAGAAAATGAAAGAGATGTAGTTAAGCAGATTTAACTGAATGAAACAGGATCCGTCATCACATGTATTACCCTGCACTTCAGTTATAACAAATATAATTGCTGAGTAAGTGGGTGGCTGATAGAAGATGGTTAGAAGTGCCAAAAAGAGCACATCTCATTCTCATTCAGTACAAGAGTGACTTGAGGTAAGCCTGTGTAATCTGCTCTATTCTCACTGTTTCTCACTCTCTTTTATAAATAGTAAAGGCCGCATTAATAGTACATCCTATTGTCCATTGTAGTAATAGTTGTTTTCTAAAATAAAATACAAAAAATAAATCTTCAGGGTTTTCATATGGATGTGCAAGTCTCACTTACACTCTTGTGGATCCATGTTTTGTATTTGGCACGCTGGCTGAGCACATAAATGTGTTTGGCAGATCCATAGCGTTGTTTTGTGACTCATTCACAAGTGTTACATGTTAGGTTTGAAGAGGCGAACTCAGCTGGTTTACAAGTTGTCAAAGGTGCCCCTGCCAATAGGTCCTTTTTAGTTTTATGGCAGTGCCAATCAAGTTTACAGCAGGGATCTCTGGATGCTTTTGCAAACTTAAAATGTTCAGGCCTTAAAGATGCAGGGTCTTAAAATGTGAGGACATGTACATTATATCTTTCCGTAGAGAATTTTACTCTTTGCTTTACTCTGTGGTCTTAAGAGAGGAAGTGGGGCAAAATGCCAAAACTAATATCTAATTTAATTAATTTAATTTCATTTAATTATCAAGATTCCATGTTTTTGCATGCAATGTTGTTGTTTTTTGCAGTGAGTAACAGCATCAAGTATTAACACTAAGTGAATTTAAAACAATGGATTTAAAAGTGGAGGTGCACAAATACTATCTGTAGCTGTATTGGTATCAGTGGCAATACAGATGCTGAGGCTACTTGTGGGCTATTTCTCAGCAGCAAATATGATGCTCGGCTCACCAATTTTCTCCTGACTGAATTATCTCAATAACTATCTAACTAGCTCCACCATCAAGTCAATTTTCCAATACTTAACTTTATGACGACCAAACCTGCAAAACATGTGACAAGTCCATCCATACTTTAAGTTTTTTGCAAACCAGCAGAGATGGTGACCGTAGTATGAAATAAATTCTAAATATTACCATGTTGACATTTTTACTTTGACCATGTAAGCTAATGAAGTGAGCATCTTTCTCGAAGCATTACAATTCCATGCAAGTATTAGGACTGTTACAAATTCCGAAAGTTGAATATAATTTGAATAGTGACAAAATCACTAATCCAATGTTGAAATCACTATTCAAATGTTTATTTTTTTATAAATGTGTTAACGTCAATCTATGCCTTCCTTGGCCTGCCCGCATGGTAAAACAAAATGCTTTTGTCACGTCTCGTCTGAACAAAAAGTAAGCAGGAGTGAGCAACACAAGACATTGTGAGATCTTAGGGCACAGAGCTAGAGACAGAGTAGTAGAAAGGAAGTGACTAACTTTTAATAGCTGTATTCTCATTAACATGACACTCTATATGACAATGTAGAAGCAGGTTGCTAATAAATTAAATAAAAGTAGTGACAGCTCTGGTGGCAAAGTTATCCATGCTATTGGTGGCTAACACTAATGTTACTTTGTTTATGACTTATCATTTCGTGCTTTCAAACATGCTGTCAGTGTGCTGACCAAGTAGCCTACCATTAGCCTTTACAACAGAGCAGCATCACTACACATACTATTTCTTTACAGGGTTCTCTGTTGATTTGTGTTTGCCGCTGTGTGCTCATGGTTGAAAGAGAATGTAAACAAAGCGGTGTGCCGCTGGCAATGGAATGAGAATGCAATGCACAATGACGTAGTTGCCCCCACTAGGCTAATGTTGTGAGACCTCTAGTGGAGAGAACATGTTCAAAACCCACATGCTGATAGTGGCATTGGCAATGCCTAAGCCTGAGTAGTGTAAAAAAATGTGAATCATAGGCTGAATTTGAGCATTACATATTTGAATATAATTTGAATATTAAAAATTATAAGGAATGAAATTAAAATAGTTTTATAGAGGCAGGTTGAAAGCTATACTAAGTACAGTTGCCAGCATGGCTTTAGACTCTTTAGTTTGTTTGGTAATGTAAGAACGTTCACTTTCTTACTTGTTAGAGTGAAAAAGGTCCCAAATATCAAAAAAGCAACACACTTTGTTGGTTTTCCAATCGCTCATTCCCTTCCCAGTATGCGAAGGGCACCTGGCTGTGGAAGTCGTTACCTCAAACCTTCAGAGTACGCCTTGAAGATGGATCAGATTGATAACGATCCGCTGCAGAATTTGTTTGCGACTGGACTGGAGACCACTTCCTCCAATGGGTTTCTGTGCATTTGCAATTTGTTCCACTCCACTATGATCACTGTATTCAGATCTCCCCAAAAAAAGCGTACCTACTACAGGGGGGAAATTAAACAGAATCTGACTCAACAAACTAAACAAAGCAGGTGCATCTTTATGCTGAAAAATCCAAATGCCCATGAATGAATGTACCCAGATGCGCATGTCTACAAGTTCAGCAACACGTAATAATGTCTCAATTTTTTTTTTAAATCAAGTCAAAACTCGCTGAGTTGCTCGCTAGCAAAGATGTTTATCTGTCTTTATCTGCTTGCAGGCTGAGAAATGTGCTTTACTGATTCTGTGACTCTGTCACATCAAGTTTGTCTTAAAGCCAAGCAGCTTTCTATCTAACTTCTGGAGCTGAGGGACTGCAGCCTACATCAGCAGACGATTGTTAACATCAGTCGTTTCAGACGACAGTCTCTCTAAGACTGGGAGGAGGTGTTCAGACAGCAACAATTAGAGTCCCATCTGAAAAGTGATCATCATTTCAGTGCCACTTTTATATACTTTCCCACAGCCTGTCCCCTGCCCACTGGGATTGCCGATGCTATCTACTGCTAAGTGTTTACATAAAATGTTAAAAGCTTACATCAAGAAAAAATTGAAACTATGTTGAACACGTGAGAAAAAAAATATGTGACTGCATTACATTTAAGCTGCCATCTTTAAAATACCAGGTGATTGTTTGGGTTTTACAGATTTATAGGAAAAAATTAGATGCCACACAAGTGCGTATTATCTACAAACTGATACAAGTGGAGCTAATCTAAACACTGACCCACCCTGTGATTGAATATAATTACGGATGGCCTTCCCGACGTCACATTCACTAAAGCAAAGTTTGTGTCCGATTTTCGCTAAGTAAAATTAAAAAAGAGAAGTTGTTTATCATTTATCCATTTGATTGGAGCTACTGTATGTGGCTGCAATGACCAAACCTTTTTTTAAGAGATTACAGTTTTGTCCGTCAACCCAGACTGACCACGATTTTGAGGTAAGGTTGGGTTCAGCTCAGATCAAGAGGTCACATCCTTGAGTATTTGTCAAGTTGATATACTGCTGGCAACATAATTGAAAGGCAGGAGGTTGTCGAGCTGGCGGCACAAGCACTTTACAGAGTGTTGTTTTCTTTGGGCGCATGGTGAATCTCGAACTGCATATTTTTCTTTTTCCTGTATGGATTTCACATTTGCATGGAAAAATCTTTCTTGTGTGTTTGGATTTCCATTGTGTGGACAACATAAAGGGCTCTGGGATGGGATGTGGGAAAAGGGAGTGTGCAGTTTGCCTAAGTGCATGTTTTGATGTCTATTTGACAGCCTTGGTCAGTGGCTGATGTCAGTACATACAAAAAGTTAACAGCCATGATCTTTCCTACTCTTAAATCCACTGAGGAAAACCAGTGAAAGGCTGCTACTGCAGATATCCCACAGTATAAAAATGGGAACTCTTCCAGTACATATAATGTTCAATCATTATGCTAAGCCTGGAGCACTTTAAACAGACGAAAAATTAAACATTTGTGGTTGCAATGATATAAAATAACTTGAAAGCTTCAAATTGATCAAGAATCTCTGTAATGTGGACTGTAAATGTGCATGCCCTTTAATTTGAAAATAAGGGCTGATTTTCGTATTTCAGTGGTTCCTTAAACACTGTTTTGAAAGGAAGTATCTCAGTCATAAGATTTGTCCCGACAAATTGTGGTCGCGGACCAATTGAGCAAACAATCACTGTAGTATTTTTTTAAAACTGGAAATGGATGTCTGCTCAAAATGTATCCGATTTTATCCTCAGTGCTAATTATTTGTATAAAGCTCATATTTTCCCATGACTGCTCTCTAGTCTAGTGCAGCAGACACTGAATTGAATGTGGACATTGGCATTCACTTCAAAAAAATCAATAAAAACATATTTTTAACAAGTACATCTGTCTTCCTCAATCATCTGTGTCTTGGCTCCGTCCGGTTGCAGAAAGTTTGCTATGGCTGACCCTCACGGAAGCAAGACAGCCTCACTGCTTCAACTGAGCATGAGAAGTACCTGCGAACTTTGTCACCTCATCAAGTCTG
The DNA here is from genome assembly GCF_008692095.1 of Etheostoma spectabile. Classification (NCBI taxonomy): domain Eukaryota; kingdom Metazoa; phylum Chordata; class Actinopteri; order Perciformes; family Percidae; genus Etheostoma; species Etheostoma spectabile. Next base: position 10,426,868 of record NC_045744.1, on the reverse strand, counting down.
CATCATGACCTCTGGTAAAGACTTTGACAAATGCAGGGTGTTGTCTCCAGATTAAATGTCCTCAAAAACTGGCACACTTTCCCCATTCTTCTCTAGGTTCCCCTCGTTATTGCTTTTTCCGGCTTCTTTTCCATGTTGTACCAATGTCCTGAGTATGAGGTGTTTAATAAGTGTTCACATTTCCTCTGTAAGAGGAAATAATAAATCCCAACTCACTATTTCAATAAACAAAATGTACTATTATCCCTCAACAGTTAATGAGAGAAAAGTGTGTTTGGCCCATGCATGTAACAATGATATGCCAGGTGCTGCTATTCTGTTATTGAGACGATCTGGCAAAGACGGTGTATTTGCGCAGTCATACTTTTGCTTGACACTTAGCAACTGAGGGTGAGAGGGTTTTTTCCTGGGTTATAATAGGAACTGACCTTGTGGTCATAAGTATGGAGTCAATGACTACATATTGGAGCATAAGGTAAAGAAATGTCAAGCTAGAAATTAACGCCATCAGTCCAATTGTTCCTGCTCATCTCTGTATACCATAAATCAAATATGGCAAGCTACCTGCAGCCAGCTAAAATTTAACCCTGACGACATCAAAAGTATGAGGCTGTTGGCATGAAGGACTGAAACATCTTTCACATCCCTGTGACTAATGTCACCTCCACAGGCTAAATAAAGCCATCCTGGGTCTTGTTACACATGCAAGGTATCTGACCGATTAAACTTTCTACCACTCATAAAAGTAAGGCAGACTACAGTTGACAGTATCAATAAAATAATTGCAACATAATGACTTATTACTTAACTGTGTGTACTGAATGGTGAGGAACATTTTACTTAAGTAAAAGTAGCAATACCACACTGTTAAATACTCCATTAGTGCACAAGTTAAAGTCCTGCATTCAAGATTAAGACTTAAGTGAAAGTAAAGAAATATTTGCAACCAAATATAGTCATCAAAAGTAAAACTTATAATGTAAAATGACCACGTTCAGAGTGTTATATTGGATTGTTATTGAAGCATTCACATAAAAGAAGCATGTTGATATTGTAGCTAATTTTGTAGTCAAGGTGGAGAAAATTCTACCTACTTTATATACTGTTGGTAGTTTAATCTATAACAATTGATCATATTTTATGTATAATGTAGTTAGATTCACATTTTGTGTAGTACACAAAATGTGAATCTATATATATGATATATTTGTAACAAGCAACTACACATAGCAGTTAAATTTAGTAGAGTAAAATGTACAATATTTTACTTTGAAATGTAGTGGAGTACAGCTAGCCTAAAATAGAAGCAAAATTTACTATACTGTAAATTTCAATTACTGTGAATGTTATCAAGCCTTTCAGTCACCAGGTGTGAGTCCCAAGAAATCGAAAAATCAAGGTTTTTCTTTTTTTCTAACCCCTCCTCACAGGGAGGTCTATGTGCAGAGTCAACGACAGAGTATTAAGTGACATCCTCAAGGACTCTGCAGCGGGGTGGATGTTTGCCAACGCTGGGCTTGAACCTGGATTCTCCTGTTAAAGGACAGCTGTCTCCCTCCTAACCGCAGCAGTGGTATCTCCACCAACATGGGACAGAAAGAGAATCCCTGACCCAAGTGCAAAAGACAATAGAGAATATGACATGGGAACGTCTCAACTCTCTGGTTCTCCAACACTGAACACCACGAGTCACACCAGCAAGGGGATCCCCAGTTTCAACCTGGGAGCCTTCGCTTTGTTGAGAGAACTGTAACCCTCATCCTGTTTTTCCTTCCTGTCCTCCGGGTGAACATGGCCAGGGATCCCCATGCTTCTTGAAAGTGGAAAATGATGGTCCAGTGTCATTTGTCTGGACACTGATTGACAGTCTCTCCACATACTGCAAATCTGTGAGGGAAAATGAATTTCCATGAGGTTAAGCTGACATGAGAAGCTCTGTTACAAGTCAGAACCAAGCTGGGGAGACTTGGTCAGTTTAGCACACTTTCAAGGTGCTGATCCCTTGAAAACATTGCAGTCATGAGAACATTTTAATTGATGTCTTAAATCAATCACTAAATTAATAATGACATATCAAAGTTATGTTTTTGTGAATAACATAATGGGGATTCATAAGATTAATGATTGGATTCTGGATTTAACCTAGTCCTACCTGTGTGTTTAAAATGTGCCTTTCAAGATGGTACTTGAAAAGCTATTTTACTGATTCAAATCCAGCTCTGTGTCATCTTTGTGTGGGCAGTGTGTGCAGATGAATGGTGTTGGGCTTCCCTCTGTGGCCTCAGCAAAGGGCCCAGCTGAGTTTAGCAGAGGAACTGGCGCCACAGAGGGAAGCCAGTCACTGTTCATCTAAACACACTGCCCACACAAAGATGACACAGAGTTGGATTGAAATTGGCAAATTATCTCTTTAACTAATCCCCTTGCCTTTCATTAAAATATTCATGACCTTTTGTCCATTAATTTGAAATTGATTGATATCAATATATTAAGGGTTTAGTCTTAAATGAACAAATTAAATTCATAATTTTGTTTGACCACGGCTAAAGGAATTTTTTTTTATTCCTGTCCAGAATGGCCACACCTAAAACCAAGTTAAAAAGCCTGGCATCATAGCCTCCTTCTGCATCGCACAGCCCTCCTGATCACCCTCCAAGACCCCTCTTTTGGGTGTCTTTGTAAACTTGATGGGACAAATCATACAAATGTGACAGTCTTTCCTCAAAGGCATTTATGGTTGCTTGTATGCACAAAAGCAAGAGAAGTAGTTATGTAAAGAATGAAATTTACATACACACCTGGCCCTTTGCTGGAGGAAGTGGGTGAGATTGTCTGATTGTCTGTTTCGGAAAGTAGGCAGCCCTTCACACAGTGTACTGAGGCCTTTGGTGGATGTGTTCTTTGTTTTTTCCTGTGACCTATCTGACTAATCTCTATTTGAGCCCTGTACTCAGGATTTTGCTTTGTTATTTGGAAAGTCTTCCATTCCTCCAATGTCCTCATCATCTATTTGCATTGGACTCCACTTCTGTCTGGAGATATTGGCCTAATAAAAACATAGCTTTCATCATACTAGGGGGTCAGTTCAATGGTCAGGTCACAGGGGTGGACACAAACACCCCAACCCTCAAACCTAATTCTCCTGCAGCTTTTTCTTCCAAGAGCCATACAAATCCCACACCCAGTAGCCTCCCACAGTCCTGAAATACGTGCTGCAGGAGCACAAAAAAAGGAACAAGAGCTGCCTGACCAGTGGGGCTCTTTCTTTTGTTTAATAATCGAGGTTGGCATTCTTTCTCTGCATTCTTTCTCCCAGCCTGGGCCTGCTCTGTACTACATGGGTGCAGCTCCAGTGGCTTAGGCCACTGGTGGCACCTGTCTCCTCTTCAGCGCCAGGCCGGGGAGACTGCCCTGCTAGCCCTGATCCCCGCACTAATTATTTTCAAAGCAGCCAGGATTTATATCACACTCATGCAGGCGCCAGTGGCGCTACAGCTCCCCCAGGAAGTAGCTTTTTTGGCTTTTCTCTCTTGCTTGGTGGGCAGAGATTGTCACCATGGATGTGAGCGGCGCTCAGGCACTACAGAAGCATCTGGCCAGCTGGTTGGATTTGGATGTTTTCCAGATTCTTGTACAAATAGTCTCAACATTCATTCCTCAGCAACTCAACAAAGTTATTCAGTAATAAAAACAATTTCTCTGTCTCAGAGAAATGGACATGCGTTCACCAGGTACACACTTACATTGCCATGAGAAGGAACTACACTGGAATGTGGCAGTATAAAACAACAACAGGGACTGACTTTATTGATCCATAATGTCACTGAAAACAAGTCAGTGGGATCATAAATGAGTCTAAAACAAGCTTGTCGATCAGGTAATTTTCTAAACTGGCTCTATTAAACAGATTGGTAGAATCAGTTTAACAATACTGCTGACATGAAGTAGAGCGAGAGTTTTAAATTAAAATCTGTCAAGTTGGATTTTCTTGGCAGGTGCCCAGATTTTTCCTAAGCTGACTCCACATACAAGATGTAAACCCTGGCAATTTCAAAATAGGTAAACATTATGGTTTAGCAGATTGTAAAACACACAGGAACTTAAACTGTGACCTTCTTCATACAGCAGCCTATTCTCTCCTCTCTTTGTTTTGTGCAGAAGTTAATCTGGATCATTAATTTTACAGGCTCCCTGGGGCTAGCTGCCTTCTTTGATGTTTTCTGATACACTGCACTTAACATTCCACATGGACTTCTCACCACTCTTAGGCCTGACACGTTTTACAAATAAGTTATATGTCCCATGCAAAACACACTTGTTTAAACACAAAGGAAAGTAAGGAAAATGCATGCATTCTTGGCTTGTTGCCATCCTACAGTAAACCGCTGAGATAAGGTCTCCATTTAATGATGTTGATCGACGCATGAGGCCGACTTGGTGGGGTGAGAGTACTCTTGACTTGGGACGCACACAGACAGCCACACCTTCAGAATAGAATGGATTAATTGACACCGGTTCAGTTATGTGGTATGAGGAATCCCCTCCATGTTCTGAGGCAAATGTTGGACATATATCTTTGTTCATTTGTTCCAATTTCACTATCAATACCTTTTATAAAATCCAATAAAAAGAATCATGTTGCCCAAATGGTCTTGAAAATGAGCTATTTGAATGAATAAATGACACAGCAACAATAAATTATGTTACAAATTTGACCTGATAATGGCAAAGTCAAAACAAACTAACACAAAAATAAAATTATATATATATATAGTTTTAGTTTGACTTTAAAGCAAAACAGTACCATTCCCTGATTGCTGTTGAAACATGACTGTAAAAAGTAGGCGATAAAGATCCCGGCATTTCTACTTAATCTCCCTTCTATCCTCCTCCTCCATTTTAACTATTGTTATGAAATGTTTACACTTACCAATCTGGCAGGACCATAAAGACGTGTTTGTCTCTAATTGACCAACTGGCAGGGGTGCTGTTTCTCCTTATTGCCTACAGGTAAAGAGCCTTAAAGTTATTCACTCTGCATCCCAAAGGAATCCTAGAAAAAACAAACCACCATGTTTGACCTTTGCAGAGACTCTTGTAGCAACAGGCTCCTCTTACAACTCATATCAGCTTCCATTGAAGTACAAACAAAGGCTCAGTAATAGTAACCAAATAGACAAGCTGAGCAGAGGTCTGGCAGAGTCAGGGGAACATTATGAACATGAGGCAGATCCAGACTGCATTTAGACACTTATTATGACCAAAGCCAATATATAACATTAATAAATGGGTGTCCATGCCCAGTAATCGTGGATAAGTGGTCTGTTAGCAGCAGCGGTTTAATCATTTTCATTAAAAAATAAACTTTTTGTCTTGTCTTATGGATATAATCTGATCAATACAAGCTCACATTTGACATAAAAAGTCACAATTTTCCAGCTTATATCCACAGTGAGACTGGACAAGATGGTACTGCCTGGGGAGTAGCCCATTACAACTGATTTTATAAATATTTAGGCTTAGCCACATTAAGCTGATTTGAGTACTTTACTCTGCTGGTCTGCTGTGAACACTTGAGTCTAAATCTGCTTAATTTGTACTGTGCCACTCTGCGCGAGTTTTGCATTCTTTTTTTTTTTTTTAAATGCTATGAAGCTCGCTGCTGACAGTTTCTTAAGATTTGATCTGAGTTTCTTGGAGGCTCTGACTACAAAGACGGCTCTCCTCATTAGCTGGGAAAGTCTGAGCAGATCTGTGATAATTGATTTGGGAAGCCAAAGACCCCAGAAATCCTGGCAGCTGAGAGTTATGGGTGAGTAAGTAAACAATGCCAGGTCATTGCGGCAAGACAGCGGAGATGTTGTGGTCAAGGGCTAGGCTAAACTCTCTGGGTGAAGAATAGTGATCCCTGTGGTTTGACTGAAAGAAACAATTACTGGAAGATTAAAAAGGACTTCTAGACAAAACACGATGAGCAGTATAAAGTGCTGAAATGGAGATATTTGTTTTTCCACCAAAGGCTTTACTCCATTTAGACGTTAGACATTTTTGTGGATCTCAATCAGAAAAACGGATGCAGACAAAAATACTGTGGTTAATCTTTGATCCCTGGTCTCAAGGTGCTGGCTCTGACCACACTGCAAAAAAGGGAATATGATTATGTTATACAAATTAACCTCTATGGATGTGTTTTATACCAAGCACTGGATAATTTATGAGAAAATAACATAATTTAAATAGTTCAACAAGACGAAGAGTCCATGCTAGTGGCACATTGAGGTGTACTTAGGAACAGCAGTGCTTGGAGCATGATGCCAATGTCAGCATAATAACATGCTCACAACAATGTAAACATTTTGTGTTAAGCAAGTTTAATGTTTACCATGTTCACCATCTTAGTTAAGCATTGGATAATTAGCACTAAACACAAAGTACAGGTGAGGCTGATGGGATGTATATGTTGTCCATGTTATTTGGTCAAAAACCAGAGTAGAGTAATGATAGCACAACATACAAAGAAACAGGATCACCAAAGTTGTTACAGTTCATCCTAATGGGGGCAAGAATGTCTGTACCAAATTTCATGGCAACACATCCAATTGGTTTGACTCAAAACCAAAAATGTCTACCTCATGATGGTGCAGGAGGAAAACTCGGGGGGGGGGTCACCAAATTCATTAGGATTTATCCTTTGGTAACTACTGTATGAATGACTGTACAAGATCATTATCATCAGCACTCATCATCCGATCCATGAATGTGTGTACCAAATTCCATCGCAATTCATCAAATTGCTGTTGAGATATTTCAGTCTTACCAAAGTGGTGGGCAGACCAACATTGCCCTGCCTAGAGCTACGCCTCTAAAACATTACTTTGGAATTAAATATTGCGTGTTTATATTTTTGCTAAAAAGGCACCCAAAATATTTACAGTGATTTCCATCCAAAGCCCCTCCTTTTCTGTGCATCAGCGCTGCAATTCGATCTGTGGAGAGCCTTTTGCCCTCACTAGCCTCTCCCTCGCTGAATCTACTATCTTGGGCAAAATTCTTAACACAACCACCGAAGAGCCAATGACAAGCTGGTCACACAAGTATTATGTTTTATGTTTTCCCCATTGCTGTCTAATGTTTCACATTGAGGTTGGGTCCATCAAGCAAACTACAGCTTACAAAAGAATGGGCCCATTGATTCCCAGAGGAATAATTTTAGTGGAGGGAGTATTTAGCACAGGCTCAGCTAGAAAGAGCTATTAGCTGCTTCTCCAGCTCTGTGATCCATGACTGGAGAGGCTCAGTGTTAGGAGAGAAAGAGGACCCTCACCTGGCACCGCATCCACACGTATTTCACTCCACTTGATTCGAGTTTCCGCACAGATCATTGTAATTTGTATCAGAAAGTTGGTTTGTCTTCTTTACAGAACTGTAGAATGGAGCACTGGTATGTTTTTCTTTATAAGACCGTATTGCACAAATTGTTATTTATATTCTCTACTGACGCCTAAAACTTTCGGGAGCGGAAACCCCTGTGGTCCAGGAAAAAATGAAAAAACATCTTTCCTCAAACCCCGACTGTTTTTGGTTGGGAAAGTCCCTTTTAAAGTTTTTCCCCTCATCTTGGTGTGAGCACGACCCCCTTTAAAATAGTAATTGATTAGCAGGGAAAGATTTCAAGTTACGTTTCTGAAATTTCCCATAATTACCGTTTTTTTTTGTTTTTTTTTTTAATCTTTTGTTTTTTCTTTTTGTTGAAGTTTGTTTGATGCGTTTTTTCCCAGAGCCCCTTTTAAAAGAGATTTGATTTAAATGGAAAATATTCCGGGTTAAAAATAACAAAAACAGGCACTGTGCTAAAGTCTTAACACAATCTGTTTTAAAATTTTTTACTCTTTATTGCCAAATAAAAAAACAACGTAAAGTTTCATTCATCAAGGGCAAACCGGAGATTAAAATAAACAAGTATGTGTGGAAACCCTTGTTTTTTCTTTTTCTGCAGGTTTTTTCTTAACCCAATGAAGTTGGGTCTGAATTCTATTTTGTAGAAAAAAAATGGTCCATCATTACCCCTCCCAAAATCCCCCTTTTCCCCTTTCAGCAACCGAGAAAATTAGTAACCCCAAATCCTCTTAGCCCTGGAGACTGATAGCCAGCAGGGCCCCGGGCCAGGGGGACCCAAACAGGTCGGGAATAAAGGCACCACTACCAAAAGTAAAATTTAAAATCAGCCAGACATTGCCTTCTGATTATGACCCATTGCAAGCTGTAAACTGCACATTTTGGGGTTTTTGTTTTTTGTAAAAAAATTTAATAATGGGTTTTTTCTTCCCCTATTAAAAATCCCTTTTTTAAGAACAAATTACAAAAAATTAAAAAACCTTTGGATACAATAATTGTTGTTTTAGGTCTATAAAAAGCAGCAAATATGTGTGTCCATAGCGTGGAAAAAAAATAAAGGATAAAATTTTTCATTGCAATTGTTTTTTAGTAATCAACCCTTAGTAAATTAGAAGAAAGTATTCCCACCCTGTCCAGGCTACAACAACACTAAAGCCACCATTAGTATGAGACAGTAACTTCACACCATTATCCCAATATCATTGAATATCAGGTGATATTATCCTGTCTGTGTTGCCCACCACGACTGACTTTTTCAAGAACATTTGATTGCATTTCTTGGCTCAGACTGTTTTATGTCAACACAGGAAGCCAAACCCACCATGTTTTTATGATTAAGTGGACAAAGTCACACGCGTTTTATTCCAGACTTCTTGCAAAGTCATTTTATATCACTTCAACAAGCACAAAACCAAACTTGTAAAATTACATTAATAGCTGTCAATGTAAAAGAAACAAAAGCCCATAATAGCTGAGAGATGTTTTACAAGCAGATCTGCATTCTTTAGGCATTGTGTTTTTCATCACAGCTCGGAGGCATTTTATGTAATACCGCAAGCCCTAAAAGTGAGAGGTCATGCCGCTAAAAACATTACAGAAGCCTCACGTGCTGGCAGCAACCCAAGATGCACCTGCACTTTCAATTACTCAGTGAGTGTACTTCTCTCTCTGCTTGTCTAGACACCCAACACCTGCTGCACATTAATCTGTAATGGTCTCCGCTGGCCGATATTCCCAGTTAATAAGACAACATCTGATTGCCACACCTTTCCCTCCTGCCCAGCAGGGCCACGCTCCTCTAAAGGATGCCATGCTCAGCTTCACGCATGACCAACTAATACCTGTCATCGAGTGTGGGGATTGGGGCTCGGTGGAGAAAGCCAGGAAGGTGGCAGACCCGCTTCACACGAATTTGCCTTTTTGGCAGAGGCATTGTCAACTTGGATGAAACTGAACACCACCATACTGCTTAACTGGAAGGTTTCAGTGTTTCTGGATGTGGTCCATGGGCTTGGTCCTCGCAAGCCACCCTCTTCACCAGCCGCTCAGTGACATCATTATTCCCTGTAGTCACAGCTCAGAGCTCGCTACAAGTTAAAAGTAATCACAACTTGAACCGCGTGCTCAGATTTCAAAGACCTCCATTTTTTTATTACCACTAAACTCAGCATGCATTCTGCTTTTGCACATATACTGCATATTTGCCACCCAAACATTCTGGTTAGTCAACTGGAACTGAAAACGTGCTTTAACATAAAAATGTTATTTCAAAAACAGTGACCTAACACACTTTTTCAATAAAATTCTATTCAGTTTCTTTGTTGTGTTTTTGTTTTTTAACTAGCCCTGTAAAGTCTGCAGGCATACAGGGTAAGAAATGTACAGTTTTTTTAGAACAACAAACCTGGAACAACAAACTGCCCAAGAAAGGAAAGCTCAGCAGATTGTCAAAAGACAGCTGTGCACTCTGACAGGAGTCAACACATTACTAATACTAGTGAATTGAACTTAAATGTCAGAGGTCATTTTAAAGAAAACACACCTGTTTTATTAATTATTTTTATTCTTTGGCTGGACCAACAGCCGATACAGTAACAGCTGACAGCATCAGCACAATGTTTAATAAGTTTTCTAAATGTTTTTGTTTCATTGACCAGACTTTCACTTGTAGCCTACTGTCTGAGAGATGGCCATGACATATGGATAAACCAAGGAACAATGAAGCACCTGCTTAGGCCAGTAACTTTTGTGATTTTGAAAATAAAAAAATGTTTTGCCAAGATGCAAAATTCATGCATGTCCATTCTAGTCTATCAACAAAAATGTAATCAAACAAATGTCAATCATTTATTAAATATTTGTTTCTTTTCTCTGTTTTTGTATCATCATAAATTGAATATCTTGACCATTGCAGATCCAGCCAATCCCAACTCCTTTTACCGCTATTCCCATCACCTGACAAGGCGATAACCACTTATACTCTGCCAAAATGCCAAAATTTTTTGTTTTTGTTTCCGCCTGACCCCCAACAGCTTTCTGTTTTTCCTGAGTCGTTACAGGTTTTAGACTTTTGGACAGAACAAGCTGCATCTGAAGATGTCAAATTGGGTTCTTGGAAGATCTTATGGGCATTTATCACTTTTCTTTCTGACACACTATATAGACTAGCCGATGAGCTGATCTGTTGGAAAATGGTGAATTCATTAAATTATAATGAAACAGATGATGAGTGTCAAATCAGTTAGTGCAGAATCATCCAATGTGGACATCATTTGTAGGATAACGGTATGACATTTGACTGGCGTGAGGAGCAGGATGAATGATGACAACCTTAGGTCACTGTGATCTGAGCCTGCAAGGTGCACTCATCCACCCTGGCTGGCTGCAGTCAAGGAATGGAGCAGACACTGACAGCTGCAGCACCGTGTTGAGTAAAGTGAATGTAAGGAAACACAGCTAGAAGGAGACAGTTGCTCAACCTGTCGACAGCTTCTCCATAATTCAATAACTCAAGGTGGAGGACCATTCCTGTGAGGCTACAGCAGCTCTGTTAATAGCTTTCTAGCATGATGAGTGTTTTTTTCCATGGTAATCTTGCTTGTCTCTCTCAACAAGCCTGCAAACATAATTGAAAACATGGACATGAAAAAACACAAGGAAGGAATGTTCCTTTGTCCTGGAAGGTTACGCTTTCACTGTCCTGTTTTAACATGTTCCAAGAATCTCTGAATCTGTCTACAGGTCAACCTGTTTGACAATGCACCCCTTGTTCTATTATCTGTAAAATAAAATTATTTATTACTGTTTTCATTCACAATGACAATGTTTCTCATGTTTACATTGCCAATGAAATACTGTTCTGTCATTGTGCTACAAAGGGAAAATATATTTAAGAAATGTTGGGTTGATTTTGATGCTGTCTTGTCAATATTTCAGCATATAAGCCTCATATACTGCCAATGGGGCCTGCTTTGCTTTGTATGTCAAAGGTTCCTCTGTATTCTTTATTTACAATCTCAAAATAAAGGCAAAAGCAAATCACAAAGTAGTTTAAACAGTAGTTAAGGACTTTTAGACAAGCCTACTGCAGACCATTGCTTCAATTTCCTCTTCAAATTCCCCTTTTTGTCAAAGAAAAACAGCATTTCAACTTTCCCACCATCTCCTCTCAATATATCTTCCCAACTCCAATTGTGACTTAAGTCTCTGTTGGACCCTGGCCAGCATGTTAACTCCAGCTAAATCAATGGATTAACAATTCAGCCCAACCCCACCACACACACACACACACACACACACACACACACACACCACCACCACCAACACTAATCTTCAGGAGCTGAATTCGGCCAACAAATGACCAAATTCACACAAACCGGAGAACCACCCCCACCGACAATGTGGTTTTTCCTTTCTTCTGTCCTTATGAGAGGCTCCTATTGAAACAGCCAGCCACACTTGTTGAGATCTTGGTGACAGATACTCAAGTACTTCTCTGTTAAACGAAACCCCACTATCCTTTGGGATTAGTAGGCAAATGCTTGTAAGAAAAACAGCATGGGTGGGAATCCAGCTAACACAAATTATTTAGCATTTGTACATGGGATTACTTCTGAGCTCGTATTCCCACACCAAATTTGTCATTGGTAGTAATGGTGAGTAAAGAAATGAGTTGCCCTTCTGCATGTCTTACGACTTTAGCCTATTTGTGTTACGTTGTCTTAATTATTGGGTAATAGCAATGGTTTCACTACTTCCAGTTTGCAGGCAGCTCTGGTTGTGACCCATGAGGTCAGCGTTACTGTTGAACCCATGCCATAGCGTCTGGTACGGGCAATGTGCAGCTGTGCAGGATACAGGCTTGTAGGGCCGCTCACACCATGTTGTTACATTGTTTGTCATTCCACGTGTCAGTCATTTTGAAGTCTCTCAAGCCAACAAGAGCACATTTTAGTAAGAGGATGCAAAAGGAAAAATATTGCCTCTTCCTGTGTTAGCATCCATGTTTCCCATATTTTAAAGCTTTCCCATGGTTTACAGTGTGACTTTGTACCAGGAGCTACCATTCATGACAGTTAATACAAGTCTGAGCCCCTATTTAATTTTTTATGATCTGCATAGATCATGCCACACTAAAACTGCATGCTTTAACGATGTCCAATGGGATTTCAAGAATGCAGCATGTGACATAAACAGATTTTATAATTGTGAATAAAGGGGTTACAGAGAGAGAGATCTGTCCAACAATCTGTTGGGCAGAGAACAGCCCCATGCTAGTGAATCAGATTGCCACCTCAGAAATTCATCTGCATTCAAAGAACTCAAGGAGCTCCCCGCGGGGCAGAGCAATGGAAGTCCTCCGTTGCTCTGCTCCTGCACTGGTGCCAGGAAGGGAAACCGAAAAATTTTCATTTAAACACACACAAAAACAACACTGAGTTGATTTAAAATCAACAAATTACCCCTTTAATTGTCTACACAGTATATGTTGAATTGCTAGCCTTTTGACAAGTTTGCATCGAATTTCACAAAGACAACATATAAGCATGCCGAGACCTGATAACAATATAACATATTCATCTTGTGTTGCAGCGGCGCTATCAATAGGCAAAATGTAATGCTAAACTATGGACATCAACAGCATGGCCTTCACAAATTGGCAAACAGATATCATTCCAGCTTTAAGAATGAATATTGGCAAATGTTGTTTTTCCGAATCAATGTTTCTTAAAATGTCACAAAAAACTCTCCTGCCTTTGATACCTACAGAAAGCAACAGGCCCTTTCATGCACTCAACAAACCCATGCCTTATGTAGGGTACTCATTGTTTGTGGCCTCCGCAGCATCACCCGTCCATCCTTTTTCCTCCCATCTCATCTCATTCTACATTCTCCGTGTCAGAGGCGCCTGGTCTAGCCGCGGTGCCATGTATCCTAATCACATAAGCACACGGGCTAATCCGTAGGACAGCTGGGGAATCTTTACTGCACAATTGAAGCATGAGCTGGACATCAGCTTCATGGCCCATCTCTGTATACCCCCTCGCTTTCATCAGCCTTCCATTGTAACTCTCCTCCCACCAACACACACACACACAGTCACCACGACTACAACAAACTTCCCACCCTCACCCCACATGCAGACACAATTGAGTAGTCGTAGGTCAGCGCAGCTGCTGATAGAAACTTCCAGGTCCACCTTGATTCGCTGTTGTACAACTTTCCCTCATGTGCCTATATAACATCAACATTTTGGAAGAAAGCAAAACCCACAAGTTTGTCCAAGTAGTTAATATTTCATACATCCCTGATGCACAAAACAGGTGGTGACCTGGTTGAAGAAAACGTCCTTCACAATTGTAAATGGCTGTTCTACTCTGACATTTAATGCTGTGTAGTTATGGTATTGAATATCCATTCAGCAATCTCCAAAGTACTTACTGTCCAAGTAAATTGATGAACTGAGGAGTATGTGTCCATCGCATGCATCATACTGGTAATACATCAAAACACTCTCTTGTCTACGATATCTACCATGATAAACGGTTTTCTTCCGAACAGTCTCTGCTAGAGCAGTTAGAGCATCCATCTCCTCAGAGATTCTGATGAATAATGGAGTAATAGGAGGAATTTCCTCAAGAATAAAGTGTTTCTAACCCTGCACCTCTCCAGGCAAGCGCTCCAACTCTCCTGGTGCAATTGCAAGTGCAGCAGGCGTGCCAAAAAAACCAGGCATCTATACAGATCTATGTTTATCCCATCCCTCTAGAAACCCTGCTATGGGGTCTCTGGGGCTTTCCCCCCTGTCCAAACGTGTTTGCCAATGAAAGAAACACATGCTCCATTATCATTATTTATAGAATCTTTTGTATGTTTATTATTCTATTTTTCCTGAAGGAGAATTCAAAATGTATACGCTGTGTTGAATTCTTCATTTGGACATGGGTAGGAGTGCAGCGTATTATAATAGAAGGAGGGATATTTGAGAAATGAGCTTTGTCATGTGAAGCTGGCATTTTTATGATTGTGAGCAAGTGTTGAAAAGCTCCTGAACCAGTTATCATCATTATCCATCGCATCTAAAGAGGAGGCCTCGGACATGTTCAAAGCTGTCTCCAATATGGCGCGGTCCACTTACAGTAGGAAAAAAACACTGATAGTTTTCACAGTGATGTATCAAAAGACATATTCAAGATATATTACACTTGAATGCTCTTCCTGGTGTTTAATCATTTGAGCAGCATGTCCTGTAATCTTAACCAAAGTGATTATTGAGTTAATATTGCTGTTACCCAAGGAGTATATAAATGAAATATGTATCTGTGTCACTAACAGCACCGTAAAGCTTTTCACTCAACTTGAGTGACAGTCTGCAAAATGATTCAAACAAAGCCATCCTTGTTTGAACAGCAGATTCTCATCAGCAGATACATAGTGTACACTACGTGTTTTTTTACTCAATGCAATGCATTTTCTTAATTCACTCCTGTTTTGAGAGATGCTGAGCTCACTTGTTTTTCCAGGCGCAAGGGACAAGCGGGAGCTTTGACAGGTACTTAACAACAATCAAAAACAGTTATAAACATGGTAGGCTATTGGGCAGGAAGGAGTCGAGGAAGGCACATACCCTTCAGACCCCTATCACACTTTCCAGAGAGGAACTCGCTTTTTCCCAAAGCGCAACAAAAAAAAAAAAAATCATAAATCTGTGAGTTCCACAGACCTGCGGCATGAGCAAAGGTGTTTTCATAGTGCTCGGCACATATGTTAACCAAGTGAGTCTGGCTTTGAGGAGCTAATGCTTGGATTCTGTTTAATTACCCTCAAGTTATACAGTTTTTGTCGAACTGTCATTGTTTTTTTCAAGTATTCAAAACTGAATTAAAGTAAGACGAATGTTACTTTTGAAGGAAACGATGATGCATGATACTTCTTTATTAAAAGTTTGAATTCACAACCAATACAACCCTCACTTCGGTCAGTATATTCTGAGGTGTTGCTGCTGCAGCCTTGTTTGGTCTGGTATGAATAGAATAAAATAGAATAGAATATATTTATTGCCATTGTACTACAAGTACAATAAGATTAAAATTGCAACCTCCATATCAAGGCTTTACAAACTATTAAATAAGGTAAAGATAAAATTAAAAAAATTAACAATAAGGTAAACTGCAAATAGGTAATAAGTATCAACAAATGACAGTAAAATAGTAGAAAAGGAAGACAGGACAGTTTGGAAACCGCAAAGCTGGTGCGTCTGGTTGCGCCGCCATTTTGATCTATTCCAGTAGCTTATCTAGTGGCTTACAGTATATGAGCAACCTTTAGATATTGCTGTGTGAATGGTATTAATTCCATAGCATACTAGAAGCAATGGACAACAATTGAACAATTTCAGCTAAAGTTCAAATTGTTTTGGTTTTTTCACATGATTTCTGTAATTTGTATATTGCTCTTCTCACTGGTTTGAAGTGAGATGGTCTCAGTCTGAATATAGTGATTGATGTATTTTTTTGCACCAATCAAAGTTTAGCAACATTTAGTTAGAGAGTGCTTGACTAATTCTTGGCCTGGTGTCTTATTATCACTGGGAGGTTGCCAGGCTCTCCTGTTTCCGTGCTAAGCTAAGCTTAGCTTCTTATTTACCATTTAACAACATGAGGGTGGTATTGATCTTCTCATCTAACTCTTGTCAAGAAAGCAAATAAGTGTGTTTTCCAAAATGTTGAATAATTGTTTTTAAGAGACAGTTTAATTGCCTATTCTTTGCCACTGGTTTCTGTGTTACCGATTCTACATATTTTGGATATGCATTTAATTCCATGAAGTCTGCATCCAGTTACATGATCCAACACAACTAGACCACTATCAACACTCCTCAGCAAATCCTCCACAAGGCAGCACAAATACATCCTGTGCAGTGGGGTGATACTGGAATAACAAATCCTCTGCCGCTTTCAACAGTTCAAGAATTATCTCACTATCCACTCTCTCTGCTTGACAGCTCTGTGCATGTCCAAGCAGACTAGGAGGATGAGAGGGGGAATGGGAGGTAGGTAGTCAGGAGGAGCTGGGGGGGCAATAAATGCTTGATATTTTTTCATTTTACATTTTTTTTCAGTATGTGCTATGGTTGCACCCACTTCCTTCATGGTAACAGCTGTCAAAACGTTGTTGGATTACATAGACACCGCAAAGTTAGAGCTCATATTAGAGCCTGGTACAGGTCGGGAAGTTAGGAGGGGTCCAGCAAGCGGGATACATTAAAGCCTCTCAGTTTCTCAGCGCAAAGCAGCTAGGACCCAGGGGGGGAATAGCTAATACCAAGAGGGTTCTACTCCTGCACTGCTACTTTAGGTACACGTGTCAGGGATATTGAGGGCTTTTTCACTGATGTTTTAGGTATTAGAACAGATACACTTCATAATTGTGTGTTGTTTTCACAACCGGACGTGTGTTCCTATTCAAAGCCTGGGATCACAAAGCCCATTTTCTCTTGGATTAGTCAAGCTTTAGGGCTTGTACTGTATGATGAGGCCACAAGATATTTGCAAGATTGTTGAGAGAGAAAACTCCCTGAAATCACCACTCATCTGCTAAGGGAATAGAGCCTGTTAAAATAATATCAGGTTAACAGGGTAAATCTCCGGCACATACGTCCGTCCGAACGCTGTAAACCCAAAACAGAAATGTTCACATCTTGCACTAATGAGTTTCATAATAACTTTGTTTGACATTGAAGTAAAAGACCATCACTGCCATTGTACTGTGCAGTGTAATATGACAAAGGCCTTGGTAATCAGTTTACACTTGATCAAAATAAAATGTCATAGCATGAATGAGGGCGATCCTGCATGAAGCTGTGAAAATCCAATAATGTCTGTATCAGATTCCCATAAACACCTAACCTCAACAATAACATCTGATACAATAGAAGTCACTGCAGTCACTATCCTTCTAACAAAATGTTGGCCGCAGACATTTTCCCAGCTAGTCCAGGGATTTGAACAGGAGTCTTTCTGGTCACGTCACATCCTATTTGCTGCTCTAGCAAAGTAGAAAACCCCCAAGTGACCATGTTTTTTGGAGAAGGATTTGTGCCTGTGTTTCCCTGCAGAAAATGTGTGAATGATATCCAATCCACAAAGGCTTTATTATCTCAAGTTCATTTTAAAATGTAGACAAAACAACCTACACTCAAGGTACTTACTTTTAAGTCAACATAAATCATCAAAAGAATATGTATGTTTTCATGACTGGGCAAACTAACCCTGTTTATGAGGACCCTGTTATCCAATGGAAAGCTCCAAAACAAGTCAGTAAATTAACCTTGAGTTGACATTGATGATCCTCCAGTGTGATACTGTACAGTAAATGTATTTATTTAAGCCTGCGAGTTGTTGCATTGTACTGTTAATTTTTGCAAAAAAAAAGAACGACTTGAAAATATGCATCGGTAGGGGAGAAAATTATTGATAATTTAGTCTATAAACAGAAAGTTTTGAAAAATGCACTTTTCCAAAAGCCAAAAGGTCATTTAATTTAAAAAATTGATGTCCACTATGTTTTTTTCAATTACCTAATAGATTAATTTGGTTAAGCCTACAGTACATGTCACTGTGCCATTCCAAACTATAAAAGCACTAATATAAGATTATTGTGAAACGATTATAGATTATTTCAAGATTATCATTTCCTTTATAGTAAACAACTGATTAAAATAAATGCTCTAAGCACCACTAAAGAATGAAACCCCACATGAAATAATTTAAAAATTCATTTATTATTTCAGATTTTTTTCGCCTTTGTTATACAAAGATGTTAAATAACTTAAATACATTCTTACCAGTCATTTGTGATCTGTTTATACCTACAAGCTATACACATGAGGTAGAGGAAAATAATTTAGGGATCCCATAAGACATTAATAAGTGAACATGGACAAAGCTTTGTTGGTGTAGCATCATCACAAAGGGCAATACATGGTTGATGTGTTTTATCTTTGTTTTACAAGCACAGCACAAATCCTAACAAAAAGTACATGTACATGTAAAGTGATCCACATGTGAGTATGAACTAGTCCATGCTGATGCAATCATGAGTTTATAGCACATCGTATGGTGATAACCAACATTACAAAGTCTTTTCACAAAAATAGTCGATTATACAAACAGATTAAATCCTATAAAGAATATTGTTGATGACTGTGATTTTGTTTGAATACCCTCAAAAATGTGTCATGATCCTGCGCATGTATAAAAGACAGCTAAAGGTGAGTTGATTCTAAATTCGTTAGGATTTGTTAGTGCTTAGATGAACAGTGAGATATGAAATTAAATATGTTGAAGTATACACTGCTTCTCAAAGCCTTCACCCCAAAAAGGAACAAACACCCAAAAGAAAAACAAAGTAAAAAATACAGGATATAAAATCAATTTAGACTTTGACGTTATTTACACTAAACACATGCTCATAATATATTTAAAAATAATTTATCTTTATTTTTTTCTACAAAACAGAATTTTGTACATGATCCACTGACGACTCCACAGTGCAGAGTGTTAGATTTGAGAATATGGATGACTGTGACATCTAAAAACCAACTGGCTGCTGCATCATGCTTCTCTTTCTTGGGAGAAATTTTTAGGTCTATGTACAATCTATAAACAAACAAAAATGCACTTGGTGTGCATTTGGTATTCCTGTCATGCCTGTTTTAAAACCACTCAATAGTAGAGAACATCAGTGTGTTTGGGCTGAGGTGTGTGTGTGTGTGTGTGTGTGTGTGTGTGTGTGTGGTGTGTGTGTGTGTGTGTGTGTTTGTGTGTGTGTTTGTGTGTGTGTGTGTGTAACGCACACTCCAAAAGCTGTGGGAAGCAGGCATTTATGCTTCAGGTCTCAGCATAGCTATTATGGTTTCCATGTAGCGTGCAAAGTTCTATGTATATGTTTTGACCAGTCTTTATTTGGCTTGCCTTCTCATATCAAAATGCTTGGAATTCATCTCCTTGGGACAAATAACCCATGCAAGGCTTTCTTCCTAAAGCATGATACTGCTGTCAAGGAGGGTGCTTTAACTTCAAATATTGTGTTAATCAACTTTAAAGACTAAACCATCTCTTAAAAGGTAAAAGCCACTTTTAGGGATGTTTGGCATGTTGCTGCATCGCTGATTACAATCTGTAACCATCTTGTTACAGCATCTGTGTGCTGTTTCCACAAATGTCTTAAGTTAGTCAATGCTACCAATTTCTGTTTCAATTGCTTGTGAGAGTTGAACATGTGCCTCACTTTTGTCTCTATACCACAGGAGAAGAAACCTTTGCTATTTACAATTATAAAAAAAAAAATATCTGCACTGCACTGTATCCATAAATACAGATCTTAAAATACTTTAAAGGGATTTTGGGCTTCAGTGCGTGATTGACGCTATAATACAAAGCTGGGTCCCTCACTCAGTAGTTAAATTCACACCAATCTAAAACAAGTCGTATCTTATAGTTTATAACATAATGTTTCCAGAAGCTGGGTGCAGAGAACACAATAAAGTATTATTGTCTGCATTGTTTTTTTTGTGTTCAGAGGCATTAGATGAGAAGATCAATGCCACTCTCATATCTGTCTGGTAAATATGAAACTACAGCCAACGGCCAGTTAACTTTGCTTACCACAAAGCCTGGAAACGGAGATACAGCTAGCCCGGCTATGTGCACACTGACAGGTAACACAATTTGCCTACAACCATCTCTAAAGCTCACTGATTAGCATGTTATTTTTCATGTTTCTAGTCTTTATGCTAAACTAAGCTAACTGGCTAGCTGTAGCTTTACACATGAGAGCAGTATCAATCATCTAACTCTTGGCAAGAAAGTGAATATGAGTATATTCCAAAACATTTCCTTTAAACTGTCACTGTAGGTGCATGGCAGGGTTTAGTATGCTGCATTGTGTCAACTATGTTACTTTGTGCCAAGCAACAAAATAAAAATGCTAATTAACTCATGTATTATAACAACTTCACTGACTTTTGAATGAAGAGAGCTAATTTGCAAAACCCCAATTCAATTTGCTGAACATTAAACAAATATTAGTCTTATAAAATATATTTTTATTAGCCGTGAGACTTACACATTCAATTTCACTTGAACAACTCTGCAGACCCGTCAAGTTAGATTTCCGTCTCAGTTGCCTCCATACTGTTTGGACTGACAGATGCAACTCCCACTGTACATGCATGCTGCATGTCTACATATGTTCAATATGGCTCAATCAAATTGTGGCAGCTGAAGAGGAAAGCAGGATGTGAAATGGTAGGGGGCTACATTCCTCCAGTTCTCCCCAGTTTTCTTTACAACTTAAAAGTATTAAAAGTTAAACAAACAAAAATAAAGTAGATTTAAGCTCCGAAGAGCTCCGCAATTTCTAGTGTGAGTCACCTGTTGCAATGTTGTTGGCTTTAATATTAATGCCACTGTCATTTCCATCTTGGATTTTCTTGTCTTTACACTATTTCTTTCCAAATAGTTATAGTGGTTTAAGTTATTTCCTGAACACTGGTTTGCTCAAGGCCAAGAATAGCCTAAACTGACTGGTTATTTTCTGTTAATGCAATTACTAACAGCTTCATATTATATTAAAAAAAAAAGAAAAAAAAAGAAAAAGAAAAAAAGAGATTATTTTTCCTGTGAAGGAGTAGTCCCAAAGGATTTATAAATTATCCACAGCAAGACAACGGACACAAGTGTTCTGCTTTCCAAATGGCCTTGTCAACATGAATCAGGAAGAAAAATGAGCGAGAGCACACAAACAATAAAACATTTGTGTGGTTAGTGGTTTGTTTTAACATAGTTAGATAAGTGGCTTGTATAATATCATTACAATATAACTGAATTTATGTACATACATATGCAAGCACACAATGTGTGTGAGTGTAATATGTGCGTGTAGAGTAAATCTTACACCCTGTCTTTTTTTTTTTTTTTTTTTTCAACAGTCTCTGAATATGGTTTTTATCGCCATAAAAGTCGTCATTCCAACCCCCCTCCCCCCACACTATCTATCACATGCTCACGCACAAACACACATGTAAAGATTGACAAACAAGCACACACACTATTCTTCTTTGGGCAAGACCCCAGAAACCAGTCTGTTGGTGTTACTGTCCTCGTGTTGGATCTTCATTAGCTGGACACTAATCTCTGTTTTCTTTTGAAAAGATGCAATTGGATTTTAAAAAATTAAAATATTAAAAGCATCTTTCTTCAAGGCAAAGCCGTGATTCAAAAAAAAAAAAAAAGGCTTGAGATGTTGACCCAGTTGTCTGACAAGGTTTATTTTATCTGCAAACCCCAGACGTGGGGGCCACAAGATCTCTGAAACACAACCCACAGAAATCCCTCAAAGTGCTTATTGCTCCTCCATCAGCTCACTCCTCTTTTGTATGCAGAACACTGTTCCGACAGTGGAAGCAAAATCCACAACCACTCCTCTTCAACACGACCATCTTTCCTTCTCCACTGATCGTAGGGGCTGACAGGTCACTGGTTTACCCTTTGCAGGTGTAGACCTCCTCCCTCTGTGTGCACTGCTTGCATTCAACGTAGCAGCACCAGCGCACTTGGCACTGGCAGGGCCGGGTCACCTCCCTACTTTGAGTGTTATGGCCTCGCCCGCAGCAGATTGCATCGCAGTTCTTGTCCTTGTAGCACTTACGGGCTGCCGTGCCCGACGAGTACTTGCTGGGTCTACAGAAACTGGGCGAGTCCTCAATGTGCAGCAAGTCCATAGTGCGAGGGATCTGATCATTCAGGCCAGGCACGGGCTGTTGCTGCTGCTGTTGCTGCTGCTGCTGTTGTTGCTGCTGCTGCTGCTGTTGCTGCTGGCTCCGGCCTGTAGAGATCTCTCCCTCCCCCGTGGCCTCGTTGGTTGAGCTGCCGACCTTAATGGAGGTCTCATAGCGTTGCTTCAACTGCTTGCCGATCTCGTGGAAGGGCAGGAGCTGCCTCCAGCAGGTCTGGACGGTGCAGGAGCCGGAGACACCGTGGCATTTGCAAGTGGTCTCCACTCCGGCCTTGATTACCTGGGGAAGAGACAATGAAATACTGTTAACTGCCACGAAACATTAAAGACATGTGATGAAAGCTATGTCATTTAATGAGCCTGTATTTAGTAAGCAGTATTTCAAAGAGCCAAGATTACCCAAATATGCACACAATTAGATGATGAGGGTGGAGTGCAGTGGTTTGGGAGGAATGTAACACACTGTGGAAAAATATTACGTTCACCGCTCTCTCTGATATAATAAAAAGGGGAAAACAGAGGCTTCACATATTGCATGTGAACCATGATTAACATAGTTCAGAAGGAGAACAATATTACACTTTGTCTAAACCTTTGAATTAAAGAGCAAAAGAATATTAGCTGATGGAAAGATTGATTTTGTTTTAGATAACCACGGATGACAACATCAAACTCAATGACTGTTATCATGATAAGTAAGGGAAGGTTACTGCTTAGAGAAGCACTCTCAAATAGACAATCCATTCAGACACCCATGGGAAAGAGACGGCGTATCTAGATGCTGGGCACTATTCTTTAACTGTAAATCTATTTTCAAAACCCAGACGTGATCGTCTCAATCTTCTAGTGTTGTATTTATGTCACTACCCAGAGAATAAATCATGCAAAAAGTTAAAAAAGTAAAGAAAGTTCTCTCTACAGAAAATTGTTCATAAATGCAATCGAAACATGGAAATCGTCAGCAAACGTAACCACAAACACTTGACCTCTCCACGGTCAGCCAAAGTTCACTTCAGCATCGACCACAAAGTAAAAGCAGTGCATGTGCGAAAATCATTGACAATAACACATTGTCTTAGTTTGGATAGCATATACAGTTCTTTTCTCAGACTGTGAAAGAGATCGGGGAACAGGAAGTGCATATTCATCACACCAGCAGGTCAAGAAAATTTGATAGGTCAGCTTTTAAATGCTTTGGGGATGCAGAGGCTAGCACATTCCAGCTCTGTCCTGTATGGGAATTCATCTCGAAAGACTGCGGTATACCTCACTACATGTGCAGATCACAAAAAAGAGCAAAAACAATGTTGTAAATCTTTTTTCACAAATTAAATCTCCTGAGAGATTGGATTTTGGAGAGCCAAGCTGAAAAGGAAGAGCCTGCATTGGTCTTTTGGGAGAGGTTTGTGTCTGCTAACATTTGGGAAGTGTGCCTCTACTATAATTCATGTTGAAACCAAAATGAAAACGGCTACAATATGAGAAAAGCAGAGTAAAAGCAACATATTCCAAACCTTAAGTTTGTTTTGGCTTGACAGATTAAGAACATTCCCTCTATTTTATTTTACTATTAAAAACACTTCCAAGATGAAAAGCCCACATTTGCTCACCACAAACAATTGCCGAATTGTGCCAGAGCAACAATGTGAGTCGCTGCCTATCTAATCTTGGAGAGAAAACCAAATATTGACTAATGAGCACTTTTAGATTTCACCAAATTTACAGTGGCAATTACTTTAATCAGGTTCTTTTCTTCAGGTTTCTTGGAGATGCATGAAACTATCTGCGGTTGTATTAAATTCCTCTTTGGTCATTCAAACTGTGTACTTGATTAGTGTGTTTTGTCTGGGACAGCAGTCATTTACCAGCTCTAATGTTTAAACTCCAGCATCACAAAAGCAAAACCAAAGATATGGTAGTACAGTATATCCGGGAAAAGGCGCACATAACTTGGCACTTCATGTTGCTGTTTGTCTACATTATTGCACAGAACTCAACCTGTATTATATTATCACAGTTTTCCCACCATGTAACTGATTCAATTGAGCAACATTCAACATTTCAGTTTAAATACAATCTGTGACTCCTAATGAACACTGACCCCATTCAAACAGTTTTCTTGATGAGTGTGTCCTGGTTGGCCTCAACATAAATTTTGCTTTCAAATGGTTGAAATTATTACTTTAATTAAAAGGCACATTAAGATGACAGTTGGTGTAAAGATACTGCTATAAAATGATTGTGTAATTTACTTTTTCTTTCCTTTAAATGTTACTCCCTAAAATGCAACATCACTGAGTCCCTAAATCACCGTTTAATGTGTTACACAAATTATTAGCTAATAAAATGCTGTTGCTGTTGCTGTCACAGACAAGCAACATGATAATCAATGAAGCAGTGAATGGCAAAATAGAGAGGGTCATTCCAACAATTTAGTTTTGCACGCCCTTAAAGTTTTGGGATTCACAATAGATTACAGAGACAGATTAAAGCAAGAGCGGTCAAAATGGATGTAGCAGAGGGTGAGATATTTTAACTTTTCGTCCCTGGTTTTGCGATTATGAGTGATGCCTTTTAGATTAACCATACAGTACAAGTTTGATTCATTGATGATGTAAAAATATTTATTAAAGCAGCTTTAAGTAAAAGTGATGTAAGTTAAATGATATTCAGTTTTTTAGTAAGATACCGCCAGAACCACAGAAGACATTAAATAATGGTTTTCATGGGCTGTGTAGTACCTCTCATTATTAGTAGAATGACTGATACGTAAACTTAGTCCAGTGCCCCATAAATAATCCATCGCCATCTTCTCACTCTTACCTTCATGCCCACATTTGTGTTGTGCATGTCCACACGTGCGCGCAGGTCCTTGTTGGAGCGTTTGCCCAGGAAGTCCTTGACAAACTTGTTTGCGTATTTGAGGTTGTCTCCGCAGCCTCCCCACTGCCACGCCTTACGGTTCTCAAGGTCCGGGGCCTCATCACACGTGCAGCGCTCCATGCGTCCTGCGCTGCAAGCTTTGGCCAGCGCATGGGTTAGGCCTGCCGAGGAGATGGCATACAAGAAGGCTGTCTCTTTAAACCCTGGAAAAGCCCAAATGACAAAGTGACAAATGAGAGGCAGGAAAATGGAAACGGAGTGTGGTGCACCAAATTCTAGCAGAGAGCTCCTTTAATAATAATTTTCATTTTCAATTTTTACCACAGGGGAGTAAAATACACATATTCTTCAGATGCCTTCTTAAGTGTGTAATATTAAGGGGAGATACCAGGTCTGTTAATAAAAAAAGAAAATTAAATCCCATACCTCTCTTTAATATATTGGCTCGGTGGCGCCCCTCTAAGGTGCAGTTCCATCTCTCAAAGCGGAATTGATACTGGCATTCTAAAGCGCTCATGGTGATGGCCTCTCTCAGGGTCTCAGCCACACCCGGGTCTCGTCTGCACATCCTGCGCTGCTTCTTCTCCAGTTTGAGCCGGTCGCAGAGCTTGTAGTGGGCCCTGCCCACGTTCTCCTCTGGTAGAGAGTTCAGTGGCAGGATAGACAACGGTTCATTACCTGTCAACCTAGAGGAAAGATCACAGAAACACTCAGGTCAGTTAAAACAGCACAGCGAGAGGGAGTGGATTCATCTTGATAAAAGGTTCCAATAAAACACAGGATGCTGACCTTCTTGGATAAACAGAAAGAGTTGCAAAGATATACTACACAAACAGCAAAGGAAGCGTAGCTGGGGCATATAATGCTCAAAAGTTTGGTTAATGTTCAAATGAATTCAGCTGTTCGCTGGTTAATGTTCTGGGGAATTCAACATTTGCTGGAGATTGAGATCAACCTCCAGCACAGGCGTGTCTGTGTATAGAGTAAATTCTCTGCAAAGGTGGAAGAGTTCTTTCTTTACATAAGAAGTTCCTCACACCGTTTTGTCCCCGTTTTAGACCTCACACACTAATGAAGTCACAGTATGGAGACATATTTTAAACAACGGCATGTAGTGAACCTGACAGTCATACTGTACATTTGAAACAGTAGCCAGCGGATACTTGGTTTAATGTTTATATCATATCCCGAGCAGGGGGGGGGCAGCGTTTTATAGATTTAAACATGATCACACTGCAGGATTTACTCTCTCATTATAGATGTTCCCTAACAAAAATGAAATATAACTAAATATAACAAGCAGAAGTTTCAGTTCTAAACATGGTATGGAGAACATGTGGTAGACTTGAACTCCTTTCATCAGTTTATTTAAGGGAAGCGTATATAAAACACACAAAGCAGGGACTGCCACATAGCTGGCAAAACCAACGACCAGGGTTCTGAGGTTGTGATGGGGAGAGTAGAGCATTACTTTCATAAACACACACAGGGGACATGACTGTCAGCCTGTGACCATTTTGGTCACACCAACTGACAGGATTGGCACCGTAGTTGTTCATTATGTGGAATTTCTGGCCTCCTTTACACCCTTTAAGTGAAACTGAAGAATAAATGGATTTACAGAACTCACAAAAGCACAAGTCTTCTGACCAACGTGCCTTCACAGCCGGACTTTGGACATTAAAAGGACACATTCGTAAATGGATTGACACCTCGCCTAATGCTGCCCTAATAAAATGCACAACTACTTTTTGATTTCACTGGAAAATGAAGTGTTATATTTCCATCTTTGTAAAAAAGTGACCAAAAACAATGATTTAAAGGACAGAGTTTAGTATATGAATGTCTCGACAGAACACCACATGACACCCGTGATCAATCATGTATTGTTGTCCATCCCTTCTTGCACGGAAAAGTTAAATCAATTAATAAAAGTCCAACTATAAGACTGTGAAGAGTAACCTAATGGATCAGTCTAACAGAAATGATTCTGCAATATTTTTTGTAAAAAGGTACAGAGCACATGCTGGATGTCCACACTGCTTTAGTTAATGGAGCAGGAGTGTTGATCGGTGACCTACATTACTTAAATTTTTGACTTCATTATTGTTTTTCGGAGAAGATTCTGTCACCACTCATATTCACTTCAGCCTCTAGCAGAAGGTCACAGGAGTTCTTCAACAAGAGATTTGTTTTAATAAGTCCAATAACTGACTGAAATGTTTTCCCTTGAGTCTTCGGTTTCATACCAATGGACTTAATAGTTCACATATGCTATATGATATTGTCTTTACTGAGCATTCATGGCCTTGTTTAAAATCAGAGCAGTCAAATTAAAAAAAGAGGCATCAGGATTTGCTTTCTGATTGGGTCAAATGATTTCCTTTTTAAGAAGTGTGTTTGCCTTTCCTTACCTTGTCTGACAGCTATGACTTTTCAAATGGAAACCTGGCAAGCTGTGTCTTGACAGAGATTGCTCTCCCAACACACTTAGAGAGTATAAAGATGTATGGTTTGAGGCGTACAGAGTGAAGCATGCACAGTGCACAAGAACTGTCTCGCTGTGAATATTTTCCTCTTGTTTGTTCCACAATTTGTTAACATTGCAAAGGAAACATACATCAAAGTGCCAAAACAAACAATTTCAACTGACCCAGTATGTTACATACAACTGACAACCGTTCCGCAACATTTTTATGGCAAGCAAGGAGTCAGGAATTGAATGTAGGTGCCACATGGGGTGCCTGCCTAAGTCCATTTAAAATACCAGTGGTGAATTAAGAATCATGTCAACTTTAAGATGTATTTCAAATTCACACTACACCAGGAAGCAGTTTACTACTGCGTATTTCTGCAATATTAAAATAAAATTGGAATTAAATGTTTACTATAAATACATATAGATTAGCAAAGAGATTCAACAATCAAATGGTGGTCTTAATTTACTCAATACCACCAATCTGACGTGCAGATTCCTCGTTAAGGCATGCATAGTTACACGTATCAGCGTGAAATCTTCCAAAAGCCCACATGCCTGCAAAAACAAGAGACCATTAGAGTGACAGGCCTCAACTGTCTGTGTGACGTCCGCCTGTCTGAGACAAAAAGATGGTCTGAGCGCAGCTGGAGGGAGGCCAAAGATGACATGAGACTGATCTCAGCGCTACTGTCTCTGTGGCTTTTTTACACAAAGGCATATTTCTAGCTAATTTCACAGACAGCCCAGAGGCAAAGCATGGAGGGGAGAGATTTGAGAGCGGAGAAACACTTCCCGTCTCCAGAGAAGAACCTTGTGTGCATGTTTCCACAGAAAATAGTCAGTGAGAGTATACAGATGTAAACTAATTCCATTTCTTGTGTATATCTATTATCTATTACTGGATGCCCTTTTTTGATTTCTACAACATTACAAAAAGAGTGATGACTTTAATTCAACAAGAAATCAAAGAAATCCTTTTCACTGAATGCAGGACCATGACCCCTGCTGTCACACAAAAGGGTCCCACATTCCAACATGGTGATCTGCTAAGAAATATTACACTGCTGCTTGCTAAAGAATGAACTTATTCAACTCACTTAGAGGAAAAGAGAATTGGAAGACAACACAGTGGCTGAATCACAAAGATCATTACAAATCTGAACTTGAGATCTTCTGTCAAAATTAAATAATTTGTTTTCCCATAACAATTACGACCTTTAGGATAAAACATGTAAAAACCCAACCACATGCCATCTTTGACAATGGACCATTTACAGAGGGTTTCTAAACTGTAGTCTAGCTTTTCCAGACCATCCTCCACAGCGTTGCGGAGGAGGGTCTGGTTAGTCCACATAGCATTCTGGGATAGGAGAAAAACGTGCTCTGGTTGATTGGCATTTTTTTAAAACCAATCACAATTGTCATGGGCAGCGCTAAGTTCCACAGAGAGCCGCTGTCAAATAGCCTTGGGAAGGAATTTGTTTTGGTGGAAGGTACGTTCAAAAGTTGTTTAAGTCGTGCGAGAGAAAACTCAAATTGGTCTAGCTAGCTGTCTGGATTTACCAGGAGCAGTCAACAATAATCATCAAAAATCCACCTGAGTTTAAAATTCCAACACAAAGAAAGCGGAAGGAAACAGACATCTGTGAAAAGAAATGCATTCAGCCTGCAGCACCGTAGCAATCCCGGAAGTGTAACGTCGTGGATATAGACTAATAAATAACTCATGGCTTTATTAAGGGTCAATAAATGTTGTATTAAAGCTACATAGATCAGTTAAAAGACATTAATACAAACAGTTTTTGAAGTTGCCAGAAATGGAAAAATCCCTTTGACTGAACCATATCACCAGACCGAAATGTTGCTGTGGACCTGGACTGTAATCCAATGGATAAGGCATTAAAAGAGGACATATTTTACTCATTTTCAGGCTCATACTTGTTTCTACAAGTGGGTTGTGTGAACGGTGTTTAAAACAGAAAAAAAGCTCATGGTGAAGTCTTGAATCAGCTTGTTTTGTACAAACAACTATACGATAGTCACTAATCTACAAATATACAACAAAGAAATTGAGTATTTAAAAAAGAGGAAAATCTAATTTTGGGGCTTATTGCTTTCAAAAGCATATAAACAATGTATCTGTTTTTAAAATGATTTTCTGTTGATCAAATATTCAATTAATCAGCAAACATTTTCAGTTGTACAACATAAATACCAAAATAGAATATACAATTCTTCACTGCCTGGAAACTCAAAAACTATTAACTGATCAATAAAAACTAATGAATTATCTTCTGCCATTAATACAGCCATTGGTTACAACTTATAAATCCGTTATAAAGGGCACCTTATTAGAAAGTACAGTTTACAGTTGCTTATCAAACATATTTAAAGACTAAGTGATGTTCAGGACCTACACAGTATCTCCGCCACACTGAATAAGAAAGTAAGAACATGTAGCTCTGTTTTCACATCATCGACTGAAAATGGTAGGTGTTTTTGTTTGACGTGTTGGCACAGCAACACCAATTACACGTGGAATATAACACCAACATATAAAACTCATTATTATCCCATGTGAGGTGGGATTCTTGCTGATGTTTGCTCAGCTTTGCTTTTTCCATTCACACACTTGCCTCTACACACTACTCGCAGACATCACTGACCCACTCTCACACTGCGCCTCCTCCACTGTCTTTCACTTAGTAACACCGGAGTTTGTTTAGTCCTTTCTCTTTACATGTCAGCACTTCCCATTGCCCGTAACGTCTACTTTATGTACATTTTCCAAGGCAGCGGGTTCAGTGAAAACGCCTCATTTCACAGCGCGGAGTCGATCCCCCAAGGAAATCCTTGACTAGTACTAAACTTTGCCATCATCACTCCCTCTCTGGCTTTACATTACAGGCCTGGAAGTGACCCTCGGCTGGTAATTCTGCTCATTTCTCACTGGTTTGGTAAATAAATAGTTAAGGAGGTGTAATAATACCTAAACTCTTAGATAGTGGCAAGCGTTGTCTTTCTTACTTTAACTTTTTTGGCCTAATTGAATTGCCCGCTCCGTGTATAGGGTTCAAAGACACATGCTGTAGCATTGTAACTGCTGGTGTTATTCATATACTCCCACAACTATATATAAACAAAGGCGGCTCAGTCCATGTGGAATAGCTTAATCTCTGAATGCTAAAGCAAAACAGAAAACTTTACAAATAATCTATTAAATGCAGTGCAAATAATTCATTCGTGCATTCAAATATTGGTTCCAGCTTTTTAAAATAAAAAGATGTACAGTTGATAAGTAATAAAAAAAAAACTATTCACAGCTGGACTATAAAACGGGACAATATACTGTATAAACCAAGTTAAGAAACTGAAGTACGGAAATGCCCAAAAATATGTTTAAGGTATTTACAAACAGTGTCACCATTACAACGTATGTCCAACAGAGAGTAATGAGTTTTTTTTAACTGTAAAATGTCCCCTTCTTTCCTTAACAACAAAATAATTGTTTTGTGTATATATATATATATATATATATATATATATATATATAGTTTTTCTATTAAGTAACCCTCTGCCTACTTCCATGACATGGATCCATCCATTCTCACCTGACTTCATTCACTTCTAATTAAGGGTCTATTCCCACCTGACGTCACTCACTCCTAATCAATAGTCTACTCTATAAGTCCCGCCCATTTCCTTTGTTCTGGCTGGCAGCCACATGAAGCAGCATGTGAGGGCCCCCTGTGCATGATAAAAATAAAAATAAAAACCATCAAGCCTCATCATCTCCTATCGCTCTTAATGTGTGCATACTAACAATAAATGGCTTTAACAGAAATGGCAGCTGTCCCTTCTACATTCTTATTGATGTACTGTGATTGTGATACTCAATCTTCTGTGAACCAATCCTAAAGATTCTAAGCATGTACTAAAACAATGTCAAGGTCAATAATTTCCAAAGGGAAAACTCTTTTTGGTGTTTCAAATGTTGAATAAAGTCTCTAAAAATGTTTGAAAATACCAAGTTTTTACCCAAATGAAAATGGAAAAGAGTTCCATCTTCACTCCACGAGGCTAACATGTGCTGGCTACATTTGTGTATGTCCTTACCATAAACACGTCGGTGTGTGTATGTTTGTGTGAGTGTGTGTGTGTGTGTGCATGCGTGCGTGCGTGTGCAAATGCGTGCAGGCACTTACTACCTTAAGTCAACACCTACAAGAGCCAGTTGTGGCTGAACGAGCTCAGGCAGAAAAAGCACAAAAGCCGCAGTTTCTCCATCAGCCTGAACTTGCAGGTTGTGTGGTCTGGTGTCTCGTAGATCACAATTTACCCCCCTCCTCCTTCTCCTCTTTTTTCCCCTCTTCTCTGAACTTCCCCTATTCCCATTGGTCAATTACTCCAAACGAATGCCAATCATTCCGCCCAGCTGTTGGCTCAAACAAAGCCTCCTGTAGACCAAACCACCGATGTCTACAAACGTAACCTACACAAGACAATGACAGACATGAACATGTGTCAGGAACAGTTCAGCTGTCATGAAGACAAACTACCGCGCTCACCTGAGATTAATCTGTGCATATTTTTAAAAAATCAAACTTTGAGTTTTTGTAGGAAATTAAACTTGCCAGTGCTGATCTACTTTTCTCTTCTTCTTTTTTTAACTTTTTCCTTCTGCCTTCACGGTGTTTAAAATGCTCCTTTTGGGGAGGGGGGAAGTGTGTGCTTTTCTCAGAAATGTTGGATGAACTTCAGACCACCCTGCCCAAGTCCCATCTGGTGTATCACAGCCCAAGCCATGCCAGAGGTTGTAGGAATGTGTATGTGTGTGGTGTTTTCCCTCTGGCCCACTCTAACTATAGCTGACAATGTGCTCCACAGCTTAAACTTGAATAATTGAAGAAACCCATGAATCAGTGTCAAATGACTCTCTGGTACAAGGAGTCTCCAGGCTATTGTCCACCTCCAAGAAGTTCAGAAGAGACGAAATTCTGCACTGAACTCAGATATTTTCTCCTCAACACAATTCATTCCCCAAGTCCTTAAAACCAGAGATAGAGGAAAGAGTAAACGCTTATCTAAGAGGCTAAGATAAGATTAGTCACAGGTTGAAAAGCAGTGCTTGTTGTGACTACTCCTAACAATCTGGCGTTGACACAGTACAGTAACATGACAAAACGACTTTGAAAACCAAGTGGTACTGTCCTGGGTCTTAGTAAGTAATTATTAGTTGAGTAATGAGCCTTTCAGAGTAGTGGGGATGTCATGCAACATAGAAGCACTGCTATTCACAATGTGTGTGTGTGTGTGTGGGGGGGGGGGGGGGGGTGGCAACTATATTGTATGACTTAACAGGATATGACCCAATGTTATATCATCTGCTGTCCCTTCTGGTCATAAGCCAGACACGCCACACAAAAAGTTAAACCAGAAAAATATCTGTCTTTTAATTCATAAAAAAAAAGGGGGAAACGTTACTGCTCAGCCTAATTTTTTAATCCACAGCCGTGAATGCATGCGCTGGTAGCTGAGCAGTAGGACTACAGGACCAGGTTTGGGAATGGGAGCGTGGGGCATGGTAAGAGGTTTAACTGCTATGTGAGAACTCAAGGCTTCTAAGGTCAGCAGCTCAGTTATAGTCACTGTGTGACTGGCACAGATTGGGCGCGCAGCAGTGTCCGCATGACTCCCCTGTTCTAGCCTACACCATGGCACAGAGCAGCCCTGTACCAGCGCACCGACGCACCAAACACGTTCAAGCACACATACTGTATTTGGCTTTCACCGCTTTGCACATGCAGACACAAGGTTCTGACTATGGTAATTTAGTGAGAGAGCAAAACAGTTTGACTATAACCTATAGAGAAGATATTTACATTTAAGTGTGCAGAGACTGGAAATATCAGGTTTGTTCATTCCTTTTATACTGGGCAAAAGCACTACTGTGAATAAACCGAGCATGCAAAGTCAAACCGCACAATCCAAAACAAAACAGTTGCTGTTTTGATTCAGTCATGCCTCAGTAATTACAAGTGGCTGAGTTAATTAACGGTTATTTGCTCTTACTACTGAATGATTACTTTTGTTCCTAAAGGCCCACAGAACCCACATGCTAAACCAAAAATGCATCATGCTATTGTTTTTAATCTGAAATATTGAAGTTTGAACACTTGTTGTACAATACAGTATGGTACTTTATTGTCTGGACTGGAATTAATTTTGCATCATGACAGTGATTTCAAAGTTAAAGACGGAAAGTGTTGTTAATTTTCCTCGCCTGACAAATATTACCCAGAAGCATGAGTGTTTGTGCATGTCCACACAGTTAATTTATCGCCTGGAGTGAAAAGGTTTGACTCTTGACAACTGACTGATGATTAAAGCAGCAGCAACCAGTTGAAAGTCATGCAAATGGACCATTTTAATGTGAACTAATCTACTTCAGGGTTAATCACAGCACAGTTTGCCTGCCATGCCGAGGCCCATTCATGTACGTCTGACTGTGTCCATTCTCAAACTAAAGCTCAGGCTTTATGAATAAATATGTCTTTTAGGGCAAACCTTAGTCTATGTACTAACACCCACTTTGCAAACACACCATTTGAGTCAAGTATCTGAGTGCATGTCAGGTCAGGCTTCTAAATGATTGTGTTTATGCAAGATGTACGTCCTGATAAAGTGCAGTGAAAGTCTAACCCTGCTGTTTGAAATGATATGGACAAATTCCTTTCATCCTTTGTTAAATTATTAATCTTGCAAATAGGTGCATGACATTAAATTGTGAAAATTAAATTGAGTAAAAATAATAATAAAACAATGTTAGACATGGCAATTGCAGAGATATCTCTAAAAGGCCAAAGCCTTATTTAGGGTTTGTCAATCTACTTATCTTGGCAGGTATATAAAGTGCCGTGTCTCTTTTATCCCCACAAACCAGGCAGAGAAAACACTTGTGGTCAAGGATGGAAAACACAGGACATAGTGGTCACACTAACTAGCAGCATCTCCTCAATGACTGACCACTAAAAGTATCTTGAGTTTATATTAGTTTTCCTGTTTTGCAAATTGCCCATGTCTCCAGCTCCATCTGCAAAGATAATCATGCGTTACCAATAAGACTTTCCTTCCCATATCTTCTCACTATCCACCAATGAAGTGCACAGCTGACTGTTGGGACAGTCCTTTTAAAATCAAATATGTCTTAGCTGCGGTCTCCCCGGCATGCTGCTGACACCAGAACTGTAAGTGTGATGTGAGCAGGCCAAACAAATTTTAAAAGCCTAACCAAACCATACAATCTTAAAAAATATTCATAACAACCATGTTGTAATACAGCATGAGCCCCATGACAACCCACTACAAACACCACCGAAACCTCCATAACAAAAAGGTGTGTACTACTCTGCAAATTTTGACAATTCAACCTGTTAAATAAACAGTAAGACAATGCATTATTTAGTTTAGAGAAGACATGATATTCTGTGCAGAAAGGGGATTTTTTGCTTTGTTAGTTGAAAGACACATTGTACATGTCATGCAGGTTGACCACAACTAAGCATGAGTAGAACTATTTCCTTTTCCTAAATTATTTTTTCCCAGACTTGGCTGCCTTTACATTTTATGTTTTTATCATTTCCCCCTCTCCTACTGTTACACAAAAAGGTTACAAAGTGCTGATTGAGGACCATGGTTGCGCACTCCCAGAAGGCGCTGCACCGCCCTGTGGCATCCACTGGCATAGCAGGCCTTTCCACAGGGACGTTACAGAGCAGAGCACTCAAAGCACAGCCTAGCTCAAATCCAGATTTATCAAAGAGAAATAAAAAGAAAACAAAGCTCTCTCTTTTCAGAGGCCATGCAGTCTGTTATCTAAGCCTCCAGGTTTGCATGATCTCACCACGCTACATGGTCACAGCGCCAGTGCTGAGAGAATCCTATCTTCTTGGCTCACAGTAAAGTGATACCCTTTGAGGTGTGGCTGTAGCCACAGGATATCCTATGAAGTTGGGAAATCCCTCTATCAACGGTGCTCCCCGCCCTGCTGCGCGTCAGGGCTAATCAGTCCTTAAGGCCGGGTAATGAGACGCCCGCCACCACTGTCTGCCAGGCATCACCACCCTGAGCCCACACTAACTCTGCTGCTTCTAATGAGTGGTAATCACCCAGCAGCTCCCCACAAACCACCGCAGGGATGCCGGCACGCACATGAGGCAGGCAAACCAAAAAACGGAAGGGAAGAAAGAGAAGGGAACCAAAGAAAACTCACATGGAGCCTTTTCAAAAACAACTTGTAACATTTCTGTGTGAAAGAAATGTGGCTTCTTTAAAATTGAAAGCACACACCGTTTGATACACACCAGGAACTAATTCAACACAGTGATAAAAACCTTTTACAGCTGCAAACTGAAAAAATCCCTCCTCCACAGTAAATTTACACACATCCCATTTGTTATCCTGTTGTTTTTGGCATTCTGCCTCACTTGATGGAGCGCTGAAAACAATAATGCCTTCTGCATCAGCTCCGTTCAGGAACTAAATGACGATAGAGTGTTTAAGGATATTGCAGTGATTAAACAGCAAGCAAAGGCAACCACTATATTTGCTTCTTCCGAATGCTGCGGTGCCTCTGTGATTGGTTAATCCCAGTTGCATGACTGTGGGCTGCCTTCCTGTATATGTCGCACATGAACTAAATAAAAACAAACTCTTGACTCAGTGTTAGGACTCGCATTCAGCGCAGTTTACAAGACCACTGAATGGCATGCCTTTTGCAAAAACTCAAATTTAAACCAACAGTCGTCTCAGAGAGCCCTCTGAGCCCTGACAGGGTCAACTGCGCAAACAAATTACTTCCTTCTCTGACAGTTTACACAATATTTCATCAAGGTGCTGCAACCTATCAAATCAAGTAATGAAAGCTCAGCATACATCTCTGATTCAAACTCTAATGATAACGGATTAAGCAGAACCAGCACCTGCCACAACAGGCTGAGGAAAAGAAAATGAGTGCTCACATTCTTGTGGCAAAGGATGACAATTTAAGCGGGTGCTTGACTACGCCAGGAATCCCACCCCACCCTCGACTGCGCAGACTATGGGCAGGAGAGATTGTGTTTATGTTACACTTACGCTCCACCGCACTCTGGAAATTGGGTATGCAACATTGACCCTCTATTTTGAGTAAATCAGTACTCAAGAGGCCCTAGGATGCCTCGTGCTCATGGAATATTTATTTGAACAGGTTTGTCCTAGTGTGTCCCACAGTCAAAGCCGAGCTAGACTGTGCTGGAGTGTCACCTGTGTTGAGTTTCTGGGAAGTTGGACACAGGGCAGTCACATTTTGTATCTGTGTCACCTGTGCAGGTTTTTTTTAGTATGTTTCATGTTCCTCAGCTGCAGGGCTAAATACTTCACTGACGCTCATTCATATTCCCTCCTCACTGAGCCGTGGAATAATAAATCTGCAGTATCGTAATACCACATGTCTCGCTGCACTACACAGGCCACAGATAAAAAACAGACTGACAGAGGGAATTGAAAACAAGTACTAACTGAATAAGTAAATATGCATTGCCATTAGGACCATTAAGGTTGATGTGAGTGCCAATTTGGCACGTCAGCCTTAATACATACTGCCTGCCAAGGGAGGGAGACAGAAACAGAGTGCAGGGTTACATTTGTATTTTTTATGCAACTTTGGAGCTGAAACCAAAGACAAAATACTTGATATGTTCATGAGCATTACAGATAATGACGTACTGAGAAGGGCCAAGATATTTCCATCATACAGAGCTATTACAGATGTCATACAGCATGTTTACATCACTTACATGAGTACTCTAAGGTCCAGCAACCAAGAGAACAATATTTAACCAGGCATGTGAAAAACTGTCTGTAAATCACAACAATAAGTTTTATTCAGACAGTTTGATATCTCAAAAATGACTTGGTACTCCCAAAATTACTACTACACCGACATAACTTATTATTTTATACCCACATACCTTACCTTGAGACGATAGCCTATACACCTAGGAGAAGCTAAAACTCACTTCAACAGGTAGACAGGTCTATCACACGAGTCTAACGGGCCCTGAGGGGACACTTCCTGTTCCCAGATCATCTAACACTCCTGGATCCTGCACAACACCCATGTCTACAGAACTATACATTTGACTCTGCTGAGAGGCTTCAAGTGTCTCCACAGTCTACAGTCGACATTTGTCTCTGTGCACGTCTGCACTGTTTGCAGCCAAGGGGAGCACTAACAACACCCATCAACACAGATATTAGATACTATGGAAAAGCGCCCAGATCTTGCTTCTCTTTAGTGTGACGTGCCACCTTGGTACATTTTGTTCTGTCAGTTTTTAAAGATTATGTGTTGGATAAAAACTCTTCAGTTGCAGGTGAAACATGGCTGCTCTTCCACCTGACATGCTGACCTCATTTGAACAACCTTGGCTTCCCTGTGGGGTTAATGCTCTTCTGTAACTTAAGAAAAAGCTATGAGTGCAGTTCCTGTGAGTATGCAAACTGGAGTTCAGTGCCTTAGTAGGCACTCTGAAGTGGAGGTCACAGTGGGCTACACCTATAATCCAAGGCGTTCCCTGGGAATTACTTTGAAATATGCACCTTTTTGTAAATTAAACATTATTGTCTATAGGACATGATTCATGAAAAGCTTAATTTGTCTGATTAATTTCCTAACACGTGTTCCAAGTGTTGTTTAAAGTTGATGCAGGCAGCAGGAAGAAAAAAAAAAACCCTGCCAGAGTTGTGTGATGTTTATGCTGGATGGGGGAATTTTCTGTGCAAGCTGAGCAGACATTTCGGCCACCAGTTCAGTCAGTCAGATTGCTTTATTGTTACCAGCTGTGGAGTCTGAGGCATAAACACTCACCTTTCGCTCCGCGGCTGTTTTCAGAGTCGATATGATTTTACAAGTGTTTCAACAAAATAATCACTCGACCGCTACCTGCCATTCAAACGTGCCAGGGGTTACTTTACAGTGGGCGCTGGCTCAATTGTCAGGGTAAGAATGGGGTGAACTCTCCTTGGCCAACATTACAGCATTTTCCTATAATAGATGCTGTGTTTATGGGCTTGCTAAGAGCTGACCCTGCTTGTCACATTTCTTTTTAAATTGTCAGAAGCTTTAGTGAGGCCAAATCATGTGCAGACAACCTGTTGCAGCCTCCAGCTGCGAGGCCGCTGAGCGCTGCTCAACCGCCGCCAAATGACATCTCACTGACCCGTGGATATCAATGCAACAACTCATAGAACAAATCAAATGTTGTTTTTGCTCCAGATAAAATTGCGTTAAAAAAAAGTTTTAGTAGCCTACGTTTAAAGTAGGAACAAAGTTGTTACCTGCTTTGTATTTCAGGAACCAATCAAATCAATGAAAGCAGCATCATGGGTCTGCTGGCTGTGTCTGTCAGTCCTTACCCGAAATATGCTGCAGTTGGTCCAGGCAAGTTGAGAAGAAACACTATGACAGTGAACGATAACCATCCCAGGAGTAGGTGTCCATCCAGCATTTTGCTGCGGCTCCAGGGCAGATCATTTCGTTTCTCCTGAGTAGCTGTGTAAAATCCCTTGTTGAACGTCCAACACTTCTTATACAGAGAGGAGCTGCGCTGCGCTCCTCCCATCAGCAGAGAGAGAGAGAGAGAGAGGAGAGAGAGAGGAGAGAGAGAGAGAGAGAGAGAGAGAGAGAGAGTGAGTAATTTGGCAATACATACTACAGAGGGCTGAATTGATTCACAATTCGCTCTCAGGTTCCAGACAGACACATCTTCTCAGTTGGGTTCATTTATGATTGGCATGGCAGTTTCTCCTCTGTGGGCGTTTCAAGCACCATACCGTCAGTGTTTGTGCAGACTGAGGTCAGTCTCAGCTGGCCTGTATGTGATCAAATACTTGTTTATCATCAGTCAGTGACAGTTTATTTCCAGAAAGGCAAACCCTGCATTTGTATAATCCAGCACAAGCAGGAAAATGCAGCCCATGTCCTGCACTGTATGGATGTGAAGTCCTTATTGGCTAAAAAAAAAAAGAAAATGTTAAAACTGTAATTCTTACTACAAAATGAACAATTTTCTGAAGAGATAAAGTTGCATCTTATGTTATCTTATTTTTGTGCAGTAGTGGAAAGTAACTAAGTAAGTTCATTTCCCTATTAAGTACTGCACTTTAGTACAGTTTTGACATAGGCTATCTGGCCAAACAAGCTCACCACCAGGGCAACACCATCTGCTGAGGAAGATCCTGTGATACGATTGAAAGCTCCAGAACAAATACTCAAGCATTTACACAAGTGGACCTTATTGCTGCTGTAATAAGTGATTTTCTCCATTGTGGGATGAACAAAGTTTTTATCTAATCTAATGTAAAAATAGTTTTGTCAACTACTGTTTCCAAGAACAAGAATGAACTTTTAAATCTGAGCTTTGACATATTTAGTAGGATATGGAGTGAACTATTTCCATGTGCTTGTACTACTTTCTATATTGTACTTTTTGTTGCATAACAAGTACTTTTGCTTTTGATACTTTGATACTGCATTCTGCTTAAATAGCTACTCAAATAAGGTTTCAAATGCAGGATTTGTACTTGTTGTGGAGCATTTTTTACTTTGTAGTATTGCTATGTTTGCTTAAGTAAATTACCTTCTAACTTTTTTCTACCACTGCTTCCTTGCATGTCGGGGTTTCATAGTCCAAATTGTCTAGATTTGTAAGTTTTGCTCCAGACATTGAATTGTAAAATAATTCACTCATATTCCCCATATACATACCTGTGTTGATTTTATCAGTCAAAAATACATCATTTGCCAGAAAAGGCTCCATGTTTGGTGGATTTTTGGTTAAAGATTGTCTGTTGAAGTTAAATATCAGTCTGGTCTTGCCTTTTTGCGAGACACAGCGATCACTTCTCCTAAACCATGAGTTCATCCGCAGTTCATAATGAAGACAGCAAATGTATCCGCAAATATAACTGTAGGCGATTTCGCAAGAGCTGAAGACAAAACCTTTAATCACTTTGCATAATATCATATTAAGAGCATAAATCAATTGGCAAACTATCAATCATTCTGGCAAGTAATCGGAACGCTTTGGCACGCCAGCTCTTGAAAAATATTTACTCTTCCTACGCATTTGATTGCAGAAGATTTGAAGATTACCAAAATATTTAGTTATTGTCACAGAAAAGATTCCCTAACATGCAAACCCTGTTCCCTCACTTGTATTAGATTGAGTAGATTGCAATAGATAAAGGTACATGACTGGAAAATACATACATTAACATATTATATACAGTG
This sequence comes from Etheostoma spectabile, assembly GCF_008692095.1. NCBI lineage: Eukaryota > Metazoa > Chordata > Actinopteri > Perciformes > Percidae > Etheostoma > Etheostoma spectabile. The sequence continues at coordinate 10,385,979 of NC_045744.1, read as the reverse complement.
AGCTTGAAACAGTAGATTATTTCACCAATAAATGTAACTAAAACTAAGGTTGATACTACCATTTTAATGTATTATTTCAAAACAGACTAGATGATTGAATGAAATTAATTACCTAAAACTTCTTTACTGGCATGACAACAATATCTTCTAGAAGCAGTAGGTTTGTTGTTGCTGACCTCTTGATTTGTAAATCATATCCACTGACTGTTTGCCAGCTGAGAATGTTTTAGTTAGGGACAACCCTACTTAACTCTTGTGTAAACACCTTTCAGTGGCTCAGCTACCACCTGACATCTTTTGTGTCCACACACACCTTGATTTTTGGCACGTAAAGAGAGAGAGGTACAGTATCTGAAATTGGGAAGGGTCCAGGTTTTTTCAGCTACACCTGGGGAGCGCTCCTTCCAGGATTCGGGATGAAGTCTATTCATTCCCAATCTCAAACAATATCGAGCCCGTTCACCGCAGATCACAAACAGTCACAGATGGGCCAAGTGGCTTCACAGAGCCAAGTTTCTACTTACTGTGTGTAAACAAAATAGCACCTCAAATTAGAGATTAAAGTGAGCAAACTTGATAATTCACAGTTGCGTGTTTCACATGAAACTGGATCTCTCATGAGCGCTCCCATCAACAGATCCCCTGTTATTCTGCTTTTGCATAATGATATCCGAGCAAGAGTGAACATGACAGGTTGACTTGTTGCGTTGTGGAAGGCTATTTTAAAGCCAAAGTTTGACATTTTGGAAAATGTGTTCATTAAGTGTAGGTCCACAGCCAGCAGCCGGTTACCTTACACTCATTTGATTAATCTGTACAAAAACAAAAAAGTGTATAAAGTTCATCTTGGGGTTTTAGACAGGAATTTATGTGTAAGCCAATTTCTTGGCTAGGTGCAGTGATTTCCTGAAGTTTTTTTTTTTTCACAGTAGGTTGTATGTACAGATTAGACAAACAAGATAAACCATGTTAAATTAGAGAGCTGGTAAGCAGAAATAGTTACAGAGCCTGGCTAGTAATTTTTTATGTTTAGATAAGCTCAACTGCTGGCTAAAGTGTCATATTTAACAGACAAATATGAGAGTGTTATCAATCTTCTCTCATAATTCTCAGCAAAAAAGAGAATAAGTACAATTCCCAAAATGACAAACAATTCCCTCATTTGTCACCCTGTCATGAATGAAGAGGCCAGGCCTAATTTCTGAGAAGCAAACACGAGCACCTGAAGGCCTAAAATCATTCTGTGCATTTGCATGTGTAGCCTTATGTCATGTCACAGGCTTTTTTCACGAACAATTTGTACATATAGCATATAGCAATACATATATGTATTGCACATATTTATTGCTACACGCACCACTTTGACTGCTGCTGTATGAGACCTATGAGACCGCTCTGGTCCATGTAGGGAGGAGGTTGAGATGTTTGGTTGGGTCATGGAACACAGGGCTTTCAAGCAGGAAAGCGGAGTTCTCCCAGGCATAATACACAACTTTCACCCAGGAAACGCGGGTTTGTGTCCCAAGAGTACTACTTAAGGGCCCCTCAACTAGTCATTTTGGTGCCTAAACTTAATTGTCGTCATTGCATGATGGTCTTTTTGCCTCAGCTAAACTCAACTGCAACATCATCTGAAACAACCGGCACCTCATGATGACTGGTACCTGGCTCACAGTAACTTTTTTCTCAGCTAAATTTTACTGTAAACACCGCTAAAGTTAACTTATGTGACCAGTTGCGTAATTTCGTAGGATTTTATACGAATTGTTGCGCAAACATTTTCATATGATATAATACAAACCAGTTCATGAGAATATGTTGTTGCGGGTTATGGGTGGGACTGTTTCTTTACTTCCTGGCCCCCCCCCAACTGCTCAAAGTTAAATGGCAAATTTACATTTTTACACTTTACACTTTTACACTTAAACATACAAGACATATCTTTAGCTTTATAAATATCTTTAGCTTTGCACTTTAACTGTACACACTGTCTCAATCACCTCATGGAAACAACACTTTATAACTCTTGACTGAGATGTAAGCGGCTCTTCAGCACTGGCACTTTACTTCTTTAAACATATTATTTTACATTTTTATTGTGGATATAATGGTAAGCATCTATGGATGGGATGGGGGCGCTATATGTGTTTACATGTGTTTTTGATTTAATGACTGTCCCGCTATGAATGCTTTCTGTTTTTTTTTTGTAATGAGCAAACTGCACCAAATTCCTAGCAACTTAGTTGCATGGCAATGAACTATTGAATCTTGAATCTTTAGAGATGCTGGTAGCCGTAATTTGTTTTGTTCAAACAGAGCCAAGCTATTTCACACTAATTACTTTCTTTGTGCTAAGCTAAGCTAAGATAATTGACGTCTGGCTGTAGCTTCAAAGCAAATATTTCCCAAAATGTCAAACTATTGCCTTAAAATTTTCAAAAAATACTGCTTTTTCACAAAAGAAGAAAATATGTACTTGTATAACAGGATTCAAAGCAGTCACCGCTTATAACTTACTTAGACTTATGAATTTGTTGTTTGCATGATTTCACTAAATGTTAATCTCATGCTCAATATAATTCACACAGGTGAGCACTGAAAGCACAGGAATGCACTTTTTTAACATTATAAGCTTGTCTGTCAATCCTAAAGGGCAGTTATTCAAAAGCCTACAGGCCCCCAGTAAGGGCCATGCTTCTTAATAACACCTGGTTTTAAGAAGATCAGCGGGAGGGTTTGTCAGTACATGACAAGAATGGACACTAATCCCAAGCACTACCCACTGGTCCTGCATGTCTCTTGAGTGGGATAATTGATTCCCACACCCTTCTTAAAACACACTCGCCCCCTCTTCTCAGACCCAGCAACCAAGAAAACAGAGCTTGTTTCATTCTGGTGTCGAGGGAACATGGCCATGAGGACAAAAGCTTGTTTTTTCTAACAGGGCTCCTATGAGGGTTGAACTCAGGGCTGTCATAAGTGTTGTAGGTGGTAGCAGAAATTTGTTTGGTAATGGACACTAATCTCTTTAGGCAGTCAGGATATTTCCCCCTGCCTGCTGTTGGAGATACCTCCTCTACGTCTCTTTTAGAAGCTAAAATGCATATATATCTGACCAAAATGCATTTTAGATAATTTTCTATGGATCTTTCTGAAAATAGTTGTGTCAGATATCCATGAGAAAGTCGCCCCTTAAGTAACAGTGTAGAAGAAGTCAACTTTGTTTCAGCTCCAAGTGTGACTAGAATACTCAGTTCAGATTAGAGTGTTAGCCTGTAGTATTACATTTCTTTTGCAATTACGATGAGGTTCCTCTGGGCATTGAGGTAAGTCTGCACCAGCTATTCAAATGAGATGGAATGTGCTATGGGACTTTGATGGAGTTTGAGTTATTTCCTTGAAAAGAACTCCTGAAGAAAATCTCCAAAAATGCATTTAAAAAATGTCAATGTACCATATGTTTGACAAACACTGTGTGCAAAGCATCTGCTGTATGTCCATATAAATTAGGCAAATAAAGAGATCTAGAAAGATGTAGGTAATTAATATAATGCAAGACAGATTGTATCTCGTTAAAAATTATGCAACATACAAAGTTAACATAAAATATTGTATTGTATTCTACATGAAAAAGTCATTTTGAATAAAGAGCAAAGATTAAATTCCACCTCCCTCTCCTCAGTCTGATGTATTAGCCTTGGTCTGACCTTGTCTATCTTGATATCACATCCCTGGAGAGGAATGTAAATCGTATCCGTCCAATCCCAACCCAGTTACCACCAAACTCCTTGTTCTCACCACCCCTACTCCGCTGAAGGGCCACATGATCTTTTCCATTTACCAGACATAATTTGTGGCTTAGGTTTGGAGGCTGACGGTGCGTCTGCGCTACTCTGCTGTTTCAAGGTGCACCATTTGCAGCAGTTCTCAGGATTCAGGAAAGCCTGTCCTTAGGGGCTGGAGAGGTAGCTGTTGTCTTTAAAATTCTTAGTAAAAGTGCAGCCACCTCCTATGTTGGCTTGTTTGCATCCCTAAGAGAAAATAAATCAATTACTAATGAACACATTTTAAAGAAGTTTAAAGAGAACAAGAACCAACATAATTTCCACAATTCCCATTTAAAAAGTAACTTAATTTAGAAAAGATATCACTTAAAGGTGTCCTTAGAGCTTAGATGATACAAGAATTGTTGTCTCTGGTATTTACCTTCTGGGCAGAAACCAGTAGCTGATGTTTAAAGAAAGAGCACCTTGCTATCAAAAACACTATAGTGGAACTTAATCCTGGTGCTTCATTTGTAGCATGTAACATTTGGTCCATGCACATTTTCTAGTGACATGTTATGACACACTTGAGCCAAATTATATGTGAGCATGTGGCGGCTTGTCCATTCTTGAAAGTGTTTAAGTAGGCACATCTAAGCCGTTGCTGCTGCTGTGTAACTGTGGGACGAAACTTAATTTAGTTTGGTGTGACTTTAGAACATTTTTCGTTCTGCAAGCATATTTTGGTTCATTTTAATAACTCGTCTCGTAGGCGACTAACAGCTTTGCTGTCCTGCAGACAATTATATTAATATCTGACATTAATGTCAAACCAGAGTCTGAGGATTTCACTGGCAAAACTGCAACATACAATCCACTCATTGGCTTAAGTGGTGTTTATGGAGTTTACAGAATTGTAGTTTTATATTTGCCCTTGAACAAACACGGACATTTATCCAGGTTTACCTCATCTCACCGGAGAAAGCATCTACAATGACACAACATGTCTCAACAGTAAAGGTAGTGACATGTGGAGAGTTGGAGCCAGGAAAGTACAGGTTGCTGTGTGAAGACAGACGATATGGTAGACATATACTGTAGTTAATGGGTCGTGCTCTTGACCAGCAGGTGGTGTTGATGGAATGGTATGATCTGCTTTACTTAGCGTTAATGAAACAAGACAGGGTCCAGCTGAACAGCTGCAGTCTGTGCAGCCTCCTTCTCAGCTGATTGCAACCTTGGATGACCCAGAGCAAAGTGTCACTGTGTGGAAAAGACCAGAGAAGAAGAAGAGACTGGATCAAGGTGGAGACATCCTCTCTCTCTCTCTCTCTCATCAGTTGATAAAAAACACTGCTCCCCAATATGACACACAGGGCTGTTCCTATAATTAAAACTGTGTTGCCTCTTCTTGTTTTCTGGCCTGAGCTTCATCCTGCGTGCTTAATGTGTGACCTCAGCATTAACACAACTATCTGAGTCCCTCTAAGGAAAAACCTTGTGACCTACAAGACTTTAGTTATAGACTAAGTGAGACTTAACAGGCTACAAATGTTGACAGATAGAATGATTTTGCTTTTGGATCTTTTCTTCAGCTTTTGATAGAGTTGCACAATTGATTTTAAACTAAGGTCTTAAGTACTGGTAAGGTATATTGGATACTGTTTTAGATCAAAAGGACATTTTTTTGTGTGGCTATGGGGGACTATAAATCCTCAGTTACACTCATGGAGTACCACAGGGATCAGTCCTCAGTACTTTACTCTTCTTAAGGCTCCTAAAAGCTTTTTGGCCGTAGCCTACGTAAGTGTTCTGAAGTTTATACTTGCGTGCGTTGATGTGTGTGTCAATCTCTGCAGGGCCGGCATGTGTGTGTGTGTGTGTGTGTGTGTGTGGGTGTGTGGTGTGTGGGGGGGGGGGGGGGTGATAAAGAGAGTGAAAGAGTGACAGCAATTAACTTTGGAGCAAGTACTGACTCCATAGGATTAGTGATTGAAAAAAAGTGTCTTCCCTTGTGCTTTCTGACCACTATCAAAAATCTGTTGCAGGAAAAGAAAACCCTCTCCCTGATTTCATGTTGTTTATGGAGAGGGAGAACCAGGAAATGAGCAGGGGGAAATGCTACAATACCAAGCCACAGCCGAGTGACGTGCGTCACCGCGGCATGTAGTTTGAGAGGTGCACGTCAGGCTACCTACCTAGGAATGTAGCCACAGCGTGGATTTTACGCAGAAGTTTAAGTCAAGCTTTATTCTACATGGTGGCTGTTGGTAAAATATTTCAAAAGCATATTTGTATGCAGATGATTGTAGTTCTACCCCTCTTTTGATTTAAATAATTTCATAACTTCTTTCAGTTAAACTCCGATAACTGGCAAGTTTTTAAATGTCGCGAAAGCTCAGGATCACATTTCATAATAGGCATAACATTTAATGATCATCATGTGTCCAATCTTGCATCCTGCTTTTCCAAAATTAAATGTTGGTATCTGCAAAGCACTGTAATTTATACTTTTGTCTCAATTGGATTAATGCAACTCTCTATACATCAATCTATCAAAGCTTCTCAAGACGGTGAGGGAATAGGGTTATCAAATCCATATTAACTGGATGGAGATCTGGTGACTGTGACAGCAATAGATTGACATCACACTCATCAAACCATTTTGCCAACCATCCGTAGTTGAACTGATATCTATCTATCCTCATGATACTGTAACGTACATTACATGACATGTGTAGGTGTATTCTGAGCTTATAAGCAACTAATCTGACCTCCGGGACTATGAAGATTGTTTATATTAGATTTGTCTCCCATGACTTTTCTTATCAGAAGCTGTTTTACACCCTGTATTACCAAGAGGCGAGCAGGCGAGATAGGGACGTCAACACTTGTGGTAATGCCCATCCTGAAGATAAAGTCAAAGCAGAGGCAGACACTTTGCTTTGGTTCCCATGTCTGGAGAACAACGAAGGAGTACAGGGTAAAGTGATGAGTTTTTTCCAGGTGTGAGTTTGTGGGGTGTGTAACTTATTCAGGCACTCAACTCTCCTCTCTTTCCCTTGGAAAGGTTGTATTTCAAAGACAATTAAAAATTAAGTCCTGTTGGCCTGCTTTAATTCATCTTTTCTCTGTCTCTTACTGAACATCTACGTTTGTTTTTGATGAACATCTACAAAAAATTAGCATTTAGCAGCAGAGCAGATTAGATTGAATAATGCATTCTGAGGGATAACAATTTAGGTACTCACAAAGGGTCACTTATAAATTTCCATTCCACTTTATTGTAGACAGAATACCAGCTGAGATTTGTTGCATTGTTTTTTTTAACAAGGGCAGCAGTTTTCAAATTACATTATGTGCTTACATAATTGCAAAAGGGTTCTCCAATGTTTTTCAAGTTAGTTTTTTTTTTTTTTTTTTTAAATGATATCCGATTAGTAAACAGAATGTGCCTTTGGAACATTGGATAAGTGGTTGCTGATAATGGGCAATGTAGGTGCATTAAATATCAGCCACCCACTCTGATCAGCTGATACTCTGTCTATAATTGAGTGGTATGGAGATTTGTAAGTGACCACAAACTTTTGACAGGTAGTATTTACCAGTTTTTTCCTATTTGAAAGGTCAATATTTACAATGGACATTGTAATTCCATTACAATGCTGACATCTAGTGGTGCTGTCACAATTGTACACAACAAAGATCTTAAATTATTGCTGTGGTTAAATTAAAAATTGTATTTGTATGTTGCGTCCTATTTACACACGTGAATGTACAAATGAGCATTAACGGCTTTGTGGCACCTCAGGAAAATATTCATGGAAAAGTCAGTGAAGTAATGAAAATATGATTATTTCAATATTTGTGTATTTGATGATGTAGGTGTAGCTGTGTTTTGTCAAACAGAGGGAGTCTGACTGAGGCCTGTGATGCAGAGCAATGACAAGACTCACATGTCGAACATGACTCGCTCCTTAAGGCCCTTTGCTTAATGACCTCATCGCAGTGAGGTCAACATGGGCACACGTAGGTGCCATGATGTCCTTCTGTTTGCTCTGGGGAAAAACCTGAATGGATGGACTGCAGAGACAACATGGTGACAAACGTGTTGATGGAGATGAATTGAACATAAACCAGTAGTTTGCTGAATACTTTCATTTGTAAAAGTGTATTCACTGTGTGACCATTTCATAAAAAACAAAAACTTGATTGATTTTATTGTATACAGAAGTTAAACATGTTTTACACCCCTTTTAGCACTTATTAAATCTCTTGTTGTATTAAATGATCTACAGTCAGTAGCCATATGCTGAACAGGCATCACATTTTTCACATGCATTTAACACCCTTGCTGCCTTGGCCTCAGTGCCAGTGCTGACAGCTACTGGGGAGAAAAAAGCTCATTTCATAGCTTTTCTATAACTTCCAGATTTCCCCCTTTGCAGCTGCCCAAACTCTCTGGCTCCTCTGTGCAACACTCCAAGTATTAACTCTATGTATGGAAATGATGCCTTACATTTAGGCTGAGTAAAAGTAGGAATACCAAAATGTAAAAACAACACTCCACTACCAGTAAAAGTATTGGATTCAAAGTCAAATTAAAAGTGGTATTACCTAAATTAAAGTAAATCAAAAGTACTCATAATGCATAATGTCAGAGTTGTGTTTTTAAATATTACCACGTACTGTATAAGATTATTGTTATTATTTTATTGAAGGAATTGCACAATATATCAAAAAGTACATTTTCCTCCAGTTTTCCTCTTTTGTAAATAGGAACAAGAACCTCACCCACCCTCCCCATACACTTCCTGGCAGCTAGTATGTTCACAAAAAAAGTAAACATTTCTGTTATGAATGTACATTCTCACAGCTATGCATCAATATTCTTTCAAAGCATAGGCCCACATGTGTCTAACATATTAGGTGGCTCAAATTCAGTAGTTATTTAAAATGTGTCAACCAAAACCAAAACATTACATCTTTCCGGCAAGCAGAAGCTGATGGGGAAGAAGAAGATTTCCAAACCAACAAAATTCTCCACAGGTCAAAAGTGATGTGAATGCAATGATGTCTGACTGGTTTGAATTTAACTCAGGATTTCATCTGCCACACCAAATATTGCTATAAGTGGACAGGACTCCAGTATCACTCGAAGAACCTTGCTAAGTGTTTTAAAAACTATTGTCCAGTAGCCTGAAAGTTGGGGGCAGGACCAGAAAGAATGCACTAGGTTGAATGGAGAAAAAGCAGCTATAGCGTCTGTCCATGGGTATATGTTGTTAAGTCTTGCCTTGCTTAAATGCACGCTATGTAAAACCTTAAGCTGTATGAGCCCCAATCTACCACACGAAGATGAAGAATTGACTGTTTTCAGTGCCTTTGCCCAATATTCCTCAGGCAGGTCTATACCAAGCTCATCCCATATGCTTTTAATTGTGTTTAGGCTTTGATCACCAAGAGACCTCAGCTGAGAATATAGTAGGGAGAGTTGTCCTTTACACAGGGGTGAGAGTAAGTTTGTCCAACACTGTGACGGCAGTGAGATCATGAAAACAAACAAATTCACTCTTAACAAAGTGACAAATCTGTAGATACCTAAAAAACTACAAGGAAGGTTATACCAGCTACACAGATTATCAAAACTGTCAAATATCTTATCTATATATAGAAATGAGATATAGATATGAGACCACTCAAACTCCATTGTCTGAATGTTGAAACAAGTGTAGAAGGGGGGGAAAGATGGTTCTTATAAAAAGGGCCCAGAACCGACACTGATGTTAGCTTATAGTGACAACAAAATTGATTGAAAATTTCGAGAGTGGACAATACAACAGGATTGGATATCAATCTAGAGAGAGACAAAACTGTGCCTCAAGTAGACACCAGAGTGTACCTGGTTGATGGAGCCAAAATGATTTCTTTTATATATTGGATGCCCAATAGTAATGGATAAAACTTGGAGGGCCTAATCTAACCACCTCGCAATCTCTTTGGAAAATGACCTTGTTAACCCTTGGAACCTTATTCTCCCAAATAAACGAGGTAATAGATTGGTTGACCAACTTAAAAAATGACTTGGGTGTGAAGACTGGCAGGCATTGGGGTAAACAAAGAAATCTGGGAAGTATTGTCATCTGTACTGACTGTACTTTCCCTGCCATGGTAGATGATAAACTGCTGTATTGGATTATTATTATCTATGCATAAACCTTTGAGCAGCCTTTTAATAGTGTAGCCGATTTGGGGAGTTATTTTAAGACATAATGAAAACTTCTTTGTATAATCTGCAACAATGCATTATATTTCATATAGTGGTCATAGGTTTTCCATGTAAAATCTGCAAAGTAACAAGTAATTATTGCTGTCAAATAAATGTGATGAAAAAAAGTAAAATATATTCCTATGAAATACCTTTAACATTTCACCAAAGTACAGAACTTGAATAAATTTACTTAGTTACATTCCACTACTGGATGATAAAGCAGGCATATACAGTAGGTGGCGTGCCTCAGTCTTATGTATCACTGTCACATGAGAGTTTTAACTTCAGTCGGTTTGTCTTTTTGTCTTTTTTGTCTTTGCCAGGGTTGCAGTGTATAACAATCTCCACTAGATGGCGCTACCATCTTTAGGCTTCGAGGCGTGTGCACCATGTTTTGTCTCCTCCAAGCGAGTCATTAAAGTTAAGCATGTGAACACTTTTTGGAAACTAGACAATGACAACAATAACAGGTTTGACTGAACTGTTTGACTAAATGTCGCATAAATATGAAGATATCCAAATTAACTCGAACGGGTGAAGTAAACAAAACTCAAAAGCTCACAGAACAGAATCCGACCAAATAAACCACAATATTTAAATTAAAAATTAGAATAAAATTTGTTTCTGTTTTGATGGTAGAAAATTGGTTACAGTTGTTTTAACCTACAAATACAAAGTCTACCATTGGGCTGATTGACAGCTGTCTGACATTAACATAAGTTAAGAATGCATGTCCTTCTGCATGCTTCTGCTGACTGTGTTAAACAGCAATGTGAAAAAACAACAGTCAATGCAGCTTCATTAATATCCACATTTAATTTCATTGGACGTTAACTGTTTTTTTTTTTTTTTTGCTGTTATTGGCTGCCTTGGGGTGACATTTTTCATACACACCAAGCCAGAAACGTACACTAAATCTTATTAAAACCTAATTGAATTTTATATCATTGTATGTAAAATAAAAATGTATTAAATACACTTTTATTAGTATTAGTAGTAGTAGTAGTAGTAATATTAATAGTAGTAGTAGTAGTAGTAGTAGTAGTAGTTGTTGTTGTTGTTGTTGTTGTTGTTGATGTATTATTATTATTATTATTATTATTAGCCTGTTATATGGTATACTAAACAACAACACGTGTTGACTAAAAATAATGAAATTAACAGGGAAAGTGTTCAAAAATTGTCTCACACAGTCACTGATGTTGCACAAGGAGGACTAGGTTTTTTCTTGTTATCGTCATGTATGCATCAGTGCCTGTAAATGGAGATGCCTCCCATTAGATCACCTATCAACAGCCACTTGACATTGAGAAAGAGAAACAGACGACTGCCATTTAAACTCAGTGGTGCGGCCAATTCGATCGAATATTTTCGTTGGAACAAACAGACTGGCAGCTCATCATCCAGGCAGCTTTTAAGTCAGGCTCTTCAAGCTGTGAACAGTTATAAACAGTGCAGGAAGTAATACCACGTGGGTAAAAAAAACGTTTCCTTCCTTAAGTAATGCTCAAAATATGCCCTTTTATCTGAACCTGGATGCGTAATGATTTTTGCCATTTTATAATCTCAGCATATTTTAAAAGAGCAAACAGTATAGTGACAGCCAGACTATTTTTGTTTTTATTTCACATATTAAAGAATAAATAAATACATGCAATAGATGGCCAAATAAGTAAGGATTTCTTCAGAAAAATCCGATAGCAATTTGTCAATTATCCCGTTTTATTCAGTTCATCGTGAATCCATCAGTCCGTAGAAAAAAACTTCTCAATTTCTAATTTTATGGCAAGCAGGTACAAATAAGGACGGGAGCCTATAATGGTCTCAAGCAATTCACACATATTTATTTCTGCATTTTAGAAGCCTCAAGCCAGGGAGTGAAATCCGGACAGGTTGTTATAGCTACGCAATCCACAGGGGTTCCGATGTCTATTTAAAACCCCTCAGACCCTCCCTCTCTCCTTTAAACAACATTATATATCACACACACTGCATGCTAATGCGACCAATTCTCAATGAGCACTAAAACACATCTTAAAATTGGCTCGTTGTCTGAGTTCAAACTGCCTGACTAGGCAACAGAGGAAACATATCATCAGAATCCCCCCTTTGGCAATACCTGCTGATTGGGTCCTAAAAAAAAAAAAAAGCAAGCAGCTTTTAACTTTTAATATTTGGCTCCCGAGTTCTGCCACGAGTAGGCTAGTCGCGTAAAATAGATTATCCCTCAGTGTTTTTTGGAGGATAGAAATTAAAATCCAGCCGTGCAGATTCGTTTTCTTTTATCTTTGTAAAATCGCAGTGAGCGTATGAGCGCGCATGTAGGCTTTCTGAGAAGTTTTAGCGAAACTTTAAGGATGATATACCTTGGATGTTTCCTGTTGCTCTGTGGGCTTACGCATGTCATGGCAAGTTATCCCATCTGGTGGTAAGTTTTATTTTCATTAGGCCATATGCCGGAACGAATCTTTTGAAACGTTGTGAAGTATCTGATGATCCGCTTGTGTGTCAGTTTGAGTGCTTATGATTCTAATTTCATTTCTCGCAGCAGCGGAACATTTAGCTGCACTGATGGTGAAGCTGTTTAGAGCAATGAGTTGCAAAAGATGGCTTAACAACCAGACGAGAAGAAAAGTAATGACGTTTTTAAATTGAAAAATATAGCAGAAAACGGACTTGCAGAAAACAAACGAAACAGCATAATTACATAGAATTTTATGTTTATTTTTTAATGCCATGATGCCCGATGTTTGCAATATTAACGACGCAATTTAACGGAGCAATTTCCGTTTTCATAGTGCAGCAGGTGCAAAGTTTGGGTGTGCGCGCGCGCTTGAATGTGTGTTTGTGTGTGCGTGCGTGCGTGCGTGCGTGCGTGCGTGCGTGTGTTGGTGTGGTGGTGTGTGTGTGTGTGTGTGTGTGTGTGTGTGTGTGTGTGTGTGTGTGTGTGTGTGTGTGTGTGTCCACTCATATAGGGCCCAAATGGCACAGAAAAAATATGAAATCTTGCCCTGGGTTTGACCTTAATGTCTGGGACAAACTGATAAAACATGTTGTATGTGCATATGTAATTTGCTGCACGTTGGCAATGTCATGAGGATAATCAGTAGGCTACATTATTGGAAATATAATCATTTCATTTTTTCAGAGTTGGTATCCTCTTTTTCTTTTAATGAAACATAACTGTGGGCTTAATAATCAAATTCACAGTTTGCAGTGTGATAGCAACCTTTTCCTTAATGAACATCATGGACGTCTCGAATACAACACTGTTTTTTCCATCAATTTATTCGCTGTCTGAAAGTCCTAAAAAATCAAAACTGATGCTTTTGTTGCATTATCTTCTTTCTAATTTTAATCACCCAAGGTAGCACATAGCCACTGCACAACATGCACTAATGAGAATGTAAATCAATTATAAAGCAACCTATAATTCTTCATATTTAAGAAACTGACAAACATCACTAACTGAGACTATTTTTTCACATTGTATTTTTGTATAAATGTATTGTCTCATTTTTAGAAGCTGCTGTCTGGTTTCACAGTGTTCATGCTTGATCCATCAGCGACACACATCCATCACAAATGTCTTGTTAACACTAAACTAACAACTGATGTGTGTTTTATATTTTTTTTAAATCTTTCTGTATTTGGTTTTGCTTAGTTATTGGGTGTTCCCACTACTTCTCTTAATGTAGTTAACGGTGGTAATACTGATGTGAAACTAATTACACGCACAGCTGGAAGGAAATCCTGATATAACAGTGGGTGGGGAAAAAAACTGAAAGTTAGTTTATACAGTCACACAGGACGCTCTACCAACTTGATGTTCACTAAGATTTTGTGTTTTATCATGATATCTGATATTTTTTGCTCCTTTTTTGTTGATGCCTGTGTGTGTGAGCCATTTTATAGCTCTGCTGATTGACACACATGCACACTGGCCTTGAATTTCAATCTCCATAAGAGCTTCTTTTTTTCCATTTATTTTTTTGTGGAGCTTGTTACAAATGACACAATGGAAGGTAGGTTTCCATTCAGTCATGACAAAACTACACCAAGTCTAGCTTATGTGTTCATGGTTTGATTTTGGAGGATGGGTCAGGTCTTTGATTAAAGAGTGTAACTACAGAAGCAAAAGAGTGGCAGGTAAACATTACGGCAGCAAATTTGCTGTATCACTCCTACTAATGCAAACAATCTGCAGATGTAGCACATGAAGTCACCTTAAGTTGAACATTCTTGACGTAATACTAATGGGGGGTTCATGCAGGACTACTGCTGTGTTTTTTGTTTCATAGCAACTCATCCCAAGTCAAATAGCGTGGTTCCTTTTGGATTGCGCTCAATACTGCAGCATGTCAGCTACCATGAGCTTTCACTTATGTGAAAAACTACCGGTGATGTTTTGCTGACAGACTCTGCTTCAAGTGGCCATCGGAGCTGCATCACATTCAACTTCTGTGCCACAGTAGTCTCTGGGGATAGGGATATGCACTAAGACAGGTTCTTGTCTGTCTCTACTCGACCTGCCATGACATAGCCTAGCTGCACCCGCCACCCCGCCGCCCCCTTCCCCAGTCCACCCCACCTTAGAAGATAAATACCTGGAGGAGAAAGCTTGCCGCACATTCCTTTTCCCAAACATATTCTCTTGATGTCAAAGTCGGCTCCAAGGCCCCAGGGCCCACAAGTAAAGTGGTAATTCTAAGGTACCCTGCTTGGGCTTGCTGAAATATGCATTAAACCTATGCTGGATGCAGTTAGATGAGAGTGGGAAAGTCGGTACTGAGACAAAAATTGAATATGATATATACTTATATATTTATTTGCAAGTCAGTTTACAATAAAGTGTTCATTTGACAACATATATTAATAATAGCATTAGTGAATCTTCTTGTATGACCCCTTACACTTGCCCTTTCTTTGCAGGGCATCAGGTGTGAGGTGGATAAATGGATTTTTCTGGTGAAATTATGAAAAAAAACAACGGCAAAAGCATTCAATAGATGCTTAAAATCCAGGCAACGTCAGTATTTAAGTTTTAAATATTTGTTAGAGCTATCTAACAGTTCTGGTCTTTATGCAACAGCTCCTTAAAACCAAAATCATAAATCATCCTTGGTGGAACAAGCCCTGCCTCCACTTTTAGGCCATTTCCTAACACAGTAAGAGGTGGCATGGATCACTCAGCCCCATTGAGACAGACACAGAGACGCTCATGAGTGGAGCAACTGAAGCACATTGATTCATGGTGGTTTTATTTGGCAGGGTTTAGGAATACTACCTTGCAGAAATGCACCCAAAAAGACCCTCACAGGTGTAGTCCTGATGAGTAGTTAGGCTCATTATAGACTCTTGATCAAAGAGGAAACTTGTACATGACCTTAATTTTGCTGTTCAGACACGTTTTGTGCTCATTCACTAATGCAAAAAATCTTTGTCAATGATGGAGTTGATGAAAGCGCCCCAGAACACCTCAGAGACACCACATTTATTCCCTGTAGAGCAAAAAGAAGCAGAGGAGGTTAAAGACCAGACTGACAGGGGACTACTATCTTTAAAAAGAATTTGCAGGCCTGCAGCTCTTGTTTTCACCTCCTTCAGTCCTACTAAGCACCTCACAACGATGAACCTCTGATGGATTGTTGTACACGGTTTTCTGAGTGTTTGTTGTGCATGTCAGAGGCAAACAAAAAGTCTGCACCAGTTTGCGATGTCTACTCAGGTTTCTGCAGGGAAAGATGTGCTTCAGGGTGTACGGACTGACAAAGGCCAAAGAGAGGTTAGTGTGTAATCGGAGTGCCCTTGTTTACTGATGGATGTTGCAAACAAACTGTAGGCAAATGTGATTTCCTCTGGACTCAACTTGCCATTGCTCGCTTACTGGATGTTTCATTTATGATTAACTATAGTGGTCTAGTCTGTTGAAATTAGGCGAGAAATTTTGTTTGAACCAGTGTGACACATAACTTTGACATTTGCTCAAGGGAAATAACAGGGGTTTACTCAACAGGTCAGTGTATGGCTTACACACACCTTGACAACAGACAACATTAAAGTGTAATATTAAAAATTAAATTAAATTAGCCTTTTAAATTCAACTTATAATTGAGGTATTCAAGGTCAACATGTTTTGCTGCCATCATGGTCAGGCAGGGGTCAGGTGGCTGAGGAGATCTTTTCTTGAGCTGTGTGTTTTTAAAGAAAGCAGCCTGAGGCCAATGTCAGGACTTTTGGTAATCTTGATGTGATCAGCGATTAGTCCTTGAACAACAGTGAACGGGTCAACAGACAGCGAGCTAACTGAGTGGCAAAAGACTACACAACTGCTCTGGCTTTGCCTATGTGCAACAGCCATAGTAACTGTTATCAAGCCCACATCACTGAGGGGCGGATCAGCAGATTACTGCTGCCAGTGTTCACTCTTTAATAGACAGTTTAGGTGACATGTAGACTGGAATTCCAACAAGCTTGTCAAAGATAATAGGAACTGTGCTATTAAATTATGAAGTAGTTAAAATATTGATTTTGGTGATGTTTCAATAAAAAATGAGCAACTCAGGTCAGCGGGTCATGCACAACATATAAATCCTTTTAATAAAGAGCGTAACAAATCAAGCTAATTATCCATCTTTAGTGTGAGCCAATAAGGCTTTATGTGATGTGGAAATTCCAATAAATGGTCATGTAAAAGCACAGTACCGCAAAATTGATTAAATTACATACTCTGCAATGATCCAATGGATATCCCATTTCAATGATTACTACTTACTAAAAGTCCTAATTGAGAGGACACAGAAAAGAAAGACAGAAAGACCTAGAGAAAGCAACATAGAACAAGACAGAGAGATGTAATCAGTGAACCAAGTTTGCACTTGTTGTATCCCAGAATATCTTCCTCAAAGGAAAAGAAGGGGGTTGGGTTCTGTGTTACACTTAATACACTCTCTGAAGTTTCAATGTAGGGTTTGCACTCTTATTACCCTAAGCCAAAGGCCTGTTAAGTGTGCGGACAGTTAATAACAAGGTGTAGTTTTCCAAGTTGTCAGCTTAAGGTCTATGAAGACCTCGAGATGCATTGTGGACTTTCATCTTACACAGCAACACTGGCTGCTTCTAGGTAGCAGGGCTACAATTTCAATACACACAAAGGGCAGGTGTCTGCAGAGAGGGTAGTTGAAGGGATAAAGAATGGATGCCTAATGGTGGCATCTAATACAGCAAATAAACACACACAATCAAACTCAGACATAGAATTACACTGCACCTGCAGAGGGAAATTAGTCTGCCACTTAAGAAACCTTTTATACGTCACATACAATAGTACAGTACAATGTAATGAAGGTCAGTCTCCAGAATCCTAAACATTAAGAGCAGTGGACAGCCACATAGGGCCCAGGTAACATCTCGGGGTTTAGTGTCTAGTGTAAGGACACTTCAACATGCAGACAGGAGGAGTCAGGGATTGATCCGCCAATCTTGTGGTTGAGGAACAACCAACTCTACCTCTGTGTTGTTAAGTAAATGGACAAAGACAGACAGATAAACTGCAATCATGAAAATGTACTGACAATGTGACTTCCTCTCACCTTGAAGGTCACTAGCAGTGGGCCACCAGTACTCATCACTGGGCACTCAACCCATCCTCTGTGGCAGCATCCCGGGTCTGGTGCCTAAGCAGCTGCGTTTCTGCCGGAACTACGTGGAAATCATGCCCAGTGTGGCCGAGGGTGTGAAGATTGGCATCCAGGAGTGCCAGCACCAGTTCCGAGGCCGACGCTGGAACTGCACCACGGTCAATGACAATCTGGCCATTTTTGGGCCAGTGTTAGATAAAGGTAATTTTACACACACAAACACATCCATGTGGACTTAATAACATGTGCAGTGTGCTTTCTTTAACATCATCATAGTTCACATGTGCAGCCTTTTTTCATGCAAAAAAACTAAAACGCAGGTAGCCGATATTTGTGTTTCAACTCCCCCAAAAGATTACTGGTGTTTTTACTTTGGCACCATCCGAGTGGTTTACTTGGCTCATTTGTGATAAACAGACGTCAAAGCTGTCAACGATATTTACCTTTTTTAAACCAGCTTTTGAAAGATCATTTGCAAAAGTTGTACTTGCCCAATTTCAAAGTAAGCGGCTGTCAAGAATCTACATAACCAGGAAAAATATGACACACATAACCAAAATGTGTATATTCTACAGAACAACCACAACAAATGAATTGGCAAGACCTAGTTTTGTGAAGATAGTCTTGGAAGGAAAATATAATGCTTTGAGTGACTGCATGTAATGTTTCACCAAAAATACTTTTACTTTGGTGATGCTGTCTGACCCTACCAGCCTCAAATTATGTTTCTAAGTTTCTAGTTAAGTTCTTAGAAGTTATTAGTTCTTTAAACCACCTGCAAAAAGACTTCACTGAAAAAAATGAAAGATACTTATTGTATCACTATGCTGATTTACTCTTCCATTAACAATTCTATATTCTCTCCGTCTTATATTTGCATTGGAAGAGCTGCACTCCCTGTGTGCATCATTCATTATGCTCATTCAAACCCTTGTTTAAATAGTCTGTAGACTGAACAAGCTCTGAGCAGCCTTTATGCATGAAATAATGTACACAATAGAGACGAGTGAGTTCTGTCTTGTTGGAGTTTTCTTCAGGAGGGAATCCCCTGGGATTGTTCTTCTGTACAATCCTCTGAAGTGCCTTGCACAACACTGCAAACTGAGTTATGGAGTATTTCAAAATACATTTTTTCAATTAGATTCTGTGAGGATATATTGAGACTTTCAATTGTGTGTCAATTTTGATCTACAAATGGGCTCAGGCTGCAGAAATCCCCACTGTGCTGGTAGGTAGATATTTTTTTTACCTCCAAGCAGAGCCAGCACAGCTGTTTCCACCTGAAAAATGTCCAAGAATGGTGTGGACCAAATATGGTGTCCCAAGATGCTCTTTTCTGGGTTTTCTTTTTTCCATCTGTGCTACGTCTTGCTAAATCTAAAATGAGTTACAGGCTCAGAAATGAAGAATGAGCGCAAAACATAGGGAAGGTTGGGGATCTAAACCTGTCACATAGTTTACAGAAGATTGATGGAAACAAAGACGGTCGTAGGTTACGTAGGGCAATTGCTTTTAATAAACTCCTGAGCCAGTTAATAGAAGAGGCTTGAACTCAAGTAGGTGGCTAACGATGGGGTTCTCAATCCGAGCCCTATTGTGGTGCAAAATGCCACCACAGCTCTCCCATTGCCTTCCCTCCCAGGCCTGAAGCTACTGGGCTTTAGTAAATCATTTTGATTGGATTAAGGTCACTGAGGCCCTTAATAATGTGAGAGGTCAAAGTGGCTGGATTAAGTGCCTTTGTCAGAGGCCAATGAAAGTGACTTGGGCTCACAGGCCTTTGATAGGGCTTAGTAGGAGAGGGCTTCCATTTCATTGGATTTGATTGATGCTGGTGTTTGTCTGTGCAACAGGGCCATTGTCCTCACTGGTGTCTGTTTGTCTGTGAATCAGACTGTTTTGTGTCGGTTTCCTCCTGTCTTTTTGGGAGCCAAAGCTGAAAGGAAGAGTAGGTGCCTTTATAGGCTTCAGGGGCTTAGTTCCTATCAGTTAGTCCATGACTGCCCATGTCCTCCTCACCTTCACTGAGGACATTAAAAGTTTGTTTTACAGAGGTGGATTAAAAACTGCATAAGTACTAGAAGAATGAAAGAAAACTACCATTAAAGAGAGAAGGCATTCTGTGAATTGAGTTGAGACTACAGTTTAATATAATGGAAAACCTTTTTTAGTTTCTACTTGTGGAAAAATGCTTTGGTCACTTACGCAACCTGCTTTCAAATTTTTATGCATAAACATGCTTATACAAATTGGGACTATACATTGGCTTGACCACACACAAACACTCATCTATCTAAATACAGACTGTCACGCATACTCAACCTCATGCACCAAAACATAGAAGAGTTAAGTTTCTCCTGCCTTTAAAATTCTTACATACTTCTTCTATGTGCATGTTCTTTCTCCCTTTTACATGGCCTGATTGTCTCTCAATGTTTTTCTCTCACTCCACACCCCAAATCACAATCCCTACCTCTAGGCTATGTCTGCGTCAGCAATCATTAATTTACATTAACTAAAGTGTCAAAACATGCACTGCTGGAATCTGCCTGTGATGAAAGCTAATACAGAGCTGTGCAGGTGTACTTAGTCTGCAGAACTCATTCCAGCACCATTCCTGCATTCTTTGTGTTTCCAGAGCACCTACCAACTATATGGGTATGATCAGGCTCCAGTTTATGAGTCATATGATAAAATGAGTGAGGGCAACTTTGATACGAAAAGCGGACAGTCACAATTGTGCAGGTGTCACCACCCCACACAGGTATAGACATGCATCACCAGTATTCTACTTGAAACCATTAAATCCACGTAAGGTTTACAGGACACTCCTATTACGTAATATATAAAGCATTTGGAATGTATTGCAAAGTTCAATACTGACTTATCTAACCATTCCCTGTAGGCACCTCTGCCTCTGCAAAGTCTGTATACCAGGAAATCCACCTAACAAATTAACCTAAATCATTAAGTCTCAACTAAACTAACTGGGAAAAGGTCAGGGGATGTAGGTTACGACCTATGACCTGAGGATGAGAAGGTGTAACTATTTAGGATGAGCTAAGAGGTCCATGCTTCTCATGAGACGCATGTCTCTCCATGCTGGGGGAGGGAAACTAGCACACCAGTATATCATTAACTCTAGGCTAGAAAGAAAGAAGGGGTGTGGTAAATGGAGTTGATGGGGGGACCTTAGCCCCACTCCCTGCTGGGCACTGCTCAGAGCACAATATCTTTGCAACCATGAGATTAAGCAGAAGAAAAAGTGCTTTTCCCAATTCACACGCCCTTTAGATTGTTTTATTAAACCATTTGAATAGGGATTTCCCCGTCTGCCGACAAGCAGGGTTCAGCCAATGCATAGTTCTCTGTTGCTATGACTTAACTTGGTCCCCACTAATCACTGGCCAGGGCAAATTTCATATAAAATATCTGGGGCCATTGTGGGACTAACACAGCGTGACAGTGGCAGCACAATAGGGGATTCAACCCCCCAGCAGGTTGTAGGGACCACTTGGCCTGCCAGGGTCTGGCAAAGTTTGGTGGAGGAGCATTGTCTGAGTAAGAGGGTCCTAAAATACCATAAATTGGTCATTAAATCAAGTAAAGCAGAGCAACTACTGTAAGAGCTTTCCAGGTAAAGGAAGTGTTATTACAGGTGTGTAGCCCGTGTCGTATGAAACACAAAGTATGATACATAGACATTCTCAATAATATTTCAAAATTGGAACACTTATATAACTTTTGTGTAAATGCTTCAACCCCACACCAGGGGAAAATATTCCTTGGAAATCAAAATCAGAATCAGAAAAAGATTTATTGCCAAGTAAGTAAGACTTGGAAAGAATTTGGCTTTGCGGATAGTGCACAAATGAACATTTACACATAAAAAGGAAATATACAAGACATTTTAAAGAAACAATAACATAAATAAACAAATATATATAACTGCTTAACAATGGGAAAAGAACGGTGTATGGTTATATGTAAGATGCATGGAGATGCGGGGGGATGTGCAAAGAATTTAGTACATATTGTGCAGTGGACAGGTTGCAGTCTAGCCTGGCTCCGCTCTCCTAAGAACTTCCGCTCAATTTTCATTTTCCTTCAGTACTCCGTCTGGGTTTGCGGTATATTCGCAGGTTTTCTCCGGCCAAATATTTGGCGGTCCAATCACCGAACAGAGGGAGTGGCAGAGAACGATGGTAACCTTCGGTGAGTTTCGTACTAATGGAGGTGGAGAAAGATGCGGGCGGAGAAAGATGATCTTTGCTGAGTTTTGTTGGTGGCCATGATGTTGTGGCCCTCCTTCCTAAAAGTTTGATTTTCCAGCTCGCTCCAACAACGGTGAAGGAGTTAGCCAAGGCTAACGTTAGCGATGCTAAGCCAATATCACAACCAAACGTTTGTGATTGGTTATGGCAGATCCAGAGTGGCTCTGGGCAGATCCAGTAGTTTTAAACTTCAACAGAGTGCCCGCCTTCAAGGAAATTAACACTTGTCAATGGAGAAGGGTCAGGGTAGTTATAGTCCAGGATGGTCGTTAATGTAACATGTAGTAAATAGGGGTGGAGGTTAAGAGGGATCCGGGCCTTGTTAATGAGGTTGACTGCTGAGTGGAAGAAACTGTTTTTGTGGCATGAGGTTTTGGTCCTGATAGACCGCAGGTTCCTGCCAGAGAGGAGTGTATCAAAAAGTTTGTGTCAGGGGTGGAAGGGATCAGCCACAAATTTTTCTGCCCGCCTCAGGGTCCTGGAGACGTTCAGGTCCTGGAGAGACGGCACATTGCAGCCAATTACCTTCCCAGCAAAACAGATGATATGCTGCAGTCTTGGTGGTGGCAACAGCGTACCACAAGGTGATGGAGGAGGAGAGGATGGACCCAATGATGGCAGAGTAGAAGTGCCACATCATTGTCTTTGGCAGGTTAAACTTCCGGTTAAAAAGTACATCCTCTGCTGTTCCTTTTTAAAGAGGGAGCTGCATTTCTTTGAAAATCAAGTCACTTTAATAGAGTGTGGTGGCCCTAAGAGACATGTTTTATTTGTCCTTAGCTGATCCACCCACACACACACAGACATAATAAATATTCCCCGGCCCTTCTCTTTTGGTAATTTTAACTCGAGATAATCCTCTTTTCCTCTCCCATTTGAACTCCTCCACCCCTTTATGCTCCAAAGCCTTATAGCCAGTCACCCATAAGGCCACGTTTTCGAACAAGTTACCCAGAGGGTTAAGGTCAACATATCTTCCCACTTTTTATAAATAATGACAAACGTTTTGTGATGCACTAAATAAAATTATGTTTCTATGCTGATGATACAGAATTTCTTATCATCCTTGTTATCCATAAATGCAATTCATTTTGTAGACATCTTGACATTTTAGATGGATGTAAGATAAACACCACATGCATTCATTTGAACTCACTTGTAGCTTTTACTTTGTTGGTTTTAGAGAATATTTGGGGATATGTAATTAATCACTTTAGACATCTTACAGCCCTTTGCTATCTTGATTGTAAAGAAAATAATACAATATCCAAGTGAAATCTGTGGTGGATGCAGTAAGTGTGACTCTAGGAAAGAGAGCAGAGGTTCAGATGTATCGTGAACATTAGTAACCTTGAGGGTATACAATAGCGATATAAGTGGGTGGTAAGGATGTCAGTATGCCTTTTTCTCTTGCATCATTGTTTCAAATGCCCTTTAGTCCTTAAACTGGTTGGAACCTGTTGTAAGGGAGGAGTTTCTACTCCCTTTAGCTTTATACTCCTCCCTTCTTTCGTTTCTTTCTTTCCCTGTCATTCTTCTTCTTTGGACAGAAGCATGGACTGCTTCTTTATAACCCTAACCCTATCACACACACATGCACACACACAATCCCAAATTTCCCTATTGATCTTTAACCCTCTCTGTCAATTTCTTCACTCTTCTTTTGTTTGTTCATTTTTATATGTACACCTGGTGTTTTTACTTTATTTTTCTTGTTCTCTCTGGATCTTTTCTTGTGATTGTGCAAGATCATACAATCACATATATTCAAGGCAAAAGTCCTGCCATAATGAATTTTGTTAAATGCTAACGCAAAATAATAAGTCTTCTTCCCTCCTATAACTGAAAAAATGTTGTTTGGGATTGCATTTCTGGACACTGCAGTCTCATCTTATTGTTGTGTCTATGATTTGTTTCCTAACCTTTCAGAAGCTTAATTGAGTCTCTTAATTATAGGCCTGTCAGGCCTGTCTCTTCCTCTCATCTCTCTGGAAGATCCTGATCCCTCTGAGTCATCAGTTAGCTATGTCAGACAGAGGCACTGAGGCCTTGCTGGCTTTATTCAGAGACAGGACGATTGATGTCTGAGCTGAATGAACAAACACTCTGATACACCTTGGTGTATACAACCGAAACACATGAAGTCAACAAAAGTAATGAACTCTAAAGTATGTATAGTTTATTTGTTGTTGTTGCTAGCTTGGATTGAGAAACATTTGCTTATGCAATCATACAAAACCAAAAACAAGGAGCTATCCATATAATCAGGTAGTGACCTACATTCTCTAGCAATTATAGGACAATGTTTCTATTTAATCCAGAAAATAATCATTAGAAATTTATTTCTTACTCTGCAGGATGTTGCCTACGAGTATTTTTCCAATGCTCCATGTCTTACAGATTTCTGAACTTCTCTTTCCAGCCACTCGAGAGTCAGCATTTGTCCATGCTATTGCCTCTGCGGGAGTGGCATTTGCAGTGACTCGTGCCTGCGCTGAGGGTTCAGCAACCATCTGTGGATGTGACACACGCCACAAGCCCCCCCCTGGTGAGGGATGGAAGTGGGGTGGCTGCAGTGAGGATGTGAAGTTTGGGAGCATGGTGTCCCGGGAGTTTGCTGATGCGCGAGAGAATCGCCCAGATGCACGTTCAGCCATGAACCGCCAAAACAATGAGGCAGGAAGAATGGTGAGAAAAAGAAGCTCTTTTGCGGATTGTGTTGTAGCAGTTTTTCTACTTTCAGATGTTTGATTAACACTTAGATTTTGTTATCTTTAGTCCCTTGATGACAACATGTTCCTGAAGTGTAAGTGCCATGGACTGTCAGGCAGCTGTGAGGTCAAGACATGCTGGTGGTCTCAGCCTGACTTCCGAGTTATTGGCGACTACATGAAGGATAAGTATGACAGCGCATCAGAGATGGTGGTGGAGAAACATAAGGAGTCGCGTGGATGGGTGGAGACCCTGAGACCCAAGTACAACTACTTCAAACCCCCCACAGAGCGCGACCTGGTTTACTATGAAAGCTCACCCAATTTCTGTGACCCCAATCCAGAGACCGGCTCCTTTGGTACCCGCGATCGCATCTGCAATCTGACATCCCATGGCATAGACGGGTGTGACCTCCTCTGCTGCGGCAGAGGCCACAACACCAGGACTGAGAAGAGAAAGGAGAAGTGTCACTGTATTTTCCACTGGTGCTGCTACGTCAGCTGTCAGGAGTGTGTGAGGGTCTACGACGTGCACACCTGCAAATAAGGACGTCTGGTTCTCACCTTTTCTCACCAAAATGACTTCAGTAGGCAGAGGAACAAATACAGCAACTTATCTACAAGACATGAGAGACTGAAGAGCTGTCTGATTGGTCCTTGGACTCCAGTGGCAAACGTAGCAGATTTGTGTTTTGTGCCAAAAAGAGCCAGTCGCTGCCTAATCAACTGAATGGATTGAGTAGATGTTGACATCACAAATCGTCATCATATTAACAGTGATGATGGTGATGATGACAACCCTGTTTATATCTCCAGCGATGACGAAAGCGTTTTCATGTACTGACGTAGGAAAGGAGAACTGTTGGCCAATTGACAAACACCATATTGGTGATTTTTTTTCTGTGTTCCAAATAGTTACATTTGTTGAGAATAGTACAGCACGGCCAATGCTTTTAAGTCTACGGGGCAAACACTGAAAGTGTCACATTTTCGTCAATGTTTAATCATTACTTGTTTTTGCCACACAAAAGGGACATTTGTGAGCAACTTACATGATCAGACACTCAACAGCATGCATTATTCTCAACATTATAAGTATCTGAAAACTAACATTGTTGTGTGAATGAGGTTTTTTTAGTGTTTTAATGTTACTGATGTCTGGGTAAGAATGCACTTGCATCTGAGTGAATGTAGTTATTATGCTGCAATGTGTTTACATATTCTAAAGCTAACAACTTAACATCTGCTTTCAATTACTAATTTTATCTTGAGACTAAACATGAGCCACATCAACTGAACATCGGCAAAACAAGAATATACAGTCTGCACATTGTCGTGAAACACCATAAAAACACTGGAAGCTTTTTTTTTAAGTAACAATGCTTTGAACAACATCAATAGTTACGACCAAAGACAAGTAAAGAAAAAAACCCTGTAAGTCTGAGGTGGTCAGAGAGTTGTAAATGAATCTGAAAGGTCAGCACTTGTGTCCCATTGAGAAATATGAAGCATGTTCTCCTTGTTTTTATCAGTATTAGCAATGTCTCATGTGAATGGGCGTGGGGAAAACTGTTATTTATAAAAGGGATATCTCCACTATATTTTTGTTTAATTTACACACATATACTATTCTTTTATTTTGATATTTGATGAAATAGAGGTCAACTCTGTACTCCCTGATAAAATAAAACAAAAATGGCAAAAGAAACGCAAACTAAGCTGTATAATCTAAGCTCTGTAAAATGCAGTTTACATTGCAGTTGTGGTATGATGATGACCAAAACCTTTGCCTAGAGATTATTATCAGCTGTCGCTTTTTTCCCTCGAACTAAACAACATGCAGCATCACTGAAACTATCATTACATCCCTTAATTTAATGCTGCTAAATAAAGATAATATGTGTGTGTGTGTGGTGTGTGTGTGTGTGTGTGTGTGTGTGTGTGTGTGTGTGTGTGGTGTGTGTGTGTGTGTGTGAGTGTGTGTGTGTGTGTGTGTGTGTGTGCGTGTGTGCGTATGTGTGTGTGTACGTGTGTGTGCGTGTGTGCCTGTGTGTGTTTGTGCGTGCAGTGTGTGGTGTGGGGTGTGTGTGTGTGTGTGTGGGTGTGTGGTGTGTGTGTGTGTCTGTTGTGTGTGTTATGTGTGTGTGTGTGTAATATGTCTAGGTCCTCACAGTATGACTTGTCTATTTGTGTTATATGTATATTCTTGCATGAAATTGATTCTTTCTGTGAAAGAAATCTATTGTAGTTTGGAAAACAATGTGAAGTTTTGACTAATTATTGCATACAGTAATTTCCATTTTAACCAAATAGACCAAAATAGAGTTCATGTTATTTTAGTTGCCTATGGTTTTGTAGTCATGCTAAACATCAGGGCACAATGATTAATGTTGCTGTCCCTTAATTTGAGAAAAAGAATACAACTCAGTATTTATTTATTTGGAAAGTGTAAAACTACTGAAACAAAATGCTTATGAAAAAGTGTGCGTATCATTTCACCAATAGCCATGACCATAACGACATGTGTAAAGACACTGATGAAATATTGTTTACAGCCAATGTAATGCTACATCTCAGGCATGTATAGTTCTCAGACATTTTAATTAAAGTCGCCCACCCATGATTAATTTTTATCCTGACTGAAAATATTAATGAGCAACCATAACAAGTATCACATTTTAAGTCATCTTTAATTAACTACACAGCAACCATTATCAGTACAAGATCTGTTATCTTGGATTTATTACTGTACACTTTATATGTGATTGATTGCTTGTGTGGAAAATTTGCTTATTTTGTAATTTTTGTCAAGTCTTTGAATCCAAAGTTTTGTACAAACTAGTTTTTGCATTTTTATGGATTTCTAAAATTGTATGTTTTTATAATTATTTATTTCATGCTATGTATATATTAGTAAGTAAAAGTATATATTTGCAGAAATACATTTTTCTAAACAGTGTTGTGACTGTAGCCTTTTTACCTCATCTGTTTTTCACTGACTGAACACAGGTATTGATTGTCTTTCTGCCTGTAGTAGATTTCAAAAGTTAACTCTGTAACACCAAAATAAAGCAGACATAAACAACCAAACTTGTTCTATAATCTATGACTGAACTTATGTGATGAATTATTTTGTTGAGTTTTGTGAATTGTGAGTGCCAAGACATAAGCATAGTCATGGATGGATAAATGGCCCATTGACCTCTGACCTCTGGGGGCTGACCTGAGGGAAGGCTTCTGAACACAGGTGCCAATAAGATACACATGTCTATAAATGTAGCACATGAATCTGAAGATGCTCAATGTGAAATAAGTAGGTAACATTATTCAGCCACTATGCCTTGGGTAAACAAACTTATTTTTAAAAAGCTGACAGTCTCAAATTCAAACCTGACATGACTTTTGTGTAATAGCTTCATCTGGTCTTGATCTGAAGAAGAAAAAAATCTTTTGAAAAAAAGTACTCCAATTCATTTATCTTAGGGTGATGGATTGTGGAAAGTGATGCTTGTGAGTTTCAGTTTGCTAGAAGAGCTAGTTGGCCGGCTTTAGTTGAAATATGTTAAATAGTTTGAATTGATGGATAAAAGAAAAAGAAATATACAAGAAGAGTTTACATTTTTTTAAACAGTCCTGATTGGAACGTCACACTACAAATATGCTTAGTGACAGATTGTTTGCTATTTCTATGCTGAGAGGAATGGGATTATGAATGATAGACTGACATTGGTCATACTAACTTTAGAAGGGTGTAAGTAACATTAACCGGTTGTGGTGATGGTAGGGGAACCCCAAAGATTTGTCCAGGAGCACCTTTACTGGTATAATAATAGTAAATATTGCAGTAGTGCTAAAGTATGTCAGTATGTCAATTATCAATGTCCTGTAAACCTTTGTGCATCAAACATGTTCATGACTTGTTGCAGATCTCAGGTGTGAAAGATTGAAAAGCTTCTATTGCATCTTTAATTTAGACAACAAAATACTTTCTTGTGTTAAATTTTATTGATTCAGATGATGTTAAATTAAGGGATGTGGGAATCCAGATTCAGCTGAATCAAACTGGTGGAAGTCCTCAACAACAACAACAATCTAATAAAAATTAAATGTATTTGTTTCAATAAACAGAAGAATTAAGACTGCTCTACCAACAGGTCAACAAACTCTGAACCCTTCAGTGACGACCATGCAGCTAAACCCATAGCTGGCACTGAACACACAACCATGTAGTTACCATGTTGAATAAGGGCCACTGAATTAGCTGCAAGACTTCCTGTCTGTAGACGGTGCCTTATTATGAAGACACTACTGCAGCCTTACACTGATGCCTGAATGAATGAAAAATCTAATCACAGTTGCACACTTAGAACATGGACAAGCTGTCAGTCAGAAAGACTAATAGATTTAGGCCATAACGCCCAAACATGGGGCAAAAGAAGAAGAAAATAAAGCTGGTCTAATAATTTGATTCCTTTGAGAGACTGCAGAAGCCAGCTGTGCTTTTTGGAGAAACAATAATACCAGAAAAAAACTCAGTGATGAGAGTTAAGAAATAGATGGAGCTTTGTTGAAGAGAAAGACCTGATCTCAAGATAGATTAGGGGTTGGATGTGAATAGAGCCCACCAGTGCTCCGGCTCAGCCGCTGGACCCCTGATAGTCTTTGAGCCCTGCAACAATGTCACCACCAGAGGCCAGGTCTCACTGCTATCTAACCCCATTATCTCACAGAAAGATTGATACACACCCCCTCCAGAGTGGAAGCAACACAAAAAGTGATACCCTTCCGTTCTCATTCATGTGGATTCATTAGTCAGCCCACCCCCACTTCAAACTATATTTTAAGCCGTCTTTCACAGTTTGTCCTACGACTGAAACTTATTACTCGGGTATACTTATTTTCCCAGAGATTCATAAAAATGCTATGGCATTTAAATCCTGCCTCATGATGGGAAATGAATAAAGACTTGTTGAACACTGTTGTGTATGAACTCTTAAGAGCCAGCCAGGTTCAGGTTTGGTTTAACGACTGGGAGGCTGTCGGCAACTCATTCCACACCTCGACCTTTGACACTTTTCACACCATCTGAATGGGAGAAAACAAGTACAAAACATGAAACAGAAACTCCGGCCCTGCAGCAACGCTGTCTTTTGGCTAAAGGAAATAGGCCTTTCCCTTCAGACCAGACCCACCCTAGCAGCTTTGTCACCCAAGTGAGATGAACATTGTTAGCAGATAGTTGCCAGAGGAGGCTATAGTGACTCAAGTGAGAGAGATGGCATCCTGACTGTGAGAACTTTGACACGACTAGACTGCAAAAGGCACCACTAACCATATAAATGGGAGACAATGGACCTAATTGCAATCAGTGTCCTCTTTTTATTTTATGTCCTGAGTTTCACCCTGACATTCACAAGAGACCGCTGCATGCATTTCAATAAAGCCATGTTGTTGTGGGGAGACACATATACAGTGGATTGGTGCAAAGGCCCACACTCAAACGAAATGAGGCAATTACTCCCACAGAAGTAACCCTTTGGTTACGGACAGCTTTCTGTTTCACTCTTCCTGAGGCTCTTGATATTATGAACATAAAAATCCATGATAACAAATATGCAACTGGGTTGATTTCTAATATGTTAAATTTGAGGTTTTATCTGCGTGCAAATGTTTGAGATAATGTGTTAGAGAGACTCAGCTGCTCTGTGCTTAACACATATTGTAGCTTTCAAAGAATAAGTTTCTCAAAGCTCTTCTTGTTTATACTGTGGGTCATGCACACCAAAGGTGATGGGCCAAAACTGAACTACAGAGGAGAAGTGCCATGTGTGGGCATTTCATTATGGAACTGACTTTGAAGCCAGTCTTTTCATGTCTATGTGTTCTTCGGTCTGAAATTAGATCACTCCTTTGGATTCAGTCTTTTACACATTTAACACATTAGACTATCCAGATTGTAGGACTATTAAAATTGAAATTATTTTTGTCGTTTGGATATTGCATGAAAATCTGGTATACTTCCACAGTCTAACATGAGAAATCAACACATGTGATTAGGGCGTTTGACTCACAAATTGCAATATGGTTCAAGTAGGTTGGTAGGTGGAGAGATGCCAGTTCACCTCCTGGGCACTGCCAGGTGCTCTTGAGCAAGGCACCCCCACCATCTGCCAAGAGCGCCGGTCCAGCACCGGCAGCCCACTCACTCACGTGTGTGTGTGTGTGGTGTGTGTGTGTGGTGTGTGTGTGTGTGTGTGTGGGTGTGTGTGTGTGTGTGTGTGTGTGTGTGTGTGTGTGTGTGTATTTTAGGCCTGTGTGTAGTGATTTAAAAAAAAAAAAAAAACTGAGTATAAATTGTAATATCCCAACTGGGAATCAATAAACAGTATAACTTAAATTATCATTATAAACATTGCAAACACCCCTCCCCCCCCCCTTAAATGGCCTGTAAGTGATAATATTTCTCACATTTTTCTAAAAAAAAAAGATCCTGATAGCGCTCACACCTTCATACACACTTCAGGCACTAAATTCTAACTTAAGATCCGCCAATGTGTTGTTTATCACACATCACTTTTTTCCACTTTAGATAAACATTAGACACATTTAGACAGACAAAATGAGCTTCAACAGATAACTACATGCACTGATACAAAACATATAATTCTCCAATGGCTGTGTTGAAAAATCTCAATCTCTTAACATTTTAACATCTGTAGCAATCAACATTTTCTTTTTTACAGCCAGGGAGGGGAATGTGTGAAGTATGTCACCTGCCTTGAATGAGGATGATGGGTTATCTGCAAGATTTCTAAAGAGGACAGGCATCATCGGAAGACATGTGGCACCTGTAAAGCAGCCTTTTCTCCTTTTGAAGTGCCTGTTTGTATTGTTGAAGTCAACAAAGGAATTTTGTCACCTCTGTACTTACAAGAGAACACTAGTCAAACTGGAGGAGATAACAAGAGGGGAAAGGAGCTGGCGATGTGAGAGACATACTACACAGACTACAGGTGTATGTTTACACATGCATAACCCTAACCCTCTGACTCTTCAGTTTGAGGAAGAGTTTTTCAGGGGAGCCCTCTATGTTCAGGTGTGCTGCTGTAAGATGTGGTGGTGGTCGGGTGCCGAGTCTGGAGGTTGACAAGGGGTCATCCTTCAGGTCAATGTGGGTTGTAGTGGGGAGGAGGAGGCAGACATGATCACCCATTAGTCACCTTTTCACCTCTATGCAGCTCAAAGTAGTTCAGCAGGTATAATGAGCATGTACAGCATACATTTCCCAAAGCAGTTTCAGTAATATTGATTAGCTCTGTCTCTTATCTATCTGGTGGTGGGGACTTCATAGTACACCAATAATATCAATGAAAAGATTGACATTGTTTATTTGGTTGTAGAAAATTTAATCCTAATGGTGTTTGTGGTCATTGTTATTGTTATTGTTATTGTTGTTGTTGTTGTTGTTGTTATTATGTTCTTATTTTGTCATCTTGTTAACTCGTTACAAACATGGCCAAAGTATTTACGTTCAGCAGCAGTTGAAAGAGGCCGTGAACATTCTCACTGAGTGTTTATTTCATGTGTAAGCATAGGTATAGTCATGAAATGTAAAACAGTTTACTATTGAAATCATTATTGCTACTGCCATTGAAAGGAAATATAAGTGTAGAAACACAAGAGTTGACCATTTCAATCTGGATGTTGTCATTTGTTGTTCATATTGTCATTTTCTTTCGGCCAGTCAGTTACATATACTCTAATAAGTCACAACAACCAGAGTAAATCTAAACTTATGTTTGCATTTATCTTGTTAGCATCATTATTCCTTATTTTACTTTTTGTTAATAAGTAACTAGGCATCTCTCATTTCAACAGATCAGTTTTTCAGAAACGTGTCATGGTTAGCAGTGGTGGAAAAAACAAAAGTTGTGAACAGCTTTCTTGTTACAACCGACACTGCAAGCAACATAACCTGTGTAAATTAATTAACACAAGAAACAATAAATAACCAAAAAGACTCTCCATTTCACTATTCTATTCTTATTTCATGTATGGTTTCCATGCAGCCATACAGCATCCAAACAGTAGCTCTGTTTTTATTCTCAAGTGCATCCACCTTCCAAGTTCCATTCTTGGTTGTTGATGGAAAGCCTAAATGAAGGGGGTCAGGAAAAATATGCATGTCCAAATTTATCCACATTATTGTGGACATGTCCTGAGTGAGTGAGATTGGGTGTATCAATTACAAGGTGACTAGGAGGGGAGAGGAGCGAGGTTATCATTAGCAGGGACTGGCACTGGCCTCTGCTAGTTCCAGTAATTACCTCACAAAGGGTGGTGCTTGCCTTCCCACTGCTTTTCCCACACTGCACTCCAGGCTCAGAATTCCAATCGGCCCCAGACCTGCAATCTCCTCGGTTTTAGACAGCAAATTACTGACAAGTCCCATTCTTCACAGCACTGTAATTGCTTTTTAGTGCTGTTTTTATTGAGGCAACCCCAACCCCCTTGCCCTTCACTCAATAAAGCTTAGTCAGGGAAGGGGGCGAAGGGTTAATATAGATAACATTAGTACCTAATTGGAAGGTCTCGGACTGCAAGAAAGTTTCATATAAGTCCTGTCACTTTTTTAAATCTCCCAGCAGTTGTTGCATGAACACAACGGATCACATCTATTTTGGAGTAATCAAGCAAGATGTGTTTTTGAAATGTATAGTTTATTAGTTTTGATTCGTTTGAAGGTCCATGCAAATTCTCTACCTCAGCATGTCTGCTCCAGAGAAGTGATGTCATCAAGGCTCTTCACACCCCATACAAAGAGAAGCACTAAGCATCTTGGCTACTCTTCGACTTAAATCACTTTGTGTTGTCTTTCCCACCCCTGCGCATTACTTTCTCAATCTATTACTTTGTGGAAATCATTAGTCTCCATGTCAATACAAGCTCAGAGCAGAGAAAACATCTCATTATGGGACTTAAAGAGATCCGTAGCATTCTTGGCTCTGTCAAGCTGTTCTTCCTTTCTTCAATATACTTTCACTCAGTGGATAAATTCTCAACGTTCCAATGCCGGACAACCAAACAGTTGCCATTTCAAATGAGAAAAGAAGAAAGAATGGAAAATGGCAGAGGGATTAGAGGATCTAAACAGGATAAAAGGATAGGAGATTTTTGGTGTGATCCAGTTTAGTTTGTAAGATGGAGGGTCTTAACAAGGATTTGAGACTTTAGAATTCAATGTTCCATTATTTCCATCCTGTGCAGTTTCAGCTAAATTGTTTGCCATTTGGTGGCCCTTACAAGCCCTTTCTTCTGAACAACTTTACATGCAAGTGTTAGCACAATATTTTAAATTATTGTGACATAATGTCCTAACTGTCCACTATTCAGATTTATAAGCATTTCCAGTTTATTTCTCAAATGTTTCAATATTTCATGTGGACATGCACAAAACACATTTGAGAGGTGTGAAAACATCAAATGCAACTTGATATATCCATTCACCTTTGGAGGTATTGAAAATATGATTTTTTTTTTTTGCCTTCAGTAGAAACCAAACACAAAGACATCAAAAGTAAGATGTCACAAGAAAAACAAGAAAAATACAGAATTGAAAGATGAGTTGAGCATGGTTTGAATGCTAAAAAGTTATTTACATTTTTCCTGGTTTCTGTCTATGCATCAAACGGGACTACATCCAGGCTTTATTGGCAGAGCAGCAAAGTACCCTGGGGCTACAACCTGCAATTGATTCAGATAGCAACTTAATTCGCCTCTGCCCTTATGTGTCCATCTCCCTGTCAGTCTGAGCAGGTTGACACCTCTGACCCTGTCAGGGATGTCAAATAGCTTGTTAGAGGCCTTCAATAAAGTACAATGACAAGCCCTCTAATGCATTACCACACGAGTTCCAGAAATGAGAGGCTGTAGCCTTTCCAGCCTCAAGGCGGACAGGTGCTCCATCGCGTAACACACACACCAAGCACACACACACACCAAGCACACACACACACACACACACACTCACACACACGCACACACACAGAAAGAATCAAAACAATACACCAACACCAACACAGCACAATAATATGTTGATAACACTGCTTGCATGTCATGAACCATTACATCATACACCTGTGGGGCACATACTTGTGAGCAATGTTCCAAATGCCTCCAAATTCATTATTCAATCACTTAAGGATTATCTTTAAGGGGCTTACATAACCAAAGGAAAGGAGATCAGTTGTCAGTAGAAATAAAAAACACCATATCTGGACCACCTTGGGAGCATGTTAGGCTTGTCACCATGAGGCTTTTCTAAGGGACCCAAAGGGCCACTTACAATGAACCTGTCTACGTCACAGATGCCTGAATGTTGGAGAAATAAGATGAGAGTGAGACCATGTTAAAAATTATTTGGTATCAACTTGACAAGCAAAAAATCCCATGTGCCAAATCTGGACATCTATCTGGTTTTGATGCCACATGTTTTGGTTGGTGCTGGTTGGTCCTTGAGGCCCTGCTTCAACATGCTGTGCATTCCAACCAATTATCTACCCCAAGGTGCAACAGGTTCACACTTTAATCTTTGATGCCTCCCTCAATGGGATATAGCTGGATTTAAAAAAGGGAACAGGGGTGGGACAACCCTTAAAAACCTGTATACATAGCAAACATGAATGAACTTCAAACCAACCCACTGAGGGAAACAAAAAAGTCTTTCAAAGAAATACCTTTATCCTCACCGTTGTTTCATCTTGCAATGGCTCGTCATTGCCCAAGTGGATGCTTAAAGGTAGTTTCAAAGTTAGAGCAGCAGAAGTCCAAATGTCATTTGAGTTCATGTAATGGGCGAGACACTACAACTCGATAATCGGCCGTTGGAGAGTCTGGCAAGGTCGGTGACTTGAGTCTGTTTGGTGTGTTCTGTGCCGTCAACCGTTCGGAGTGGTCCAGAGGGGCTGTCGGCCTTCATTTTGGGCGACTTGACCTGCTCGGTCAGAAGGCGGGCACTGCCAGCAGTTGGCCTCAATTGAGCAATCTGATTGGTAGAGTGCCAACCTGGAAACGAGGAGTGGAATTAGCGTGACTAGAATCTCTCAAAATCTGACAAAAATCTTTTAAACGGACCTTTGTCGATCTGAAATGAAGACAGATTCAACAACTGCATGGCCTATTTCTCACTTAAAATATTTTCAGAAACAGGTTTCGTGAGTAAAATATAGTAAAATATGAGATTGTATTCTGAACAAGCCTTTATAACAGTCTGGCTTAGAATTTCTGGAAAAACCAGACCCACGTGATGCGTTCGTCCAATCAGCCGCTTCCGAGCCTTTTTTTTTACCAACTCAGGGAGACTGATCCGTCCAACTGCCTGTTCTGCCGAGGGTCGGCAGTCTGGTTGGTATGTCAGGGGCTTGAGATGCCCTGTTGAATTTATGTCATTTAAAGGGTGGTGAAAATGTGAAGAAATGGACCATAGCAACCTCACTTCCAACCAAGTCATCCTTGACAAGGAAATTCAGTTCCCTGGCATGGACGTTGCGTTCTACGCGTACCGTTACACCTTGCCAGTATACCTATTGACAATATCTTACCCCCACGCCAGAGGCCCCCCATGCGTCTTTAGAGAGCTTTTTTCAACCATCTGTCACGGATGTCCCAGGACATCTCCCATCGATACAAATGGTTCCCACATACTAAATCAGTTGTTATTGTAGAGTGAAAGGGTCATACAGGGGAACTAAAATCAATCAAAAAGATCAATAAAAATAATTTGTTGCATAAACAATGAAGAAATGTTTACTGCACAAGTCAGTTTTTTGAAAAATTTGATTAATGCAAGACAAATCAAACAATATTGTTGCCCAAACGCTTGGTTTGATATGCATTTCATACTCTTGAATCACTATTTACCTAGATTACCTCAGTTCTTTTGTGTCCATAAACTGTGCTGTCAAAATATATGAGAACAATCTTTATGCGGTAATGACTCAATATGGAATCGAATATTTTCCGGATGCACCCAGGGCGGAGTGCAAAATGTTATGTAAATCCACTTAACAACCTTTGCAGGATGTTGACAATCAGCATACAAAGGTGATTGGCAGCCGACACCAGTGCACATTTATCCTTTTGCCCCAGCCTGTCTCTCTCTGTAGCGCCCCCTACTGTGAGAGGCGTGGGGTAGGGTGCCCAGTGGCACTTGTTGCCAATGGACGAAGCCAGCATGGATCCGCTCATGGCAACGATGCTGGTTGTTGTATAAATGTTTGGTTTGTTTCCTGCTTCACACCTCATTTGGGATTTTGCCCGATCTTAATCCAGTACTACATGAGACGCAGAGGGAGGCATCCCATGCCTGTCCATCCAAGTTCCAATACTGCTTAGCCCAAACCAGCTCCTTTGTACGATTCACACAGCAGTCTATTGGTTGTCCATGGGCCATTTTATAATGTTCTTCTATTATCATCACCACAATGATTATTGAAACGCCACACTGCATACACAATATCCAAATCTAAAATAAATTCTGTGAATAATTTTTAATTTAAGAATGTGAAGCTCACAAAACTAAAGATAACACTTCTCTCTCATGCATACACACACACACACACACACACATACACACACCAGTTCAGTGTTCCCAAGCCCCTTACTGAGCGTTTTTATCCTTGCAAGGCCTTTTTGGCAGCCCTTTTCCATTCACAAAATGCAGACAAGCCTCACTCTCTGCTTCATACATGTACATGATTTGGGCATGACTGACTCAGCAACTTGTATACCTCCTCTCAGGTGATGACATACTCTGTATACATTGCACATAAATATACCAAAAGCAAATTTTCCCTGTGGACAAGGGCCACTTTGAAAATCTCCAGAGTCTTACTGTAGCTGTCGCGTCTGCAGCTGTGGCCCCCAGGTGGGAATAGGTGTTCAGCGGACACATTTGACACAAATAAAGAAGGGATTTAAAGAGAAAGAGAGAGTGTGCACACGTGCACGTGTGGAAAAAAGTTGTTAAAGCGTTTACACAAGCGGGGCCATCGTTTGTGTGTTTGTGTGTTTGTGTGTGTGCTTTGAGGGGGTGATATATACACCCTCCTACTGTCCTATTTCTTGTACTCTGTCTACACATCACAACTGTCAGTAACTAGTGAGATATGAAGCTGCAAAGGACCAACAAGGAAAGAGCCCTTCAAATGGATATTACCGCTGTGTTTGTCTGTGGAGTATGGAAAGTTGGATTTAGCACTGCACCTAGGATCTTTACTGTACCTTTGGCTCATTACATGGTACGTTGTAAATGTATATTATGATAATTTCAATCCGATAAAGTCTACTTTTAGTGAGTTTTAGTTAAAATCCTCATAAAATAAAAGGAGAGGTAAGCAGCTATTAGAGATATTCTTAAATCTCGACAATATCCAGTTTATTGGTGTGCTTTTTTCTGCCTTACATCTCTTTAAATTTAAAATGTACGTGTTAGAAGACAACAATAACAGGTTTAGGTCCAGTCCTTTTTGCGTTAATATTAAAAATATCATTCCATCTTTGGTAAACTGTCATGCCTATCTGTACGCGGATGACACAGTGCTGTATTAGTTTGCTAATTCTGTACATCTAGCAGCCAAACACTTACAGCGTTCCTTTAACATTCTCCAAGAGGTTCTAAGACCTGCACTAAACTCTAAAAAGTACATGCTAGTTTCCTGAGTCAGAGCTAATACAATACATTAATATTTCTAACGAAGTGGGAGAGTCACAGAATATAAATATCTTGGCATCTGGATTGATGAAAAACTCACATTCAAATTTACATTGATAATCTTGTGTTTATCATCACATAAAAAGGTTGGCTATTCCTACAGAAATAATCTTTCCCACATTTTGCAGAAAAAGGGTTGTTAAGCATCCACCACAGCTCTTCAACCTCTGACCTCAGTCTCACTCTGCCTTGAGATTTATTATTGGAGATGCATCTATAGTACACATTTGTATTTTATATTATAGGGTTGAGTTGGGTGTTCATCTCTTCAAGAGAGACCTTATACTCACAGGAATGTTTTTGAATCAATTAAGCCCCTACTGGAAAATTAATAAATAATAGTCACTCAGATGTATCAGACATTCTCTACTGACTGGCTCTTGCTTCATGTTTCATGAGCTGGGCCAAAAACCGCTTTTAACTGAACAAAAATACAACACATCCTGTAAATCAATGCACTTATACCTTTTGAACATTTAAGAAACTGTATATTATTTCACATTTTTATTTATTTATCAAATTATCTACCCTTGTTGCAAAATGTTTATCTATCAATTAATTTTCCTTAATCATAAGGTTTTAATGGTTGATTATTTTATAATGATATCTGTCTTTTCTGTTGGTATATCTCTTGTGATATACTCTGTTATCGTAAATTAGGGTTGCCCAAGTATCTAAGGTTGAATAAATTAATGAATCTCTGTTGTCCCACCTCAACCTGTGCACATGTGCTTTGGCTGTGCAAAGAGGAGAAAGGATGGATTTGACTTTGTTTTTTCCTGCTGTATGGAGGATCACCAAATCAAACAGTTTACTGCTTGTCTTGTAAACTGCATTTGTTAAAGCCTATTTTCTGTAGTCTGCGTTGTATTTTGCAATGAGGAATTACAGAACAGTGCAGAGTTAAAGCCCTTGTTCTGCTGTTTATGTTTTCTTTTGCTGTAATTTAAGTGTTGGTTATTGGTCTAACTGATACTGTTACAAATTAAAAGTAAAGATGGTAAACATTTCCACTGACAGGTGAAGAACAGGTTTTGATCTCATAACCCTGTTTTTAAGATGATAAATAAGATAATAAATCTGGACATGCATTAGATATGAAAAATGCAACCTCTTTCTGAACTGAGAAACAAACCTATAGGTTGCAGAATATCAAAGAAAACTACGTGATTTGTTAAAAAAAAGACACATGTCAGATTTTGTTTTTTCACTTGAAGACACCTGACCCTTTACACAACCTTTGTTTCATGGACTTTTTTTAGAGATTGTCACATAGCTGTATGTTTTCTAAAATGTAAACAATTTGTAGTGTCAGTTTTGGTAACATGTTCTAAGAACTATTTCCTTAGAACAAATCTTCAAACTATATCTGCAAAAGAAAAAAAAGGTAAAAAAAAAAACAGAAGGTGTTAAGAACCCTCCAAGAAGGGGTGATCATGCTAAAAGGCATCTTCAGAGAGAGACATTTTGGATGTATCACCTTGAAGCGTAACTCTCGCCAAAAAGCAACCAAAAGGCTCCTAAAGCTTAGTATCATGTAAATGCACGGATGATTTGTTGTTTTGTCGATAGTGAAAAACAATATTGACCTTGTAGTTGAAAAAAAAAACTCATATAAGTATGACATTTCCTCCTATGGAGTCAGTACCATTCGTATTTGGAGATTGCTGGGAAAATGGTGGATAGCGCAAAAAACAACTGCTAATGTGAGTTGCTCAAAACCTTTCTTTTCAGTAAACTCTGTGAAGACAAACAATGTTTCAATGCTTGCGTTCATGTACAGAGCCCCTGGTGATACTTTGAGCAAAGTTTCATGTTGTGTCAAGCCTTCTTAGCGTTTTTAAAGTAGCTATTTTGAGGGTAGCGTAAAAGTGCCCCTAGTATTCTCATTCAAAAGGCCATTTGACCAAAAAACAAGAAAACAGTAAATCTGAAAAGTGGCCCTTCCGTCCTAAATATGCTTTTAAACTAAAGTTTGACTCGGGTACATTCACAAAAAGACCCTAGGTTGCATTTTGGCGAGAGTGACTCTTTAACACAATGTCCCCATATGGGTTAAATGAAGAATTAAATATCAAGCCTTTTTATTAATGTCCTCTCTTGTGATATTGTGTGTGGGATTGATCTAATGGGAAAAATAGTGTACATGTGGGATACTGTAGTACATGATATTTTGTAAGGTATGGCTTTGACCATATCGTTTTTAATTTATTTCATTGTCTGTGTGCATATTTGTGTATATGTATTTTTTTTTTTTTAAACCAATTGCTTTAAGTGGTCATACATGGTAAAGGTGGCACTTAGGCCCATCAAGGCTTTGGTAATCAGTTTAAATGAGTTCAGCTGATCAAGCCTTTGGTAATTAGTTTGAATGTGCTCAGCTGATATATATGCTGTATATGCCCTATGTATATGCTTGTTCCAATGATGAATGCCATTGGACTGAGGAAGCCCTGGCTGGGATAAAAAGTTTTAGCACAATAAAACGTATGGGAGAATTAGCGGAGTGCTGGCATCTCATTCTTTTCAGTAGTATCAGTTTTGGCAATTGGTTCTAAAAATTGTTCTTCAAACAATATCCATAATAGAAAAAGAAGATAAAAAACAGAAGGTTTTTAGATATTGAGAGTTTTGTCAGTAAATAAGGATTTGAAACATTTCTATGTCTGATTGTAACCCTGATATTGACAGCAGAGTTGACTGTGAGGCAATTCTAAACAATTGCTACTCAGTAAACACCTTCCACATACATAAAAAAAACATAAATTGCTGTGAAAATATGCTGAGAGCAATCTCTCAGGCATTTGGCAGGGCAAAACCACAAATTATGGTTGCAGTGTGAGACAGCATTATGAGCCTTTACTGTGTGGTCCATCCCCAACTTTAGACCCTTCTCCCCTCCTGCTGCTCTCTTCTGCCCTTCTACCCTCCTGCTGCCCCCTCTGCTGGGGGTAGCCGGCATGGTTGACCCTGGTTAAAATTCAACTGGCCCAACAATAACGTGGTTAGACTTTTCCTTAGTGGATCAAAAGGAAGTGGAAATAGCAGATTTTGAAATTCAAACAGCACACTAAGACATCACCAGGACATCACCAGGATGCTCCTTTGGCAGCAAAAGATGAGCATTATCTAGTCTAGACAATAATACACAGGACATAACATTGGGAGTTACCACAACTGAATTTAAAGTAGAGTATAGCATATATTGCTGATTACAATAGATTAGTTGTCTTCAGACTTATATCAGTGTTGATAATTTAGGTTAAATGACAATATTGTGTATTGGGGTTTAGCCTGATGTGTTCAAAAAGTTCAATAATATTACACAGTTTATTTGTAATACCTAGTATAAAGATACATAATAGGCCACGTCAATTTATTTCAAGAGACATACATGAGAGGGTCCCCGTTATGTACTATGTAAAGAGTCCTTGGCTGAAAAAAGATTGACAACCTCAGCATTGTACAATGTCAGCAATGCGTGTAATTCTCCCCTCAGTCACAGGAGGCGACATCTGCCAGCTTGATGCTCACGGAAGCTCAGCTGGAACGGAAACTCTGACGTGTCAAATTGTCGCCATTTTCCTGAGAAAGGAAACGCCTTGAGGAAGGAAACATATCAACTGTGTAAGTGTGTAAGATAAACTTTAATCAAGCTTGCTGTTTTTGCTGAATGTAGCCGCGCAAAAAGCCATGCGTTTTAAAGCAAAATCGTATTTGTGACCACGGCTCTTATGATAATAAAGACGCCGAGAGAAAAAAACTGACGGCTGCCAAAAGCTAGCTAACGTTACCGATGATGCTAACTCTAGCTAACTAGCTAGCTA
This sequence comes from Etheostoma spectabile, assembly GCF_008692095.1. NCBI lineage: Eukaryota > Metazoa > Chordata > Actinopteri > Perciformes > Percidae > Etheostoma > Etheostoma spectabile. The sequence goes on along the minus strand of NC_045744.1, from coordinate 10,343,721 downwards.
AATAGACTAGCGTTAACGTTTCCCTGGTATCTCTTTGTTTTCTAACTCTTAGCTAGATATTATTTCTTAATTTTTTCAAGAAAATAAATGAAATGAGAATCGTAACATTCTGAAAAGTAGCTAGTTTTTCAAGAAATTGTTAAATGTTAACTGCTCGGAAGACTAACAATATTGTCTCATAGGTTTGTTTACGTGGGTTTATGTTAGTCCGGCGACTTCTGGCATTGCCCCTTGGCAAGCTTAATGTGAAACTACTCCAGTAAGCCGCCTTAGGTCTTTATTTGAGAAAATGCTGGGGTCCTAACATAACGTTAGTGTAGCTAACTTGCGAAGCAAGCATAGCTCGGGAATTACTGTTGACGTTCGGAATGTCTTCTAGTTGCTAATGCTGCATTCATGTGCTATCGGAAAAATAATGAACTGACTTGGTAATTTTAATTATTTGTTTCAACACTCTGATCAATAAAAAGCAATGTTTTAGAGTTGTGGTGGAATGTACTGGTGTAGCAAGAAGTGTTGGACAAAAGCAATAATATAAAGCTTTAAACTGGAAATAAACAAACTGTTATTTAAATGCCCTGAGCAATAAATGCAACTCTTTGTAGTGTCCATATTTTTACTCACATTACGGCTTAAATAGCTCAACACACCAAAGTCGGAAGAACTACTTTTTGTTTTAAAAAAGTACTTAAACTATTGCAGGTTACTTTTTTGTATTCAGTGAGGAATTGTTCAGATCTCCAAATAATGTTTGATTATATTAGGCATAGGCTTCAATTCAGCCTTAATTTAACGCTTGATTTGTTGTTTTTCCTCAGTTTTTTTTGCCTAAGTAGGTTCCCATCACCAGCTGCCATGGGGAATATGTTTGCATCGCTTTTTAACATGTGGAAGAAGGAGATGAGGATCCTCATGGTTGGTCTGGATGCTGCTGGAAAGACAACTATTTTGTACAAACTGAAACTTGGAGAGATTGTGACTACCATTCCCACAATAGGCAAGTCAATAATTGTAAAATAGTGATCTTTACATGTGTTTGTGCCCTTATTACTGTTAAATGAGAACTTCAAGTGTTTAATACACAAGTTTTTAATTTGATTGTTGTCTTTTTATTTAGGTTTTAATGTAGAGACAGTAGAGTACAAGAACATCAGTTTTACAGTATGGGATGTCGGTGGTCAAGACAAAATTCGACCGCTGTGGCGTCATTACTTCCAGAACACACAGGGTATGTTTAGTTATGTCAAAACCTTAGTGCCTGACATTTGTTGACTTCACATCAGGCACTTTGTAATGGACTTTTTTATATTCACTAAATGTCCACAACTTTATATTTTTTTAAGATACAGAATACATCATCACACACTCATTTGTTCCCTATTTGCTCTTGTTCCAGGTCTCATCTTTGTTGTGGACAGCAACGACAGAGAGCGATGTCAGGAGGCTCGTGAAGAGCTCTCTAGAATGTTGGCAGAGGACGAGTTGCGTGATGCCGTGCTATTAGTGTTTGCCAACAAACAGGTAAGATATACTTATGAAAATCTTTGATACAGGCAGGTGTTAATCATATCCAGTTTATTGCAAGTTTCTCTTGTTAACAGGGTTGGCTTCTAATCTTTTCTCACTGTTTGATTGTAGGACCTTCCAAATGCTATGAATGCAGCAGAACTCACAGACAAGTTGAATCTTCACAACCTACGTGGCAGAAACTGGTACATCCAGGCAACCTGTGCCACCACTGGGGATGGCCTCTACGAAGGACTGGATTGGTTGTCTAGTCAACTCAAAAACCATTAATAATCACCTGCTCTCTACAATTAATCTACTCCACCCAATCTCTGACCTTGCTCATTACTCCAAAGGTGTTGCAAAACTGAGTTACCCTCTGCTAAAACCCTCGCCTAAGCTGTTATTATCACACATACATGCCAGTGGTGGAGAAGATCTGTTTTTGTAAAGCTGTCAGGTTTTATTTTATGTAATTGTAAATATATTTGGTAATGGGGCAGCTTATTGCACTCTTACAAATCCTACCATGGTTATTTCTCTTTCTGGCTGTTGGGCAGCCATTTGTCCATTGAATGGGAGAAGTGGGAGGTGAGGAATAAGAATTTACCAGCACATTTGCCCAGGACCGCAATGCAATCTGATGATTTGTCATCAGGTCACATGTACTGTAGGAAGTGATCCATGAGGGGCTTATAATAATAATAATAATAATAAAACTGAATTAAACACTGATGCACTACTTGCAGTTACTGTGGTTACTTTAACCAGTGACTTCATGTACCAGCCCGCCAAATGTGTGTTCGTAAACACTGGCATTGACTATTTGAACTTTGTACTGACATCACTTTGCCCGAGTTGAGAACTCCTGTCTGTGAACACTTACCAGCCTTTGTTATACAGTATGTTGGCTTAAATTGAGAAATGCTGCAGCAATCTCACATCTGTGTGTTTCATGGTTGTTTGAAAGGCAGGGGGTTGAGGCAGCATTGGGTGTTTGTATTTCTAAGTCTCAGGTTTATCATGTGCTGCCTTTACAATATACTTGTTTGCAACGTTGCATGATGTGGTCTTGTTGGTCTTTAGAGACATGCAAACTTACTGGGTGTTTAAATCATTAGACTGCACAGGAACTATTACTCCACTGAGTACTTATTTCAACAGCCCTGTACTGTAACTATGTGTACTGTTGCACACTACAATGGCCCTACTGTCTATTCTAAAGGAAAGGCATGCCTTTTTTTTTATTCAGTTATCAAGTCTGGGAAATTGCATTTTGATTCTAATACAAAATCAGTTTCAGCTACATGTTTAGCGTATTGCCAGTATTTCTTCCTTTGCAGTTGTGCTTGTGTTAAAAGGGAAGCCATACATATGCCTTCTTATCCATTACACATGTTGCCTTTTATTTTCAAGTGTGTGTGTGTGTTACATTACTGCTCTGAACATGTCTTAAGGGTGCATCATTTTTGTCTTTGATTTATATCAACCTAAATATTTGAAAACTGTTAATCTCTTAAGTTTGTCTGTTTTAAATGTAAAGTGTTTGTTTTGTGAGGAAAAAGCACTGTAATTAAAGTGACTGGATAAAAAAGTTTCTGCAAATGATTTTAATTCTTTCACTCTATGCAATAAAACTGCTGAATGTTGTGTAATGAAGCTTTTTTCCATACATTGAAAATGTGCATCCCTGCTACTAAAATATGCACACCTAATTTTACTAACTTTATATATGGAGGTGAAATGATTAGTCAATTGACAAAGTTAACACATTTGTTTCATTTAGCAAGCAGAAAAGGCCAAATAATGTATGTGTAAGTTTTCTGTTAAATCTTTGAAAAGGAATTTAAATTTCTATAACAAAGAGTTTTGGTTGGACATTTGTGATGGGAAGCTTCACATTTTGATAGTGATTAATAAAAACAATTGATGAATTAATAAAAAACTTAAAACAATACTAAAATTTGACAACAAACCCAAGAACATGGTGTCATAGCAACCTGTTGGGGCTGTCACCCTTTGACCCAGGGAGAAATGAAATACCCCAAGGTGATGTAAACCACCCAATGTTGGGTTAAAGCCGTAATGTGGAGAGCGCACCCTGTTTCACACTGTGTAGGGTGGCAATCTAGGACAGCATTCTTGCAGGTTGATTAGGCTGCTATGGTTAATGCAGCCAGGCCTATAAAACATGGCAGGAAAGTATGGTGGTGGTGGAAAGGGAGGGAGTTGGAGTCTTGGGTCCCTCATAGGGCTGCTTTGTGTGGCCTCCTCTCCTGCTGCTCCGTCAGCTTGGTTTGTGTGTGGCAGTCTAACGGTACTCGGCCATATAAAAGGACCAGCCGTTTTTTGCACTCTTCTTTATGAATGCCTTGCTCTTTTTTAGTGCACCCCCCAGGTACCAGCCAGCAGAATACCCTCTTTCAGACCAATTCAAGGCAAATGCAAACACTACACTCTATTATTACCAGTGGAGAGCATTCCAATGCTATCGCACTAGTCAGGGAGCTGAACCTACGTGGTGAGGGATTAAGGAGCGCTGCCATGATCGAGAAAAGAAAAGGACTGAAGCTGCTGACTAGTGCAAGAGGCACAGTGGGATGGAGGACATGTGCAAGGACGAAAAAGGCGTCAAGGAGCATCTTGGAAATATTTCAAGAACACATGCTTGACTCTTTTCAGACGTAGGCTTAGCAACAGACAGCTCCATGTCTTATATTAAAATGTCCTCTCTCTGTAATGATGATGTTAATGATACAAACATTACTGTGCTGATGACACAACCTTCAAAAGTGTCAACATTGCAGAAAAGCTGCCAGATGTATGATACCTTAACATAGAAATGTTTGTATAAAATAATTACTCAATCTGTATCCTTAATATTATTTTACTTAAGATGTTGTTAACAGTGTCATGAAAGACATTTCCAGGGAAAATCTTACGGCACATTAGGAAACACACAATACATATTTATTCTGAATTAATTCTCTGAGATTGCCCAAACAGTAACAGCTACCAGGGCCAGACATAGGAATAAAAGATTACTGCAATGCATTATCTTGCACTGTATTCTACACTAATGAGATACAAATCCACAACCTGTAAGAATATAGAAATTTTGATATTTGGTTTAATCACATAAAATCGTGTCAAAAAAAACTTGTCAAACACAACCCAACATCAAAAGACACCAGTGTCCCATGATTAACTGACCAACTTATTGGGTGAAGAAGTTAAAACACGTGGCCAAAGCCAGTGAGTCAGACACATGGACACGTCTCCATCCACAGTCCGTTTGGCTGTTCGGGGGAAATGGGGTCTTCAGGGCCAGCCAAGCTGCTGTAGAGCATTCTGTCCGCGTAATGCGTCTTTCAATTGGGGGGGGGGGGGGGGGGGGGGGGGGATGGGGGAGGACATTAGTTGTCCGAGTCTGTGTCGTGGCGCCGCCTGTGGCTTTGTGTGGCACCAGCAGGGGCCGTCTTGTGGCTGACAGGGTTACGGGGCAGAGGAGACCCCCCATCAGAGGAGTCTGTGTCATGCCGCTGCTGACGATGATGGGGGTAGGAGGGCCGTTGCTCGGCCTTTGCTCCCCCCCTTGAATGGCTGTCATGGGGTCTGGCTCCACTCCGACTATAGTATGATGGATTATGATGATGGTGGTCCTTTCTCTGCCTGAAGAGTAAAAGGGAAACAAATAATCAATGTTAGAGTCGTGGCGGATCGGGTAAGATGTTGTGAGGCCGGGGGAAAAGTAGCTGCCAGATGAGCTTTAGTGGCATAGACACAGAAACCACCCACACAGACAAATATCTGTGTGTTTAACAACTTATATAATTAAATCTCACTACCATCATATGTTGAGATAATATTATATTTCCTCTCACCAGCACGTTCATTTACATTATTTTAATCTGGTATGCCCCCCTTCCTACGCAAATGATTGATATGATATATCTAAGGTCTTGTGACACACGTACCCCAAATTTCAAAGCTAATGCTTCAAGACGCCCTGTGTGTACAGTGCATTAGTGCCCTCTAGTGATGATGCTATGAAATAAAAGCTTTCATCTGCAAATCTGTAAGTTTGGTCACAATAAAGGAGTTGGAAAAGTACTATTTGACTCATTAATGCAACATTTGTGAAGCCTGTAATAATAACATTTGATTTCAAAAGAGATGAGAAATGTTAATCCAAATACATGACATGAGAACAATGAGCATAGGTTTTTTAAGCCATATTTTATAAGTGTTCCTGTTATTTTGTCCACTCTCAGGCGACAGGTGACGCTACCCCAAACTGATCAAAAGATCTGTATGAATTAATGAACCAACCTCTTTCTGTTGTCACCTGACTCCGAGGAGGACGAATCTCTTCTTTCCCTTTTCTTCTTTTTTTCCTTCTTCTTTTTGCTCTTTTTCTCTTTCTTTTTCTTTTTGCTCTCGTGCCTACAGAGAGAAAGCAACAACACATTGCGTTTTTATGTTTATTTGTGTCTGAAATGTATGGGTGTTCAGCAATTTAGGTCTTATGTGGTAACTTATATAACGCATCCTCACCGTTGTTCTATTTCCCCCTTTTCTACACTCTGAGATGTCTTTGTTTTGGAGGTTGCTTGACAACCTTCTGTTCTTTGGTGCTGTAAAAAAAATAAAAAAAAATAAAAAAAAATCGTAAATCTTTACATCAAGTTCCAATGAAAGAAACTGTCCTTACTCTAAACTCTTAAAGTCTCTTCACTACATGCAAAAAAATTATCTGTATATAAGTATTTCTTTTTTTTCCGTCCATCACTGCTTTGCACTTACAATATGAACATCTGCATGTTACAGAGTCTTCATCTTAAAATGTTCAGTGACGATATTCAGTGAGAAGAACTTACTGTAAAAACAGGCAAGCCTATTTTAGCTGCCTCCTTTTCCTTTTGGGATAACACCATTTTTCTTGACCCTGCACTGTAGATGAAAACACATGTATATTAACAAACACTTGACAATCACAGTGCATTAAGATTAAAGGCTCTCTTGCCGTCACTTGAATGTCAAGGGGAACAGTTTAATATAACATATAACATAGTGAAAGGCAGAGACAGATGTAATTTTCTTACCAATATAATGAGTTGCCGTCTTTACATAAAAAGGCGATATTCAAATTTATGAGTTTAAATGCTCTGGGATTATTTCTACTGACAATTTTTCGAGGTGGACATTTCCCATGACTGGAACTTTCCATTATTTTAACTGTCCATGTTGATTTCTGCATTTTCTCGTGTAAATTATATGTATGTTCAGTACAGGGTTATTTTGTTTTCACATGCTCTTTTAAAATTGCTGCATGGTTTTATTTAGCTGCTTTGTATAATAGGTTGTTATATCCCCAAAAGTTGACAAAGTTTTTAAGAAATAAGAAAATCACCTGGAGCTTCCCAAGCCTGAAACACGGTCCACATTTCTCTCTTCGCCGTCATCTTCCCTCCTGCAAACATCTGCAAGGTCCTGGTATCAAAAATGTAAATCATTCAACCAGTTTTAATAAAAGTACATTTTTTTCTAATTTAAAAAAAGCTTTTGAGTGAAAGCAGTACCAAACAAAGTGACGTACCTCTTTGGTCAGGCCAGTCGGTTGCCTCTTCATATTCTTGTGTCCTCTAGATGCAGAATAGGAAAGACAAATTATTTATATTTGTTAATTATTTGTTGCACACTCGCATTTTTCAACCATTGTTTTCATAGGAAGTTGTACGTACAGGGCAGCCATCAGTGCCTCATGCTCTGCAGCCTTAACAGCAGCAAGTTCATCCTCTTTGGACAAAGGTGTGCCATCCTTTTTGTCTCTTGCATACCATGACAGATCTTTGCCTTTTTGCCATCGTCCTACTGGTGCCATTAACGAGTTCCCTGGAAACAAAGCAGAAGAAATGTGAGTAGTTGAGAAAGATGCTTCATTTCTGCTGCATTTTACAGATACATATTTTATTTTGTAAAGATTTTTGAAAAAAGGGCTAATCAATTGTCAAAACAGTGTAAACCTTTTGTTGTAGATTGATTAATTGACTAATCAGTGCACCTTTGCATGTTTGATGTTGGTGTTTGTAGATATGACTTGACTATCCAAACTGGAAAAGCACATGTTATTCTGTTTTGGGGCTGATTTTTTTCCTGTGATGTAGCTAAAAAGTTAATGAAGACAAACATTGGCAATGATATTTCGCTTTGGAGAATACACATTTGTAGTCTCTCTCTCACAAAAAAAAAAAAATCACCTGTTGATCTAATTATACGTCTAAAAGCTCTGCTGTTGAAAAGGCAGTATCATCGGTGGTGTCATGAGCCTTTTAATGTAGGCTACCCATATCATGTGTTTACGGAAGTTCATGTTCCAAAAAAAATGCCATTTACTAAACAACCCTGTATTCTATGTCATCCTCTTATGTCACAGCGGCGGCAGGTCTTCTTGTTTGGCATGCTGACATGCTGGCAGCGGCGCGTGTGCTCAGATAGCAGAGTGGCTACGTGTGCGTGCTCAGAGGAGAGGGAGCAATGAAAACTAGGACCTGCTGGTTGTAGAGTGGAAAACAGGACTACCGAGCACTGTGTTATGAGGGACACTAAAACAAAAGGTATGGGAATACACGTTGAGTATCGAAGCCATGGTGTGTAGCTTAACTGGGATTTTAAAAGAATTGCTCTGTTGGTAGCAAGTTAGCAAACGCTAGCAAATGTCTCTTGTGAGCGGTGATAACGGGCTTGGCTGCCAGTTTTTGTTAAAGACTTACCGAGATAATTTTCTCTGTGTTTATCGACTTTCACGTCATCCCAGTTGAACTGGTCCTGGCCTCCTCTGACCCCTCCGGATCTCGATGAACCGAACATTTTAGTCGTTGCTTTGATGACTGTAGAGAAGAAGCGGTCTACCGTTACCTCAACCAGCTGACGCTAGCCACATTAGCACAGGAGCAGCGCAATTGGTAAGGCCTTCAGCATTCACTCATCCGGGTAGTTTGGCGTGAAGTCTTCCCAGTGTTGATCGCAACAACGCGTTTCCTAGTGGTTGTCTTTAGGTTGACCCTTGAAACTTATCCGGTAAGTAATTTGGCCAGTTATTTCCTCCAAAGAGCTGCTGAGCGCAAGATGAATCGTTGGATTAAACCGCGTTTACTGAAGCTAGGCTATGCTATATAACTAACTTGGCGACCAGAAAACATGGATGCAGCTAACGCTTTAGCTAATAAGATCCTAAAAACACAGCTACAATAAGAGTGCGCATATGTTTCTCCCAGTTAAGGTAGAAACTGCAGCTGTAACATATTTACGTAATATTATCTAGCTTTGTATCGTCTATTCTCTTTGGCTATTGATAAATAATAAACTCCCCTTTTCTGCCATGGATGTCGATTTGTGTTTTGTCATCGCGCGTATTTCCCGACGCCCGCGAACGTAACGTTTTGATGTTTTGACCACCAATGATGACGCAGACAGCACGATTTTTCACAATGGCTTAAACAGCAAAGGCTCGGAGGAGAGGAGGCAGAAAATCCGGAGACTGACCCAAAATCTTACACTCCCGATGTACATGAGATATTTTTCCAGGCTATTTTCAGGTAGGAAGGAGAACGTCTGTTTCTTGTCTGTATTGTCTGCCATTGTCACTGTAGCTAATGCTGCCATTCATTCCCTTCAGTGAGAAGTCGGATTGTTTTTGCTGTGTTGTTGCACGGGAAGAAGATGGTTGTTGTGTTCACTGACGTTACCTGTAGTTTAATCCTGATTTAAATAATCCTTAATTAGTACAATAATAATAATAATAATAATAATAGTAATAATAATAATAGTAATAATAATAGTTGTTGTAGATGGGAGCCATCAGTGATACCTGTTAAAGGTTGAGTTTTAAAAACAATCCCTGTGGCTATTTCAGCGCATTATGTTGACATTTTATGGGTTATGTAGTATTAATGCTTAGCTGTTTTAAGGGCCCGCCTAATCACTCTTGCATCTTAATCGCAATCAATACATTTAAACTCAATTAGTTTACATATGATTATAAAGTTATTAAAATTCCAACCCATCAGCATGAATGCACAAATCAGTCAAAGCACATTTTCTTCATGGAATGCTTTTCTCGTGTGCATTTACAATCCTAAAAACATGAATTCAGCATTTCCATGCAAATCATAACAGTTTATTGCTTTTATAGCAGTGAGTCAAAGTGCACTTTGTAATGCCTGAGTCGTTTTTATTTGTTTAGTAATTCTGGCACTTTATGACATTCACTCTACAATAATGGAACATGAAAATGCTACTTTGCAGTTTCTATATAATGCTATGTTTGGATGAAAAAAAAATAGAATGAAGAGAACACAATAGACGAAATAAGGATCACGACTGGTTAAACACGGCGTATGTAAACTCCTCTGGGTAAACTAAGCTAACACTGCTGTTTTGACATAATGTATGTTGTACTTCCTAGGGCTGTGACAAAACATTATTTTCATCACTGATGAGTCTGTTAACTGTTTAAAAAGAACCCAAGTTGACATAATCAAATTTTTCCGCAACCAACATTTAAACCAAATATATTCAATATATTCTCATATAAAAACATATAAGACAAAGACAGGCACCAAGTTATCAGATTTGATAAGCTGGAACCACATTTGCTTGAGAAGTAGTTGCTAATACATTTGTTGATTGATTTATTGATGTATCAACTTTCATCTCTCATACTGAACACCTAGCAGTCTACTGAGACCTGAAGATTTCACATGATTTAAAATTTGCTTCAGACAAATATTAATCACATGGGTTTTAGTTCACATGGTTCAAGTCAAGCACCGTGCAGCTCCTAATAAGTGTCAGCCCCTGCTGATTGTAAACTCTCATGTCGCTCATTTCCTGTCACGCAGCGTTATGTCAAATACACATGGTGGATTCTTGGGTGGAGTTTGGATTATATGGAGCTGCAAGTTTTAGAAGGTTTGTCAATACATTAATTTAAAAAAAGTCGGTCTTTAAAAAATGTCATTATGATAATCCTCACTTTTTCTCTGAGATAATGATACAATTAAAGGAAGTACCAGTTACCAGTAAATATTAACTTTCCTACTTTTATAAATGACAATATTTAGTCGTGTATCAGAATTGATTGATTTAGTTCATGAATCAATTTTCCATCTTTTAATCCTGGCAATAAATTTATTAACAAGCTAACTCATATGGCATAATAAAGAATTTTTTTCTTTTTTTTCTTTTAATGATCACAGTAGTTTTTGTAAAGAATTAACTAAATATTACAATCAGAGGCATACATCTTTTCCTGAGCTGAAACAATTAGTTATGTTAGTAGTAGTAGTTAGTAGTAGAAATTAATTAGCAACTATTTTAATTATCCGTCAATTGTTTAGGTAATTTATGAAGCAAAAATGCTTGACATTCTCTGGTTGCAGCTTCTCAAATTTGAGTATTAGCTGCTTTTTAGGTTAAATGGCACTTTAAATTGAATCTCTTTGGCTTTTGGACCTGATTTTAGTCAGACAAAATAACGCGAAGAGGTTCCACCATTAAACCATTAATCGGATCAATCAATAATGAAAATAATATTTTTTGCAGCCTTATTTTTTCCATATGGTAACAGGAAGCTGAGACAAATTTCCAAAATAGATAAATGGATAACTTTTGTGGTGGAGGGTTGGGGGTGATACCCATTTAAGAAAAGGAAAATGTTGAGGAACTACTGCACCTTTAATTAGACATGGTGCTGTTAAACGGAACCATTCAAGAGGCAATGGAGAATTACTCTTGTCATTTGCACCTGCACAGACGACGTATGTCTTGTTGCTTTGAAACAAAAAGGCTCGTAATGCTGTGATTGTATTCCAGCATTTTGTTTTTTGAAATCCAGCACAGTTTACATTTTGTTTTTAAAGATTGATAAGGCTAATATATTTACATTTTTTCTCCTTGTAATTTGGATTCATGTCAAATGGAATACTTCATATTCAGACCAATTGCCAATCTGTCTGATACCTGACATTGATGTAGTAGGCCTATAACCAAAGGCTAATGATTGATATTAGCTTTTCACTGTATTTATTTTAGTAGCTCAATTGCACAACTATAGCTGGTTTCCTGTTGTATCTGGTTGAAAGGTGCTCCCAGTTTACTGGGAACCAGTTATACTGCATTGTTTTCTTTGCCTTACAACTACAAACAATGTTACTAAGAAGAATTAAGGTTTGTCTCAGCTTTTGGGCTAGAAATAAAAACACATACAGGTCTCTCCTTTTAATATCGAACCATTCAGGATAAATCTACTCAACATTTTTAAATTTATCTCAATATAACAAAATCTAGTTTATAAATGGTACTGCCCTCCCTTTTTCTCTCCTTCCTCTCTACTCTTCTCCCTAATCTACTTGCACACAATCACACACACAGTCACTTGAATTCGTGGTCTGCTTTGGCTCTGTGTGTATTGCCGAAAGGTAAGGAGGAACGCTACAGACAATTACTTTATTACTTTGCTTGAGTAGCTTGCCTAAGAAATGTTGTTAATGAAGAACAATTTGTGTAGAATATATCACAGTGAAGAGAAAATAGGATGTTGAAGTAGCTATTTCGCTTAGATGTAAAGTACAGGCAATGTTTATAGGATTGTCAGGGATTGGATTGCTGTGTAATTTAGTTAAAGGGAGTTTTAAGTCGTCGTTTACATGAATACGGGCCAAAGTCTCTATTAAAAGTATCATTACTCCTTAGCCTCTTGTATGTCTTAGCTCTTCTGTTTTTGTCCTGCCGTCCCAAGCAAAGTAGAGCTCTCCAGTTAGTTAGTATTGTTTTTGCACCATGGTAACCTCACAGCTTGCCAACCCGTTGATTGTCTTTGCTCTTGTGGGAGATGTTTTGGTCTCATCATTTTGTTCACCTGTAAGAACTGCTGGCTTGTGTTTTTATCACATTTATCCAACCAGAGCAGGGTGAGCATGTTAACCTGCTGTAATGTGAAATATTTTTTAAAGCCATATGTTTGTGCAAATGTAATGACTCATGCTATAGGATTCCAATGGAGATGTGTCATCCATCCAGCCTCACCCACTAATTTCCTAAATTGAACTCTCCCCTCCGCCTCTCCAATAGCTATGGCTGGACCCAGGCCTGTGGTGTTTAGCGGCCCGTCCGGGGCAGGGAAGAGCACTCTGCTGAAGAAGCTCATGGAAGAATACAACAGTGTCTTTGGCTTCAGCGTCTCCCGTAAGTGGGCCACTCTATGCCAAAACATTTAACATTAATTTTGGTGGTGTTCTCACCAGTTGTGAGGCTTGTCATTGATCAGTATAGTCAATCCTGTAGGTCATCCAGGTTTTCTAGGAGATGTGGATGTATACAGGTATGCATAAAAGCAAATACAAATAGGGCTGCAACTAGTGATTGTTTTCATTATCGATTAATCTGCCCATTATTTTCTTAAATTTTTTTAAACGATTGTTTAACAATGTATGGACCAAATGATTATTCCAAAGTGAAAATAAACTTTAGTTGCAGCTCAGACATGTTTCCTGTGGCTCAACTAATGGATTAATCGATTATTGTTTAAGGTTCAAATAAGGTACATTACTATGACATAACTGTCCTCCAAACCCTTAGATACAACAAGAAATCCTCGACCTGGAGAAGAGAATGGCAAAGGTACAACATGTCTTCCTCTTTCATGACCACGATCACAGTAAATCACATTTTTATGAGTCAGTGTAATGGTAGCTTTCTCTATTTGGATAAACAACATGTCTCCTTTTTTGGGTTTCAGATTACCATTATGTCACACGGGAGGTGATGCAGGCAGCCATTGACAACGGAGAATTCATTGAGAATGCTGAGTTTTCAGGGAACATGTACGGGACGAGTAAAGCCGCCGTGCAAGCGGTCCAGGCCAAGAACCTCATCTGTATACTTGACATTGACATGCAGGGTGTGAGAAACATCAAAAGGACAGACCTCAATCCCATCTACATCTCTATCCAGCCGCCATCCATGGCAGTCCTGGTAAGCACAGAAGGAAATGCAGTTCATTTAATCAATGGGGGTTCCAATTTTCTTGCCGAGGGGGGGGTCCTTTGATGTGACCTTGGGTTTGTTTTTGTACCACATTTACCTGAGGCCTGTCCTACAATGAAAGTTCAATATATCCAGTATATCTTTTCGTTATTTTTATATATATATAAATATCACACACACACACACACACACTGTATATTGTATATCCTCCCCTTTCACAATCTAGGGATGGTTAGGGTTAGTGTTTTCTCAGATTGGTCAGTAGGCGGTGCTTTATATGGGTTGATCATCTTTTTCCCCGGACTTAACCTCTGGAACAGGGTAGCTGTTTAGCATAAGTTACCACGGCAAAACGAAAAACCCAGGGTTAATCTTGAAGTAACCCCAAATCCTGCATTGCATTTCAGGCCTCTGGTCAGACAGGTTTTGGGTGCTCTGTGAATATGTCTGAATGCCTTCTGTATTATTTTAGGAAAAACGTTTGCGAGACAGGAAAACCGAGTCAGAAGAGAGCCTCCAGAAGCGTTTACGTGCAGCCCAGGTGGACATGGAGTTTAGTAAGTATTTATAGTTTGTTTTCAAAAATATAACCACATAAATGTCAAAAACATAACTCTGAACTTAATTATATATCACCTTCTAGGTAAAGAACCCGGTATGTTTGATGTCCTAATTATGAATGATAACTTGGAGGATGCCTACGGGCAGTTAAAACATGCTCTTCTTGAGGTGAGCTACTATTTCAGAACTCAGTCCTTGATTAAAAATCCTCAACACACAACACAACTGTTTTTATGAATGATTATTTAATTGAATATCAACCAAGACATTTTAATACCTTTCCAAAATCAAAATGGAACAAGTATAAGGAATGGATAAAACATGTTTATTTGCTCTATGTAGTCTTGCTTTAAATTAATCATTGTAGATTTCTCAATTTCTTGACCATCATCACCAACCTGTATTAGAAGCATTAAAAGAATGTTTTTCCTTCTTTAGGAAATCAGTATGGTCAAGAAAGTCAACATGTCTTCGTAGGAGACCGAAGCCTGATACCTTCAAGTCTCGTCCAGCCACTCCTCACAAAACGACAGACCTTTATGTCAGTCGTGAACATTCCCTCAGATGGTGGTTTGTGAAGCTCGGCAAATATCCTTAATGGATTCACAAAAATGTTGATTTTATATGGTGTATAGTGGTAGTTATTACCAAATACTATCACAGTGTAAAGTATAACTTTATTTTTTTTTTTTTTTATCGATAAGAAGGCTTTCCATATTTATATTTTCACTTTAAGCTACTCCAATAATGCTAACTTGATATGTAAATGGTTTGTTATGCAGGATGTTCAGTTGGGCAGGGTTTACTGACAACACATATATAATGCTTGCAGCTTTGTACGCGCACCAACCAGGACTAACACAATCAGGGCGTAGCATAACTCATACTATCACATGGATAAACTTGTCTTTCAAGGTGTGTAAAAAGCTAGTTTTTCTTGATTTTTGCCAACGAATTATGCTGTTCTTTGTGCCACCAGTCATATTGTGTTGATTGGGAATATTCAGGCAGATTGGCAGATTTTGTGTAAATTGCCACATGACTCCATTATAGTTTGATTTGCTGGATAACCATTTTTACTGTTGTACTCTAAAAGGATTGCATTTATAGAGGTAGAAAATGTTACATAACAAAAACAATATTACATCTAATGTCATATAGCTTTTATTTTGGGGGGGGGGTCTTTAACAGAATCATTTTGTTGTTTTTCTTACAATTGTAAATTTGTGAAAACTTTTATATTGTGTAACTGTTATTTTGCAGCTTTCCCTGCACAGTAAAATGGCATTCCGTCTACTGTTTTTACTGAAGTATTGGTTTTTAAATTTGAGAAAAATGTAAGGGCATGTTTCTCTTCAATTAAATCTCCTGTAATTTGTTTACTGAAAGAATATTAATGACCACGGTATCTCAAGCAATCCTGAAGTTACATGCGAAACCTTAAGACCCCTTTCCATACATTTTCAGACCACTTCTAGTTTCACACTCAAACTTTAATTTACTGATTGTAAAATAGCACAACTGAGCGGTCTTAGTTTGATAACTCCTTGGAGCCCTGTATAAATTCATAATTACGACTAACAGCGTGGGAACAAAGCACAAGAGAATGAATTGTTAATATCAGTAAAACACAAGAGCTTGAAATGCAATCCTGTTCCCTTTAACACACACACTTGAACTCAGTATTAGGCTACTATATATAAATGGATTATCTGTTATTGTATTTGATATGTATGTTTTGGTGCAATTAAATGAATTTGATGGAAAAAAGTGCGCTTGTACTCGTATAACCAGAATTTGACCAACAAACTTTAAAAAACATTTTTGAAACTTTAGGTGTTTGTGTGTGTGTGTGGGGGGGGGGGGGGTGATGTAGGTGCCCCCTCTTAACAAATACCCATCATTGCATGTGCACTTAATTCCTTGATAGATACCAGATGCCAACGGCCCCAAATCATGCATACGCCATTTCCACACACAAAAACTGCTATTTTAATTTATAATTATTATATAAAATGGCATAGTACAGTATGTCATACAAAAAAGTGTCATAGTACAGTGGTGGTTAAAAATGGCATAGTTTAGTAAGTCATAAAGTTAATTTGAAGTATAACATTTCTTAATTTAATAAAAGGTTAGGGTGTATGTTGTAAAAAGTCATAGTGTAGTAGGTTAAAAAAATAAAGTCACATTATAGCATGTCACAGAAAGTCATAGTATATTATGTTGCAAAAATGTATAGTATAGTATGCCATAAAAAGTCATAGTATATTATGTCACAAAATATAAAGAATTCATAGTTTAGTATGTCATAAACATAATATGTCATACAAAGTCTAAAAGGTCATAGCATAGTATTTGACTGTAATAAAAAGTCATTGTATAGTATGTCATGAAATTGGCATAGTATATTATGTCATGAAAATCTTAAAATGTCACAAAAAGTCATAGTATAGGATGTAAAAAAATGTCAAAAATTCATAGTATAGTGGGTTATGAAAAGTCCTAAAAAGCCGTAATATAGTGTGTAATAAAAATGTCATAAAATTCATAGTACCGTATGTCTTAAAAAAATCATAGTATAGTATGTCATAAAAATGATTAAAAAAGTTGTAGTATAGTATGTAAAAATAAAGTGATAAAAACGTCATAGAAAAAATTATAAAGAAGTAATAGTAATTTATGATGAAAAATAGGCATAGTATAGTCTTTCAAAAATGTACTAGTATAGCATGTTGAATAAAAAGTCATAGTTTAGTTTGTCTGAAAAAGTGATAAAAAGTCATAGTATAGCATGTTGAAAAAGTTGATGAAAAAAGTCATAGTATAGCGTGTTGAAAAGTCATAATATAGCGTGTTGAAAAGTCATAGTATAGCGTGTTGAAAAGTCATAGTATAGTATGTTGAAAAAAGTGATAAAACTACATAGTATAGTATGATGAAAAAATTAATAAAAAGTCATAGTATGTGGAGAAAAGTCATAGTGATACTATGCTATTGTATGTCAAAAAAAGTCAGTGTAGTATTTTAAAAACGTCAAAGTATAGTATGTCGAAAAAAGTCATAGTATAGCATGTTGAAAAAGGTGATTAAAAGTCATAGTATAGGATGTCAATAAAAGTCATTGTATAGTAATTCGAAAAAAGTCATTCTAGCATGTCGAAAAAAGTGATAAAAAGTCATACTATAGTATTTCAACAAATGTCATAGTTTAGTAAGTTGAAAGAGTCACAGGATAGTATTTAAAAAAAAAAACATAAAATAGTATGTTGAAAAAAGTGATAAAAACTTCATAGTATAGCATGTTGAAAAAAGTGATGAAAAATCATAGATAAAATGTCAAAAAAAAGTCATAGTATTGTAAAGTGAAAAAATAGTATATAGAAAAAAGGTATAGTATAGTAAGTCAAAAAAAGTGATAAAATCAAAGTATAGTATGTCGAAAGAAGTCACGGTAAAGTATGTTGAAAAAAGTCATAGGATAGTATATTGAAAATAAATGATAAAAAAGTCGTAGTATAGCATGTTAACAATGGTAATAAAAAGACGTGGAAAAACGTTATAGTATAGCATGTCGAAAAAAGTGATAAAACGTCATAGTATAGCATGTCATGAAAGTGATGAAAATGTCATAATATAGTACGTTGAAAAAAGTCATAATATAGTATTTCGAAAAAAGTCATAATATAACAAAAGTAGAGGGAGGCAGGCCAGTACACCCTGATCTGGTTGGGGAGAGTTCTGGCCAGACCAGGCTCCTCTCCTTAACCTGTCTCTCTCAGTTATGCTGTTGTAGTTCTAAATTGCCGGGGGACTTCCTTCCTTTGACACACTGAGCTGCTCTCTCCTCTCCCTTTCCATTTGTGTGCATCCTGTCCCAGAAAAGCCTGTTACTAACCTAGTTCTGGGGAGTTTACCCGGAGTCCTTGTGTTTTCTTTTCGCCCAGCATATTTCCTTTGATTAGGATGACACCAAGATCTTGGTTCCAGCTGTCACCATGATCCTGCTGCACTACACCCTGCTACCCGTCGTGTTCGCTGCGCGGTGCACCCTGCTGCATCCTGCCACGTCCAACTATGCCCTTCTTTGCCACGCTACGTACTGTAACGCCCTGCAGTGCCCTGCTATGACATGAACTACTAACTACTGAACTACTACTACCATTTTTTAGTCCCTGTTCCATTATCTTTATTGTGACTGTTATTGACTGTTACGGCACCTTGGTAGACATCGCCTACCAAGAGCCTGGGTCTGGCCAAGGAGTTTTTCCTTGCAACTGTTGCACTGTCGCACTATGCTTGCTCTTGGGGGAATTACTAGAATTGTTGGGACTTTATAAATTATAGAGTATGATCTTGATCTACTCTATCTGTAAAGTGTCTTGAGATAACTGTTGTTAGGATTTGATAGTATAAATAAAATTTAATTGAATTTAAGTGAAGTGTAGTACGTCGAAAAAAGTCATAGTGAAAAAAGAGATAAAAAAGTCATTGTTTAGTGTGGAAAAAGTCATAATAAAGTATTTTGAAAAAAGTGATATAAAAGTCGTATTATAGTGTCGAAAAGTGATTAAAACGTCATAGTATAGTATGTTGAAAAAAGTCATAATAAAGTATGAAGAAATAAATGATGAGTCATATTATAGTGTGTCGAAAAAAGTGATAAAACGTTATAGTACAATATGTAAAAAAAAGTCATGATAAAGTATGTTGAAAAAAGTGATAAAAAGTTATTTTATAGTATGTTGAAAAAAGTGATTAAAAAGTCATAGTATAATATGTCAAAAAAAGTCATAGTATAGTATGTTGAAAAAAGTGATAAAATGTCATCGTATAGTGTCGAAAAAAGTGATAAAAAGTCCTAGTCTATTCTGTCAAAAAAGTCATAGCATCACCCTATAAAAAGTCATAGTTTAGTTTGTCTAAAAAAAGTGATAAAAAACGTCATTGTATAATATGTTGAAAAAGTAATTAAAATGTCATAGTATTGTATGTCGATAAAAATCATAGCTTAGTATGTCAAAGAAAGTGTTAGTATAGCATGTTGAAAAAGTTGATAAAAAGTAATTGTTTAGTTTGTCAAAAAAGTCACAGTATAGTATGTCAAAAAAAGTGACAAAAAAATCATACTATAGTACGTCCAAAGAAGTCATAAAATAATCATAGTATTGCAATTTTTATAATAAAAGTCGTGGTATAGTTCGTCAAAAAAGTCATAGTTTAGTATGTTGAAAAAAGAGATAAAAGTCATACTATAGTATGTCAAAACGTCATAGTATAGCATGTCAACAAAAGTGATAATATTGTATGTCGAGAAAAGTCACAGTATAGTATTTTTTAAAAACGTCAAAGTATAGTACATCAAAAAAAGTCATAGTGTCAAAAAAGTCATAGTATGGCATGCAAAAAGTTGATAAAAACGTTGTTGCTTAGTGTGTTGAAAAAAAATTATTAAAAATATTGTATCAAAACATTTGTGGAAAAATGTAATAAAAAGTCAAGTTTAGTATGTCAAACATTTTGCAGGATAGTATGTCAAAAGATGTCATAGTATAGCTTGTTGAAAAAGGTGCTAAAAAAGTTACAGTATAGTTTGTCGAAAAACGTCATAGTATAGCATGTCGAAAAGTCTCAAAAAGGCATTGTTTAGTGTGTTGAAAAGTCCTGGTACAGTATGTTAAAAAGTTAAAGTGAAAAAAACATCAAAGTATAGTATGTCAAAAAAAGTGATAAAAAATCATTGTTTAGTATGTCAATGGAAGTCACAAAAAATCATTGTATAGTATGTTGAAAACTTTGAAAAAAAAGTCATAGTATAGTATGTCAAAAAAAGTGACAAAAAGTCATCGTATAGCATGTCTAAAAAGTGATAAAAAGTCATAGTATGTCAAAAGAAGTCATAGTTTAGTAAGTTGAACAAGTCACAGGGCAGTATTTACTAAAAATCATAGTATAGTACGTCAAAAAAAGTTGTAGTCTTGTATAACAAAAACGTCATGGCATAGTATGTCGAAAAAAAGTGATAAAAATGTATAGTGTAGAATGTCAAAAAAGTCATACTATAGTATGTTGAAAACAGTCATAGTATAGTATGTCAACAAAGTGATAAAAAAGTCATTCATAGTATATTGAAGAAAGAAAAAAAAAAGCCATAGTATAGTTTGTCAAAAAAGCCATAGTATAGTATGTCAAAAGGGGATACAAAAGTAATAGTATGGCATGTCAAAAAGTAATAGTATATCATGTTGAAAAAGGAGATAAAAAAGTCATAGTACAGTACGTCAAAAAATGTGATAAAAGGTCCTAGTATAGTATGTTGAAAAAGTTGAGAAAAAGTCTATATAGTGTGTAGAAAAGTCATAGTACAGTATGTAAAAAAAAAAGATAAAAAAGTCAGTCTACATGTTGAAAAGTGATAAAATCATCATAGTATGTCAAAAAAGTCATACTATAGTATGTTGAAAAGTCACAGAATAGTACGTCGAAAAATGTGATAAAAAAGTTTGGAATGTCGAAAAAGTCACAGGATAGTGTGTCGAAAAAGGCCATAGTGTAGTATGTCAAAAAAACTGGTAAAAAAGTCATACAAAAGTAATAGTAGAGGATGTCAAAAAAGTTATTCCTAGTATCTCGAAGAAAGTTACAAAAAAAAAAGCCATAGTATAGTTTGTCAAAAAAAGTCATAGTGTAGTATGTCAAAAGGGGGATACAAAAGTAATAGTATGGCATTTCAAAAAGTAATAGTATATCATGTTGAAAAAGGAGATTAAAAAAGTCAAAAATGTCAAGAAAACTGGTAAAAAAGTCATACAAAAGTCGTAGTATAGGATGTCAAAAAAGTCAGAAAATGTCATAGTATAGTATGTTGGAAAAGTCACAGTATATTATGCAAAAGAAAAGTCATAAAAAAGTCATAGTATAGTATTTCAAAAAATGTCATAAAAATGTCATGGTGGATACAAGTCAAAGTAGCGTAGTGTATCAAAAATAATCATAAAAAAAGTCATAGTAGTATGTTGAAAAAAGTAATTAAAACGTCGTAGTATAGTATGTCAAAAAAAGTCATAGGATAGCATGTCAAAAAAGTTATTAAAGGTGATAGTATAGTATGTTGAAAAAAGTGAAAAAAATTCCGGGTATAGTATGTCAAAAAAAGTTGTAGTAGAGTATGACAAAAAAAATGATAAAACAATCATAGTATAGTATGTCATAAAGTCATAAAAAGTCATAGTATAGCATGTCAAAAATGTCATAGTATAGCATGTCATAAAATATCACAAAGGTCATAGTATGGTCTGTCATAACAAATCATAGTTTAGTATGTCATATAAAATCATAGTATAGTATGTCAAAATTATGTCATAGTATAGTAGGCTATGTCATGAAATAGTCATAGTATAGCATGTCATTAAAAGTCATAGCATAGTAAGTCAGAAAAAAGTCATAATGATCTCCTTGGACTTGTGGCATTGTGGGACCAGTCGTACTGGGCCAGAATGTCCTTGATGGCCTTGGTTGGCTCATCCTCACACTTCTTCAAGTAGGCAACCAGAAATTTGAAGATTACCTGACAGATAGGATTGATCTGTGCAACAACTGGATGGATAGGTTGTAGAGTCAGACAGTAACTGTATTCTCTGCACTGTAATCAGGGTGGGATTGGCAGGGTTTCACACCATATTGATGTTTTTTATTTTTAATATAATATATTTTAACCCTAACCCTAACCCTAACCCCATTTTAACAGACTTCAACTTTTAATGCACAAGTAAGACAACAACACCCAAATACTACCACAGCAGCCACTGGAACCTCATTGTGTAATGTGCCAAACATTTGGCATGGTAAAGTATTGCATGAAAGATTTGGCATAAAAAGTGTAAAAGTGTTTAAAAAAAAATCAAAGTATAGTATGTCATAAAAAGTCAAAGTAAAGTAGGTCATTAAGTTTTTGCCATAAAAAGTCAAATTGTTAAATGCCATACTTATTGGGCTCTGTGCAGTCCTGTAGTTTGCCTTTCTACAATAATTAGCTCTTTCAACAATATCTACTATATGTTTTGGAAAAATAGTATGTATTTCTTAAGTCAAATAAACATCCAACAGTAACAATACACTGTGTTAAAACTTAAATAAATACGCTATGTTAGAATACAATTAATAGAATGTGTGCTATAAATAAGAATTGTGAAAGAAACTGGCCATGGTTATTATTTGCAGTACATCTATTTATTAACACTTAGTACTCAACCATGTTTCCCAAAAACTACACATGTACAGTACAAGCAATTACAATCGGTTAGTGCTTTAATATTAATACATAACATGATCCTTGTAACTGACTAAACAACCTTTAAAAACAACACAAACACCACAAATCTTTAAGTAAGCAGTTACTAAACTGTAGTCACGTTTAAAATTGAAAAGGTAGTAAATTCTGTGAGCTCAAGTACTTTGCACAAACATTTGCTTGCAATCAAATACAACATTACAGATGTGGTTACACTGGATAAACACACTGCCTTGGAAAAGCAAATACATGCAGTCACTCATCTAAACATCACTAACATATGACTGACCCTGTGAGATCCTGTGAATTCACAGGTGATTTCACTGCATTAACATCCACAAAAATGTCTATAAAGCTAAGCATAACATTCAATTAAAGGTAAAAACATCTTTCACAACAATAATAAATGATAAAAATTCAGTCAAACACAGAGATCGGATGTGAAACAGGTTCACTTTCCACATTCTTTGCTTGTAGAAAGGCCATGTTTGTTCAAGCTGCTCACCAACAAATTATTCACAAACAACCAAAGTAGTAGAGAACCAATCTGTGATTTTGCCAAACTGGCTGTATTTTGACCGCACGTCTTTGATGAAACTTAAACAGCCCATGGACCACAACAATCCCCAAAGTTCTGTTGTTAATTGTATATCAGAACTGTTGCATATTTAAATGAACTCATAGCAAATTCTGAACTAGAAACATGATATCACTAATAGTCATTCCAGCTCCAGCATTTGCTGCGCCAGGAATCTATAGCACTGCTAAAGTGCCAAAGGTAACATTTCTAAAAAGGTACAAAAGTGTAACCGAAAAAATAAATATACCTAAATATACTGTATAAATATTTGTTTGTGTATATAGCAGAGGTCATCACTGAGGATAATGCCTGGATCAGTTAATATTGGTGGGTCAAGGTTCATGATTTTGTGAAGGTGTGTTGAGTTGAAACATGATGTAATTTTTTTTAAATAGAATTTAGCTCAACAAAAGATGACAAAATTGTTCTTTAGTAAAATGTCAAACCTTAATTTCCTTTTTTTTACTGTCCCCCATGTATATTGTACAACACATACTCCATATGTCATAAAGCAAGTATAACAGACCAGGTTGGGACTAATACATGCTTACAGTGACATATTTATGCCTATATTTTCCAACTCGCTTAATCTAAAGAGGCCATCTGACTATAACCATTTGTCAAGAAAAAGACTCAGAGGACGAGCCTATTTTCTGAAAGGCAGCTTCAAAATGGAATGGTTTGTCAAATGCAGTAAATATACTTCAGGTTAGGATATGTCTTATTTATCATGTAAGTAGAAATGTCCCCATTTAAGACTAAGAGGGTTTGTGGTACCACATTAAACTATACTTTGGTAGTTGTTACTATTGGTTCTGATAAAGG
This sequence comes from Etheostoma spectabile, assembly GCF_008692095.1. Lineage (NCBI taxonomy): Eukaryota > Metazoa > Chordata > Actinopteri > Perciformes > Percidae > Etheostoma > Etheostoma spectabile. Next base: position 10,319,911 of record NC_045744.1, on the reverse strand, counting down.
TTATCACTAATTTGAAGAGTGACTGGGTTGCCCACTGACGTGTAGCCGTAGGTCTGAGTTGACACTTTAGTTTTAAAGCTCCGCTGCCCACCCTCAACTCTCTGCACCTCTGAGCAGTATGAAGGCTTCACTTCCAGTTTTGCGTGACTCACTTGGATGGGGACATGCCTTTCCGTCCTGGACTGGGCTTCGCTGGCTTGGGGGACTGCAGATGAGAAAAGGTTGCTGGAGAGATGATCCCTGAAGCGGCTGAAGAAGCCGCTCCTCTGCCTCGGGACCACGACAGGCCGCCCCACATTGAGGAGCACCGGCTGTCCAACTGTGGACCCGCCGATCTCCCTCTGGAGCACAGAGATCTCACAGGGCTTTTCCGCAGCAGGGCTGTGTGTGCTGGAGGAACCGTAAGTCTCTCCTTCTTCTGGGACGTAATCCTCCAAGTCTTCAAGGGTCAGAACACGGCCTCCTTGTGTCAGAATCTTAGGCTCCTGCTTTCCAAGTGAGTTGTGGTCATCATCATCTTCATCATCGGGTTCAAAGATGATTGTTTGTTCATCATCCGGGTCCTCGCTGTCCTCTCTAGCTGGAGTGAGGACAGATGAGAGCTCATGTGGCTCTCCAGTGACTCCAGAGACAGAATCAGAGGAAACATTGCCCTCCTCTTCATCCCAGGAGAGCGGCTGGCTACTGACGTCTCCCTGCAGCTGGGCCTGCTCTACCAGCTTGTTGTTGGAATTGTTAGCGTTTGGGTTTTCCGGCGGAGACCTTTTGGGTCTTGAAGGAGTGGTTGCACGATCAGACCCTGCCGGTGAGATACCTCTCCTCCTGGGCAGCCTGGGAGATTTATTGACCTTATACTCAATGACCTCCTCTACCTCAACCCACCTGGGCTTGCTCTCCATGGCCCTGGCTCCAGCACCTTGGGGCTCAGTAACATAGAGGGTTGGGATGGTGGTCTTTCTTGGAGTCGGCATCCTCCTCGGCCTGGCTGTGGGGGACTCTGGGGTGGAGGTCTCCGAGCGGTGGGCTCCAGCAACAGTCAAGCCAGGGGACTTGTGTCTCCTCATACGTGGGTTCTTCACCACAGTGGTTATAGTCTCCTCACTGAAGTCAAGAAAAACAGACAACACAGACGTGATTACAGCGATAGACAAAGAGATACAAGGCTGCATGCAGTTTTGACTCGGATAAGTGAAGCTGTTGGGCTCAGACTACCATTCATAATCCACCAGTATAGGTGACACTGAGTTATGTAACTAAATAGGAAAAACTGATGCCCCAAAACCTAGAAAGGAAAGTCTGATGTCAAATAAGCATGTCCAACATATCACCATAAGCTTGTTGCACTGCTTATTGTGTTGCTACAGTAAGAAGTGTGAGATTCAAATACAAATGCTGTGTGAGGAGCTGCAATAACAAAGTTGCTAGTTAAAGAAGACAGCACCCGGGTGAAGACAGCCCATCCTTTTATCGTCCTTGTGATAGAATCATTTGCACTCAGGCTTTAAATACTACATGACAATGCATACACAAACCATAGAGAAAGAGAATCACACACACACCAAATTGGCTTTAAGTCCATTTGATCTTTTAGCAAAAACTATCTACACAGCAATGCCAAAAAATAAAAACATTGATTACATCATATAACATTTCTTACAGAAGTAATTGGGACATGTAATGCAGAGACAACATTGTCTAGAGGATGATCTAAAGTACAACCAGGCAACAGACATAATTTTAGCCTCCACACTTACATGATGATGGTTTTCTTTGGTATTCTAGTCTCCTGCTCAGTAACTATTGGGGAATCAGAACAAATGAGAATTACCGGACAAAATGAGAGCATTTATTTATACTAAAAAAAATCACAGTAAGAGTGAAAGATGCATCAACTCCTTGTGTGTATTTAAACTTGCATTAAAAGCATCATCATTCAGAGCCTGAAAAAGGCCCATATTAGTGCATAAAGTCAGTGTTCTTACCTTCAATAGTGATGGCCTGCTCACCAGTGCGAGCCACAGCAGAGGGTGGAACTAAATCAGCAGCACACTTGGCACTGCCCAGACGGTTGGACAACTGGCAATAGCAGAGAATATATTTTTAGAGTCTTAAAGAGCCAAAGTTGATTTATTGTTGCTAATTGAAACCAACTTAGAGTTAACATTTATACTTCCCCTTCTCTACATAGTAATTTAAATGGCATTATAATGAAGTCTGTGAATCAAGTATGATTTAATTAATTTAATTAATGTCACCAACCTCGCACTCATAGTGTCCCAGGTCTCTCTCTGTCAGGTTTTTTATTACCAAGACCAGAACCCCACTGCGGAGCTCGCTGTAGGTCTGATACTTTTCCTGGTCAGTCAGCAGCCTGCCATCCTTGAACCACCTTGACCGTAAACACAGCCAGAGAAGAAGAAAAGAGGTCAACAAAATGCAGCAGAAATTCCAAAGGAACTTCTGAATTTACTTAAAATGTTCTGCAAATGTCATACCTGATCTTGGGGTTGGGGGCGCTCTGTATGACACAGGTGAACTGAGCATCCTCACCAGCAACAAATGTAGCATTCCTCATTTTATTCACAAAACGAGGAGGCACTACAAGAAATATGTTAAAATATAGTATATGGTTGAATAATAACACTTAATTAAAATAATTTGGCTTGAATAAAATGTATTACTTAATTCCAAAAGGTCTTTAATTCTGGCCAAAGTACAGTGTGACAAATTACTGATATTTTCTTTGTTAGCATTAAGTATACTAACTAAGTATAAATTAAAGCATTCACAATTACACTGTTTGGCCACTTACCCTGTACAGTGATCTTGCCAAGAGTGCTGGCATTGCCAGCCGAGCTTGAGGCAAAGCACATATACTGTCCGGAGTCATCTGCTGTCATGTTATCCAAGATCAGTGTGCAGGAACCATCAGGGTCCTCAATGATGATGTGATGAGGATCTGCCTCCACCGTACGTCCATCTACAGCCAACAAGTAAACCACACATTGATGAAACACATTTGGCCTCATATACTGTTTGTATACAAAAGTCAGCTTGTCATTATTTGCCTATGTATTGTCTAATAAAGCAAATTAATAAAAAAAAAAAAACATGCAAATGGCATACCCTTATACCAAGTGATGGCAGGTTTGGGTACTCCAGTGGCTTTGCAGGCCAGCTTAACAGTCTGCCCCAGCTCTGCTGTGCAGTTTGCCAGAATTTCATCAAAGTCAGGAGGACCTGTAAAAGGAGATAAATTACAAAAGGTGGTGTTTGAAAGTAGAAGAATATCAAAATACATTTTGTGTGATAAAAGAAAGAAAACAGTTAGACTCTGTGTATGTGTGTGTGTGTGTGTGTGTGTGTGTTTTGTGTTTCACTCACTCCATGCAGGCATGCTGTATCGCTGCTGCAGTTCTCTAAAGTCTCTCAGCCACGAGTTCTTGATGTTAACAGTTCGGGCCTGCAAGGTATATTTCCTCACAGAGTCCTCGCGTTCATGCCAGATCTCAAAGGCACGGTCGTCACCCTCCACTGTCTCATTCACATCAATGTTATTCAACTGCAACAGGATGAAGAATACCGGAAACATAATTTAGGCCGCAGGTCAAGAAAGATTACGATAAAGAAGAAAGAAATGTGTTACATTAAACGTCTTACCTTCATCATGTTCTTAAAGACATATGCTTGTGTATTAGTGTTGCTGTCTCTCTTCGGTTTGCAGATTATACAGTAGTTCTTAAACAGGAAGACGTGCCGGTGGTGACCTCTAGAGGACGTCCTAATTCCTGGAGCCCCTTCCCACACTTGGAAGGGTCCCTGGTTTCAAAGGGGAAAGATATACAGAAAAATATCAAACAAACACATTTATAATAATAATAATAATAATACATTTTATTTAACAGCGCCTTTCTAACACTCAAGGACGCTTTACAGAGAATAAAAGACAGATATAGGGAACATAAAAGTGTAAGTAGTAATAACAAAACAGATAAAACAAAACAAACAAACAAAACAAACAAACAAACAAAACAGGAACAGTGTATTTACAGATAAGCGAGCTGGAACAGATGGGTTTTTAGTCTAGTTTTTGAACAGAGGGAGAGAGTTGATGTTGCGGAGGTCGGGTGGGAGTGAGTTCCAGAGCTGGGGAGCAGAGCGGCTGAAGGCTCTGGTCCCCACGGTGATGAGTCGAGCATGGGGACAGTGAGGTGGAGGGAGGAGAGATCTGAGGGAGCGGGAGGGACGGCAATGTGTAGGAGTTCTGATAGATATGGAGGGGCAAGGTTATGATGGCTTTGAAGTATGGAGAAGGATTTTAAATTGTATTCTGAATTGAACCGGAGCCAATGGAGCTGCTGAAGAACCGGGTTATATGATGAAATGAGGGGGTTCTGGTGATGACACGAGCTGCTGAGTTCTGAGAAGTTGAAGTTTATGGAGGGATTTTTGAGGAAGGCCAAAAGGAGAGAGTTACAGTAGTCAAGGCGGGAGGTGACGAGCTGTGGATAGGATGGAGGCAGTGTGAGTGGTAAGGGACGGACGGAGGCGGTTTATGTTGCGTAGGTGGAAGTATGCAGACCGGCAGATATTATTTATGTGTGACTGAAAGGAAGGGAGGAATCGAGGATGACGCCCAGACTCTTGACCTGAGGGAAGGGGAGACCAAGGAGTTGTCGATTGGTAGAGAGAAACTATTGATTTTGGATAGGGTGGACTTGTGGCTACGAGGAGGAGTTCGGTTTTATCACTGTTTAGTTTAAGGAAGTTTGCGGTGAACCAGTCTTTTATTTCAAGTAAGCAGTTAGTAAGGACAAGGGGGGAGCGAGGAGGTGGGTTTGCTGGATAATAGAGCTGGGTGTCGTCAGCGTAACAATGAAATGATTTGAATTTGCGGAAGATATTGCCAAGGGGAAGTAGGTAGTGATGAAAAGGAGGGGGCCAAGACTGAACCTTGAGGGACGCCAGTAGTAACAGGGGAAGGGTGGGATGTGAAAGATTTGAGTTGAATAAACTGAGTGCGGTCGGAGAGATATGAGCGAACCAGTCAAGAGGGGTGTGAGAGATGCCGAGGAAGAAAGTCTATTGAGGAGAATGGAGTGAGAAATGGTATCAAAGGCCGCACTGAGATCGAGGAGGATGAGGATGGAGATGAGTCCGGAATCAGCAGCTGTGAGGAGATCATTGGTGATTTTTATAAGGGCAGTTTCAGTACTATGGGAGGGGCGAAAACCAGACTGGAAAGGTTCATAAAGACAGTTAAGGGTAAGAAAAGCATTTATGCCTATGATCAGCGTACCAATTAGGGATATCAGAGTAACTCCACCTACCTGTCTCATTGGCTCTCCTAATACTTCCAGTGTGGCAGGATAGTTCTCGATCATGGATATATGATGGGTATTCTCAGAGCGCTGAGGGAGTGCAGACACCATGGCATAAGCTTCTTCCAGTAGGCAGCAGTTCTGGCCATTTTTTGCCTTGTTTCGGATGAGCTCCTAAAGATGTTGGAGAAGAGATTCGGATAAGACTGAGGTGGCAATGATACTAAAATCAAATGCCTTACACATGCGAGTGCTGTATTCCTATCTGTAATGCAGAGAACTGAAGCTCATAAGAGTGCAGTCATATTGTGCGTCAAAGCTGTCACCTTGAGGATGGCCTTGTACTTCTGAATCCTCTCCAGTGGTTGTTGGAGGCTGGCGTTGATGCTGCGTACAGGGGGATCTGCAGGGTCTGCACTGGCTTGTACTTTCTCTGTGTACTCCTACAATGTAATGAAAAGAAGATTTTTTTAATTCAAAATACTTATACTGGTGCAGAGTCCTCTCACAGTCACCCTAAAGACAAAGATAGCAAAATAAAGTAGTAAGTTACCAAAGAAATTACAGCTTTAAATAGACTGGCAAAAAAAATAATCTAATAGTGTGGTAGCAGATGTTTCGTTTAGGATTAGAGAGTGTGATGGTCTTAGGTTCTAATGCACTGCATAACCCACAGTACCACATTAGTTGTGGTGTTACCTTAAAGAAGCTGTGAACAGCCTTGTCACTGACAGCAGATTCAGCTTGACTCTGACCAACAAGATACTGGAGGTACTTCTCGAAGCCGTCCTTGTTCTTCAGGAAGCACATGGCTACATCGTCATCTGTGTCACAGTCGTTCAACTTTGGGAGGAATGCCCTAAGAAAAAATTGTGGGGAAATGAATGCACTGAAACTCTAACGGTTATTCTCAGTCTTTAATTACATTTTTTTCAGAATAGTTTAGCTCACTTGCTATGGAAGGACTTGATATCATCAATGTTCCTGAATATGGCTTCCTTTTGGCTGCTGACATCAGGCGGTGCATCAGGGCTGTCTGCGTGCTTCATGTGATGGGATGTAAAGAAGTCTACTTCTTTTACAAACTGTGATTCACCATTTATCAGGTCTTGGATCAGTTGGCTAGGGACATGGTATAATAGTTGGTTATAGTATGTCCTTTATTTCCAGTATTTGGTAAGTGAGTGTAGACGTGTTTTACTTACAATAATTTCCTCTTGTATTCACCCTCAGACACCTCCTCTACACTTGTCTCTGGAAGGTCACTCGTATCAGCAGAGAGCTGGAAGAATACACATTTTTACTATTACTCTTAAAATATTCAAAGGCATCAAGACAATGAAATATTAAAGGTGATGTTGATGGATTAGTGGCTTTATTTTTAAGACGTACTTTGAGTTTCTTGTCCAGGTAGGCAGGTGAGACCCAACCTTGGCGGGATGGTGTGGTTTTGGTGGGTTTGGTCCTGACTAACCATTTGAGTGGATGAGCTGAGTCCAAAACTTCCACATACTGTCCCTCCTTTAGAGAGATGGATTCTTTGCTTGCTTTGGTGGGGTTGTAGTCAGCCGTTGCCACATAGATGTCAAACATCTGTAAGAACATGACATTAAGGAAGGATCTTTTACTGGCCAGTATGAACAGGATGAATGATTACACCAAGCACAAACTGTTTTAATTAAAAAAAACATATGGAAATATGAACAGTGTTTTAAGACAGACTTGAAATAATGTGAATCTATCATTTAAAATGTACTGTTCAAGCCTGACATTTTTAAAGTGATACCTGTTAGGTGTGTCTTCCCCATATTTATGAACAATACAAAAAAATGCGTTAATAGTAAAACATTCTGGACAACATAATCACACTGAGAAGATCTATATCTCACCTCTCCCCTGGCATCCCCCTCATCAGACTCAGATGAAGAGTCAGCAATGAGAGAGGGAGGACGAGAGCGACCATGATGAGGTGATGGAGAAGGAGTCTTGGTCTCATCATCACTGTCGACACCTGGTACGCGTAATGAAGCTGGGGAAGCAAGGACGGAAGGAGGTACTCAAAGGGAGATAGGTCATTTGTGTGAAAAAATTGAGCATGTACCATTACAATAATCTATAAATCTTTTAAACTTAATTTTCACTGCTATTTACCATGGTTAGAAATGTTCATACTTAACTTTGCTAGATGAAAAGAAATACATTTTTGGCTTGAATTTAGTAGCAGTTATTAGTGCCCAGTTTTTCAGAGCCCGGCTAAGGCAAGACCAGTCACATTTAAAGCACTAACTGACACTTTGCTGGCATCTACTGGTGCTTTATTTACTTGGTAATGTTCATCCAAACATTTAGAGCGCTACTACTATATATCGTTTTAGATTTTAGTTTGCAATGTAAAGAAAAGAAAAATAAAAAAAAATCCACAACAATAATTTTACTATAAATGGTTTGCTGTGTGTTAGTATTGTGGCAACATGCGAGAAAAAGCTACAGTACAGATAACGCTTATTATCTGAGCTCTCCAAATACATGTCTGTTTGTGAGCATTTATTCTAGCTATAAGTTGGTGAGACTTTGTAGTCATTTAAAAATCATGTTGAAATCCATTTCAATTAGACGTTTTAACAATCATAATGCTAACACAGGAAAAGAGGAAACTGTTGTGGCTGCACCTTCAAACATAATGCATGTTTTTTATCCTGTGTGTAAAAAGACTCTCAAAAATAGTTTCCACAAGTCATCTGTATCCATAACTCAATGGTGGGAAAAAGGATATTAATTGTGAAGCTGAAGCAATTGGGATACATACTGGTAGTTTTGGGCCAAGATTTCATCCACTGGAGCACTTCCTGATTCTGTAAACTGTCTGAATAACAAATTAATGATTGGATGAGCATGTAATTGGTTGGATTTCTAAACTGATGATGAATTTAAAGGTGGTAGAGAAATGTCTGTATGAAGCAATGAGAAGACATATACTCATGGATAAAGCAAACATGCTGAAAAAAGAAGCACTGACAAGAGCAGTCAAGGAACACTCAAGTTTGGTGTAATTCTCAAATCTATTGGAAAGTGAATTATAATTCAAGAACTGAAGTGTTTAAAAACTTAGAATAAACTACACTTTCAAAATTCTTGAATCATCAGAATGAATTCACTGAAAACTAACCAAACCTGACTGCCAAGTAACGAAACACTTAACTGAAGCACTGTATCCAACATAATGTGTGGATTACTTTCAGCAGCTTTAGCATTAGTAACTAGAAAAGCCATTTATTACAGCCTGCATTTCTCAAATGCAGAATCAGAAGATTACTACTCAGTCTATTTAGCAAAGAGATAGGCAACCTGCAGACTTCTATTTCAACCACAGACAACAACAGTTGATTTAGCTTTAGGGTTTCCCTCTGGGTGAAGGTGTCTTCACCTTTTATATCACCTAATATAGTGTAGAATGAAAACCTACAATGTATCGTTTCAGGGATCTATGGCTTTGGTTGCCTATCTCTGACCTACAGTATGTTATTTGGTCACAGTTAGCTTGCTGCATTTATTATTACAGAATGAATAATTTCACACTGGAATTACTGTATATGTCATCCCACTTTAAGAGCACAGGTACCTATCAGTACTGGATACTAGTTACAGTTATTAGGTACATGCAGGTTTAGTGTTTACCTTTTAACAGACAGCCAAAGTCCGGAGATGAAACATCTTCCTGTGTTTATGTGTCCATATGATAAGCCCAATGGGCATCTATTACTACTGGATGCCTAAATGATGTCAAAGCTTAATGGGGGCTGCAGTCAAATGCCAACTAAATCATTTATTTATCATGGTTTAACCATGATGTTACGCTAAACTGGATTGTTGAAACACTTGAATTAACTCAAGTTAGGTTTTTTACTGTTAATCCATTTGTCTGAAATGCCATCTGGATATATTTTAACATTATTAAATATGACAGTAGTTCTAGTAGAAAGTACCTTTAAACTGAAAATACAATTTCTTTCAAAAATCATCTTCTTTGATTCTTTAAAATCAACTAACTGAATATTGAATTGCATAGACAGAATGGTCCATAACATACACTTACCTTGGGTAATCTTTGCTGATACCATTTCAGTGATCTGGGAGGTGAGTTTCATGAGGAATTCCTCTGTACCTACTTCACCTAGGTAAGGCATTTTACCCTCTTAAGGGACACAAAAAGAGGAAAGAATAACATGAATATTGCAGTATTTTTTTACTACAAATAATTAATGTTACTATTAATAACAGACACTACTTTATATGCTACTATAAACAATATGCCAGTGTATAAGGTGATATGTCTCACCTTTTCCTCTGCCAGCTTCCTCTTCAGGAGGACTAACTGTAATTCCAAGAACCCTGAGGAGAATAAATGTTACAATTTCCTATATGCATGTATTTAAAAATGTACTGTACAAGCCTTTTTAATGTGCAATGACATTCTGAATCTGAAATCTCAAAGAAAAACTTACTCTGAGGCTTTGGTCTCTTTTTTTGGTTGTGGTACTAGTAAAAAATGGGTAGACACATACGTATGCAATTACAATCACATGCGGGAGACAAAGTAAGGCGTACAGAAGTTTGCACTCTACTAAGTGTCCACTAGGTTGTAAATAAACTCAAAAGTCAATACAATTTTCTATATAGAGTGTCTAGATGATTTTGCTTTTCTTACTGTCATCGACCTCAAGGTGGGCAGTGCAGATGGATTGTCCTGCTCTATTTGTGGCAATGCAGGTGTATGTGCCAGTGTATTCTGTGCCCACGTCCATCAAGATGAGGCTGTGCTGGCGCCCAGAGCTTGCTATTTTGTATCCCTTAGTATCCGGCTTGATCCACAGGACATCTTCCATTGATTCCTCTTTTAGCCAGGAGACCATAGGAGGAGGAGATCCTGAAAAAGTAACAGGCAGAAATGAGAATTTTTAACACAAGATGAAACGTTTTGTAAGTCAACAGATTACTGTCGGTTTTTAAGGATTTTAAAACAATCACATAGTAACTGAAACAAACCTTCTACTTTGACAGAAAGAGTGATGCTGGCTCCTTGTTTCACCTTTCTGTTGCTGAACCTTTCAATGAAGCGGGGTGGCACCAGAGGCACCTTGGGGTCTGTGAAAATATTGTGTAAAAACAAAAGCATAGTCACATATAAGATATTATTATATCTACTAAAGTGCCTGTGCCAAGTTTGTAGGATAAACGTGTAGTTACCTCGTTTATCTTGTGGCATCATCTCCCCTGGATCTGTTGAAAAATACAGTTGTTACTGTATCTGTAGACATCTCAAAGTAATTAACATTTTTATTTATTGTGCTCTTTTTGTGTAGGCAAAAATCCAGGTGTTTGCATACATACTCAGAACTATCAGGCGGGCAGAGGAGTAAGCAGAACCAGCTACGTTGCTGATGTAAGCAGAGTACTCTCCCATATCTTCTTTCTTCACCTCCAGGATCTCCACTCCATGAACATCTCTCTGTGCTAGCAACAGAATCCTTTTTGAAGGTCGCAGAGGGTGGCCATCTTTGAACCAGTATACTCTGGGTTTGGGGAAGCCTGAAAGACAATTGGTATTTCAGAAACAACAATCCTCAGTCATAGGCAATTTTCTGTGGGTTGACTTCATTTTTAAGAGTTACAATTAGCTGTTATTTGACTGCCTCAATTAAATATACTTTTAATATTAGTTGATGAACTGTTCATGTCTTGAGTTGTTTGTTTTGTGTGTTTTTGATGTTGTTTGTTTTTATAAATAAAAATGAAAATGTTTATTATAAAAAAACGCACCCTTTATTTTGAGCTGCATCTTAGCAATAGGTGAACCTGGACTGACATGAACATCATGAAGCTCATCCACGACTTGTGGTAGCTGATCATCTTCAGCCACCGACTCAAATGTCTCAGTTTCCCTAAACAAAGGGGAGAACAGCACACCTCAGGAATTCAGTACTTATTCATAATTATATAATAGATTTTTCCACATATTTTTTAACACCATTCATATTAAATTTACCTGGACATGTAGCCCTTGGCACTGACATAGGAAGATGTCTCAGTGGCATCAGCAGCAGTGTCATAATCTGAGCTGCAAGACACTAAAGGAAAAGATGAATGTACAGCATTAAACAGTGTTCAGTTAAATGAGCGAGAGTGTGTGTGTCGATAAGTACATGTGATTGTGTAATTGTGCTAGTCTCGGGAGAACCAGTTTTAGTGCGTGCGCATGTAATGTATGTATACTCACTGTCAACCCTGAGTTCAGCCTTAGTAGCTGCAATGCCGCTACTGTTTTCAGCTGTGCAACGATAGACACCCATGTCAGTGGGCAGCACAGTGGTAATGATGAGTTGGTGGCAGCCCTCCTGGTCTTCATTGATCATATAATGGTCATTCTCCTCCAGCAATTTTCCGTCCTTATACCAGCGAATGGTTGGAGGGGGCTTGCCAATTACAACACAGTCAAAGCTGACTGGATAACCGTCTGGAACATCCTGACTTTGTAGCTCTGTCAAGAAAACTGGGGCAGCTGGGGAATAGTCACAGAATTAAAAAGTAAAAAAATGACAACATAAATAAACGTCTGACATCACCTTATGTACATCACTTTTATTTTACAGATAAGCATTCTTCAACAACTAAAGGATGTGCATATATGTCCAATTGGTAAACTAATGAGCAAAATAATGCAAGTTCAGACGTGGCAGTCTTCCCTTATATGATGAAGAAGATTTTTGCAAAAATACTGATAATTTAAAAATAAAAAAATAAAAGTTACCTATTGATGATTTAGAAAGTGTATAGAAATTGTACATTGATTATAACAGCCACTTCCATGCGTTTCTTACCGGGGGCTCCAGCCATAAAGGCAGGAGGCTGTCTATCTTGTGTGGG